>NW_026526810.1:116067160-116479660 GCF_024362965.1 Panthera pardus | reverse complement strand
GTCAAAGATTAGTTGGCCATACGTTTGTGGGTCCATTTCTGGGTTCTGGATTCCTTAGTGCCCTTAGTGCCCCTTACCCATTTAGCCTATCCCCCCTCCCACAACTCCTCCAGTAACCCTCAGTTTGTTCTCCATATTTATGAGTCTCTTCTGTGATGTCCCCCTCCCTGTTTTTATATTATTTTTGTTTCCCTTCCCTTATGTTCATCTGTTTTGTCTCTTAAAGTCCTCATATGATTGAAGTCATATGATTTTTGTCTTTCTCTGACTAATTTCACTTAGCATAATACTCTCCAGTTCCATCCACGTAGTTGCAAATGACAAGATTTCATTCTTTTTGATTGCCGAGTAATACTCCATTGTATATATACCACATTTTCTTTATCCATTCATCCATCAATGGACATTTGGGCTCTTTCCATACTTTGGCTATTGTTGGTAGTGCCGCTATAAACATGGGGGTGCATGTGTCCCTTCAAAACAGCACATCTGTATCCCTGGGATAAATGCGTAGTGGTGCAATTGCTGGGTCATAGGGTAGTTCTATTTTTAGTTTTTTTGAGAAACCTCCATACTGTTTTTCAGAGTGGCTGCACCAGCTTGCATTCCCACCAACAATTCAAAAGAGATCCTCTTTCTCCATATCCTCGCCAACAACTGTTGTTGCCTGAGTTGTTAATGTTAGCCATTCTGAAGGTGTAAGGTGGTATCTCATTGTGGTTTTGATTTGTATTTCCCTGATGATGAGTGATGTTGAGCATTTTTTCATGTGTTGGTTGGCCCTCTGGATGTCTTCTTTGGAGAAGTGTCTATTCATGTCTTTTGTCCATTTCTTCACTGGATTCATTGTTTTTTGGGTGTTGAGTTTGATAAGTTCTTTGTAGATTTTGGATATGTCTGATATTATCTGATATGTCATTTGCAAATATCTCCTCCTATTCTGTCTGTTGCCTTTTAGTTTTGCTGATTGTTTCCTTCTCTGTGCAGAAGGTTTGTTTGTTTGTTTTTGTTTGTTTGTTTGTTTGTTTGTTTTTTTTGATGAGGTCCCAGTAGTTCATTTTGCTTTTGTTTCCCTTGCCTCCAGAGACGTGTTGAGTAAGAAGTTGCTGCGGCCAAGATCAGAGAGGTTTTTGCCTGCTTTGTCCTTGAGGATTTTGGATGGCTTCCTGTCTTGCATTGAGGTCTTTCATCCATTTTGACTTTATTTTTGTCTATGGTGTAAGAAAGTGGCCCAGTTTCATTCTTCTGCGTGTCACTGTCCAGTTTTCCCAGCACCACTTGCTGAAGAGACTGTCTTTATTCCATTGAATATTCTTTCCTGCTTTGTCAAAGATTAGTTGGCCATACGTTTGTGGGTCCATTTCTGGGTTCTCTATTCTGTTCCATTGATCTGAGTGTCTGTTCTTGTGCCAGTGCCATACTGTCTTGATTATTACTTTGTAATATACCTTGAAGTCCAGGATTGTGATGCCTCCAGCTTTGGTTTTCTTTTTCAGGATTGCTTTGGCTACTCAGGGTCTTTTCTGGTTCCATACAAAATTTAGGATTGTTTGTTCTAGCTCTGTGAAGAATGCCATTGTTATTTTGATAGGGATTGCATTGAATATGTAGATTGCTTTGGGTAGTTATAGACATTTTAATATTTTCTCTTCTAATCCATGAACATGGAATGTTTTTCCATTTCTTTGTGTCTTCTTCAATTTCTTTCATAAGCTTTCTATAGTTTTCAGCGTATAGATTTTTCATCCCTTTGGTTAGGTTTTTTTTCCTAGGTATTTTATTGGTTTGGGTGCAATTGTAAATGGTATGGACTGCTTGATTTCTCTTTCTGGTGCTTCATTATTGGTGTACAGGATTTCAACTGATTTCTGTGCACTGATTTTATATCCTGGGATTTTGCTGAATTCATGGATCAGTTCTAGCAGTTTTTTGGTGGAATCTTCTGGGTTTTCCATATAGAGTGTCATGTCATCTGCGAAGAGTGAAAGTTTGACTTCCTCCTGTCTGATTTGGATGCCTTTTATTCCTTTGTGTTGTCTGATTGCTGAGGGTAGGGCTTCCAATACTATGTTGAATAACAGTGGCAAGAGTGAACATCCCTGTCTTGTTCCTGACCTTGGGGGGAAAGCTCTCAGTCTTTCCCCATTGAGGATAATATTAGCAGTGGGCCTTTCATCTATGGCTTTTATGATCTTGAGATATGATCCTTCTGTCCCTACATTCTTGAAGGTTTTTATCAAGAAACGATACTGTATTTTGTCAAATGCCTTCTCTGCATCTATTTAGAGAATCATGTGGTTCTTGTCCTTACTTTTATTGATGTGATATATCACATTGTTTATCAGATATTGAACCAGCCCTGCATCCCAGGTATAAATCCCACTTGGTCATGATGAATATTTCTTTTAATGTATTGTTGGATCCAGTTGGCTAGTATCTTGAGGATTTTTGCATCTATGTTCATCAGGGAAATTGGTCTATAGTTCTCCTTTTTAGTGGGATCTCTGTCTGGTTTTGGAATCAAGGTAATGCTGGCTTCATAGAATGAGTTTGGAAGTTTTCCTTCCATTTCTATTTTTTGGAACAGCTTCAAAAGAATAGGTATTAACTCTTCTTTAAATGTTTCACAGAATTCCCCTGGAAAGCCATCCGGCCCTGGACTCTTGGTTTTTTTGGGAGATTTTTGATTGCTTAATCTATTTCTTTGCTACTTATGGGTCTGTTCAAATTTTCTATTTCTTCCTGTTTCAGTTTTGGTAGTTTATATGTTTCTAGGAATTTGTCCATTTCTTCCAGAGTGCCTAATTTATTGGCATATAATTGCTTATAATATTCTCTTATTATTGTTTTTATTTCTGCTGTGTTGGTTGTGATGTCTCCTCTTTTATTCTTGATTTTATTTATTTGGGTCCTTTCCTTTTTCTTTTTGATAAAGCTGGCTAGTGCTTTATCAATTTTGCTAATTCCTTCAAAGAAAAATTTTCTTGTTTCATTGATCTGTTCTACTGTTTTGTTTTTTGGTTTTGATAGCATTGATTTCTGCTCCAATTTTTGTTATTTCCCATCTTCTGCTGGTTTGGGGTTTTATTTGCCGTTCTTTTTCCAGCTCTTTAAGGAGTAAGGTTAGGTTGTGTATTTTGAGAACTTTGTTCTTTCTTTAGGAAGTCCTGGATTGCTATATACTTCCCTCTTATGACCACTTTTGCTGCATTGCAGAGGTTTGGGGATGTGGTGTTATCATTTTCATTAGTCTGTATGTACTTTTTAATTTCCTCTTTAACTTCTTGGTTAGCCTATTCATTCTTTAGTAGAATGTTCTTTAGTCTCCAAGTATTTGTTATCTTTCCATATTTTTTCTGGTGGTTGATTTCGAGTTTCATAGGTTGTGCTCTGAAAATATGCACAGTATGATCTCGATCTTTTTGTACTTGTTGAGGGCTAATTTGTGTCCTTGTATGTGATCTATTCTGGAGAACGTTCTATGTGCACTCAAGAAGAATGTGTATTCTGGTACTTTAGGATGAAATGTTCTGAATATACCTGTTAAGTCCATCCAGTCCAGTGTGTCATTCAAAGCCATTGTTTCTTTGTTGATTTTCTGTTTAGATGATCTGTCCATTGCTGTAGGTGGGATGTTGAAGTCCCCTACTATTATGGTATTATTATCAATGAGTTTCTTTATGTTTGGGATTAATTGATTTATAATTTGGGTCCTTCCATGTTTGGAGCATAAATGTTTATAATTGTTAGATCTTTTTGGTGGATAGACCACTTAATTATGATATAATGCCTTTCTTCATCTCATGTTACAGTCTTTATTTTAAAATCTAGATTTTCTGATATAAGTATGGCTACTCTAGCATTCCTTTGGCTACTATCAGCATGATAAATCATTCTCCATCCACTTACTTCCAATTGGAAGATGTCTTTAGTTCTAAAATGGTTCTCTTGTAAACAGCATATAGATGGATCTGTTTTTTTTTTTTATTCCTTCTGTTACCCTGCTTCTTTTGATTGGAGCATTTAGTCCATTGACATTTAGAGTGAGTACTGAAAGATATGAATTTATTGCCATTATGTTGCCTGTAGAGTTGAAGTTCCTGGTGGTGTTCTCTGCTCCTTTCTAGTCTTTGTTGCTTTTGGTCTTTTTTGGTTTTTGTGGGTTTTTTTGTCTTTTCTCCCCCTCAGAGAGTCCCCCTTAAAATTCTTTGCATGGCTGGTTTAGTGGTCACGAACTCCTTAGTTTTTGTTTGTCTGGGAAACTTTATCTCTCCTATTTTGAATGATAGCCTTGCTGGATAAAGAATTCTTCATTGCATATTTTTCCATTTCTGCACATTGAATATATTCTACCACTCCTTTCTGGCCTGCCAAGTTTCTGTGGATAGGTCTGCTGCCAACCAGATGTGTCTTCCCTTGTAGATTAAGAACTTTTTTCCCCCTTGCTGCTTTCATGATTCTTTTCTTGCCTGAGTGTTTTGTGAATTTGATTATGATATGCCTTGTCGATGGTTGGTTTTTGTTTAAGCTAATGGGAGTCCTCTGTGCTTCCTGGATTTTGATGTCTGTGTCCTTCCCCAGGTTAGATAAGTTTTCTGCTATGATTTACTCACATAAGCCTTCTACCCCTTTTTCTCCCTTTTCATCTTCTGGGACCCCTAACACCCCTTCTGGATGTTATTCCTTTTTAATGAGTCACTGATTTCTCTAATCCTTATATCATGTTCTTTTGCCTTAGTCTCCCTCTTTTTTTCTGCTTCATTATTCTCCATAAGTTTGTCCTCTATATTGCTGAATCACTGCTCTGCTTCTTCGATCCTTGCCACTGTGGCATCCATTTGAGATTTCATCTCAGTTATAGCATTTTTTATCTCATTTTGACTAGATTTTACTTCTTTTATTTCTGTAGAAAAGGATTCTATGCTGTTTTCAACCCCAGTTAGTATTCTTATTATCATGATTCTAAATTCTGGTTCAAACATCTTGCTTGTATCTGTGTTGATTAAGTCCCTGGCTGTCATTTCTTCCTGTTCATTCTTTTGGGGTGAATTCCTTCATTTCATTATTTTGAAGAAAGAAAAATAATTAATAAAATAAAATAATTAAAATTTAAAAATTTAAAACCACACAAAAAAAATCAAATAAAGGACGCTAGATCCTACGTGTGTTTTTGTACTGTTTGTTTAAAACGCTTGATAGAATAGATAAAAACGAGAAAGAAAAGAAAAGAAAAAAAGGAAAACTTTTGAAAATTTAAAAATATGAACTCAGTAATATAGAATTAAATGAAATGATGAAAGTAAAATAGAATTTTAAAAATTTACAAAAAAGTAAAAAATATACTAGAAAAAAATAAAGAAAAATGTTTTTTATAAAAATGGAAAATAAAAATAAATTTTTTCTCTTTCTGTATTCAAGAATAAGAAAAGAAAAAAAATTGAATAGATGGACCAGTGAACAGAATGAAATACGATTAAAATTATATCCACTTTCCCCTAGAAGTCAAACTATGAAGCACTTTATAATCCACAAACTAAGTAGGCAGAGAGACCTGTGGTGTTCCTCTAGAGCTCGGCTGGCCCAGTTGGGTGGGGCTTGGAGTAACGGCTCCATTCTCCACTAGATGGGGCTGCTTTGTTTACTGGGGTGGAATGTTTTGGCACATGTAGGTGTGTATGCACATGCGTGTGAGGGATGAAAATGGCGTCACCCAGTTTCCCAGTCTCTAGCATCAGAACTCTTTGCCCTCACTGACCAGCAATCAAGCACCCCTCCTTTGTCTCTGGCTTTTCTCCACTCCCCACTTCTACACTGTCCATGACCAAGTTGTCAGCCTGCCAGGCAGAAGTCCCTCTCAAGTTTTATCTCAGATGGGCCTGTGTTTCCAAACCTCTCACTTCTGAGGACCCTGCAGTTTGGACATGCTCAGACCCTCCGGGGGAGGGTCTCACTGACCAATGTCCACGTGCCGGCCTGCCCCCAGGAACGTTCATGCAACCATGCTGCTGCACATGATCAGAGACTATGGCCGGATGCCAGTCCACCCCAGAAAAAAGTTCACACATTCATGTGGCAGCAGCATCTCAGGGATTATGGTAAATCACACCACACACCTGGCACCAGGCTTCACCCTTAATGTCCTTGTTCCAACACCAGCGAATGCAGCTGTTCTCTGGGGTCCACTAGGACTTGGGGTGGCCACACAGCCTCTATTAAATGTCCTTCCAGCAGAGGAACTGCCTTTCCTCGTGTGGCCTGAGGACCCTTAGGACATCGCTGTCTGCTCCTGGGGATTTGCCCCTCCCCCCAGATCACTGCCAGGTATTGAGCTGCAGAGTTGCAGACTCTGCCTTCTCCCTGTTTATAAAGTCTTAAAGGAATTTAAACCCTCTCTTTTCTCCTTTCTCTTTTCTCCCTTTTTTGTTCAGTCCATTCTTTCTTTTTCTCTCCAGCTGCTTTCAGGGGGAATGCTTTTCCTGTACTCTCCCCCATATCCATCCTCTCTCCACAAACAAAAACAGCTGCCTACCCTCCGCGGCTTCTCTCTCCCCCAGTTCACCTCTACGCCACATACCTGCTGAGTTCTGTGGTTCAGGTTGTGCAGATTGTTTTGTTAATCCTCAAATCAGTTTTCTAAGTGTGCAAGATGGTTTGGTGGTGTTCTGACTCCATTTCAGAGATGGGAGAGGAAAAAAAATTCCATGCTGCTCTTCCACCTCAGTCCCCCCTTCTATGTGGTATCTTAAACAAAAGTCAAACTCATAGAAACAGAGAGTAAAAAAATGGTTGCCGGAGCTCAGATATTTGGAAAATAGGGAGATTTTGGTAAAGGGTACAAACTTTCCATTGTAAGATAAGCAGGGTCTGAGGATCTGATGTATAACATGATATATTTGATAGTACTGTATTATATAATTGAAATTAATTACTAGGTGAATAGAACTTAAGTGTTCTCAACAAAATAATAATACTACTAATAAAAAGATAAATATGTGAGGTAATGGATGTGATAATTAACTCAGTGGTTGGGATCCTTTCACAGAATATACATAAATCAAACAACTATGCTCTACATCTTAAATATATTACACCTTCAGCGTGCCTGGGTGGCTCAGTCGATTGAGCACCCAGCTTTGGCTCAGGTCATGATTTCACATCTTGTGGGTTTGAGCCCCGCATTGGGCTCTGTGCTGACAGCTCGGAACCTGGAGCCTGCTTCAGATTCTGTGTCCCCCTCTCTCCACTCCACCCCTGATTGTGCTGTCTCTCTGTCTTTCAAAAATGAATAAACATAAACAAATTTTTTTTAACATATTACACTTTCATTTGTGAAAACAAGAATAATGCTTGAATCACATTCATGACATAAAAAATAGGGATAAATATGTAGTTGCTGTTTCACCTCTTCTTGATTAAATGAATGGATGAATAACTAAGTTTTGATGCTGTGTGGAGTAAACCATGTTGTTTCCAAGAGGCTGCATTTGGCTAATTGTATCCCTGTGGTGCCTGCCTGCTTCATTTCCTAAAGTTTGGTAGTAGGTCTAAAGGCCTGGGGGTTTTTGTTTTTCTGTTGAGGAGTTATGAATTCAAAGTTCACAATTCCTCTTGAGAGAAAGCCTAGTAGACTTTGGAACTTCCTTGTTCTTTGATATGATGACATGTTCTAGGCTCGGCATTCACAGTTCCTCTCTAGACCTGGAAACTTCTATCTTCCTGGGAAGATTTTATTCCCTTTGGTGGCTGCTACGGGTGCTCAGCACCACTGCACTTGCCATTGTTTTTAGTCTGCTACAGTGGAAAGAGATAAAAATATGCTTTGAATTTTTGTTATAACTTTATTAATGTGTAAAGGACAATACATTCCAAGTATTTAAAAAGTACACCATGATCAGTTTTGACATATGGAAGCACCTGCAAAACTGTAATTGAGTTTTAATTACCCCTCCAAACATTTCCTCATGCCTATTTGTAATCCATCCGTCCTTCCACTTCGTTCCCTAAGCAACCACTGACCTGCTTACCGACCAGAAATTAGTTTGCATTTTCTAGAATTTTATATGAATGAAATCATATCTTACATACTCTTTTGTCAAATTTCTTTTACTTGGTGTAATTATTTTGAGATTTATCCATGTTCTTGTGTAATATAATAGTTTCTTTCTATTGGTGGGTAATATTCCATTGCATGGTTATACCACATCTGTTATTCATTCACCCATTGATGGACATTTTGGGTAGTTCCAATTTGGGACTATTAAAAATAAGGCTGCTATAAGCATTTGCCTAATGGTTTTTGGGTGAATATATTTTTTATTTCTGTTGGGTAAATTCTTAGCAGCAGAACGCTTTGGCCATATGATAATTATGTTTAAATTCTTAAGAAGCTGTCAAACCATTTTCTAAAGTCATACCATTTTACATTTCCTCCAACAGTGTTAGTTCTAGATTATATTGTGGTTTTAATTTGTGTTTCTCTAATTACTAATGATTTTGAGCCTCTTCCTTGTACGTTTTTTGTCACTTGGCTATCTTCTCTGTGAAGTGCCTTTTTAAAATTTTTTGTTTATATTTCTATTACATTTTTTAACTAATTATTGAGTTATGAGAATTCTTCATATATTCTTATTACAAATATTTTCTTTGCATACCACAAGATTGTAAAACTCTTTTTTGTTTTCTTCTAGAAGTTTCATAATTTTATATTTTTGGTTTTAGATCTATAATCAATTTCAAATTAATTTTTGTGCATCATGTAGGATAAGAGTTAATATTCATTTTTTATTATTTAAATATTTAGTTTATCCAACATCATTTGTTGAAAGTTCCTTTCCCTGTAAATTGTTGCTTCTGTTGAAACTCAATTGTTTATATTTGTGGGCATTCTATTTTTGACTCTATTCTGTTTCAGAGATCTATGGGTTTCTCTTTTTAACCAATGCTTAACTATGTTGATTAGCAACTATGTATTTAAGTCTTAGAATCAGATACTTTGAGTCCTCCAATTTTGTTCTTAAAAACTGTTTTAGGTGGTGCCTGGGTGGCTCGGTTGGTTAAGGAACCACCTTCAACTCAGGCCATGATCTCCCTCACTCCACAGGTTTGAGCACCACATGGGCTCTGTGCTGACAGCTCAGAGACTGGAACCTGCTTCTGATTCTGGGTCTCCCTCTCTCTCTGCCCCTTCCGTTTCTGTTCTCTCTCTCAAAAATAAATAAACATTTAAAAAAACTGCTTTGGTTATTCTATGTCCTTTAAATTTCTACCTAAGGTTTAGAATCAGTTTGGCAGTTGCTAAAGTGCCTGTTGGAATTTGTATTAAGAATGAATTAAATTAATAGGTCATTTGGGGGCAAATTGCCACCTTAATATTGAGTCTTATAATCAATCCATGAAGATGACATATCTCTGTATTTATTTAGGTCATCTTTAATTTTTCTCAGTAATGTTGTACAGCTTTCAGTGTAGAGGTCTTAAGTGTCTTTTGCAATTTATTTGTAAGTATCATGTTTTATGGCACTATAAAAAACAAGTTTTAATATTTTAAATTTAATTTTTATGATATTTAAAAAGCATAATTGCTTTTTGTATATTAAACTTGTATCCTATAACATTGCTAGATTTATTCTAGCAGTTGTTTTAGACATTTCCTGTGATTTTCTATGTGAACAAGCATTTCTTTTGTAAATAGGAACAAATTGGTTTCCTCTTATATTTATGCCTCTTTTCTTAACCTTATTGCAGTAGCTCAGCCCTCCAGCAGAATGTTGAGCAGAACTGATGAAAGTGGGAACTCTTGCCTTGTTCCTGATCTCAAGGGGAAAAAATTCAGTGTTTTATCATTCAGTGTGATGTTGACATTGGCTGTAGGTTTTTGTAGGTTTTTTTTTTAAGTTTATTTGTTTTTGAAAGAGAGAGAGAGAGAGAGGGAGGGAGGGAGGGAGGAAGGGAGGGAGTGAGGAAAGGGCAGAGAGAGGGGGAATCCTGAGCACGATCCAGCCATCAGTGTGGAGATGCAAGGCTCAAACTCATGAACTGTGAAATCGTGACTTGAGTTGAAATCAAGAGTCAGATGCTTAACCAACTGAACTGCCCAGGTGCCCAGGTTTTTGTAGTTTTTATAGCTTGAAAAATGTCCCAACAATTCGTAGAGTACAAAAGTTCATTGATATGGCTTCAGATTCCACACTGCAACTAACATTGTGTCCCATGAAAAAAAGTGGCTTGTTCATCTGGTAACTCAAACAATTACAAAAATGCTTTCCTGGAGGCAATCACCACACTTCAGTATGCAGAAGAAGTGCTATATGAAGTAAGTACATCTTATTTTGTCACCTAGCATAGGAAATATGTGTAAACAAGAATGGATATTAAGCAAATTTAATTACTTTTATAGCTTCATCAAGAACATCCATAATTGAAACTTGCTTTTTTTTTTAACTACACATGCACTGAGGTGAAGAATATAATTACTAATTAATATAGCCTTGATTAATGCTAAATCATCAGTAACTTTTCCCACAATTGCTTTTGCACTTTTAGTGTAAATGTCAACATAGTAAGAAAGGAAAATAATGTCTTATGATTATTGTAAAAATAGTTTTTATATCATGGCCCTCTTAAAAGGGTCTCTGGTTCCCCCAGGGTTCCATAGGCCACACTTTGAGAATTATGGCTCCTGTGTAGGTTAGCCTACAAATACAGTATGCCATTTTGAAATCTTCAGTGAGGTTTCTCCATTTTAGTGGGCAAAAACTTGAACACTGCTACATATTATGTGATCTCTGGGAATTGTTTTTTTTATGGTGGTTCTTTGACTGGACTCATAGAGTTTTACCCTCAACTCAAAATTCAACAAAGACTTAAGTAGACACCTTTGCATTTTCTGGAGCTATTCCTCATTTCTAGCCATCTGTCACACAAATTGTAACTGCCTCGGCTTCCAGGCCTGCTATTCAACTCAATTTTGCTTTGCTCTCCCTGCCACAGTCTGAAAAATGCCTTATGGTAGAAATCAAAGGAAACCATCAGGCCTATATCACTTGTTCCCCTTCTCTTAGATGGTTCCCCTTCTCTTATTTGCCATAGTCTTTCATAGACCTGTTGTCAAATGTCTGAAAATAGTGTGTGTGTGACATTCATTTGAGTTTTCTACTTGTTCACCATTAAAGGGAAAAATTAATTCTATTTATTACATCATGCCCAGATAGAGGCATCAAATTATTATAATTTTTAAGCCTAATATTTCTAGTGGGTTTTTCTGCAATGATTTTGTTTTCTTGTTTTATAATGATTATGTCTTCTCTTATCTCCTGAAGTGTCTTAAAATTTTTGTTCACCTTACCTCTAGTATTTTACTTGAGATGGAATATACATAATCCAAATCCTTGTGTGCCTTTTGAGGTAGTTGTACTACTCTGGTGTCGAGTTATTATACCCTGGGAAGTTATGTTCCCTGGGGGCATTGGCTACTCTGATTGCTAGTGTGATTTGGAGAAGAACTTAGGGAAAAAGCTTTCTTCTGTGTTAGAACCTAATAAGAATAAGGACTGAAAACTCCCGATAGTAGAGATCCCTTGTTTATTGCTCCCATTTGCTGTCACTCTGCCATGTAATTCTTCTGGTCATGGATTCATCTTCTTAATCTTGGGAAGCCAGTGAAAGGAGGTAGCTTCCTTGTAGTGTAACACCAGCCTTGAAGGCTTTGATCTGAAAGGAGAAGTGAATTCTTAAGAACTGGTTAGCTGTACCTATTTTCATCAACTCCTCATTCCTGCATGGTTTTGGAACTACCCTACTGTTGGCCCTTAGAAACCTGCCCCAAGTGTCTGGTTCACTGCTGTATGTTTCTTCCACTACGTTGGCAGCCACTGATTATCTTATAAGGCACCACAAGCAAATGGCTTGAAATACCTACTTCTGTCCCAGACTTTATTTTCTTACTTTTCTAAATTTGCTAGTCAAAAATAGCCTGTAAGTTTTCCACAAGTTTTTGATATGTCTATTATCATTGTCTGTTGGTGGAATCCGTGTCTTCCTTTTATTTCTAAGATTTCTCTAGCATTAAAAAAAAAAGCGTTGGAGTGAACCATCACTGCTGTTTTGCTACTTAACTGTAACTGAAAATCTCTAATTCTCCATTGCCTCATTTAAAAGGGAAGTAATGTTAACATGTATCTTACAAAGTTTTGAGATCAAACAAGAAAGTACACACAACCTTGTGTCATCTGGAACAGTATAAAAACTCAGTAAAAGTTAGGTGTTACTATTCTTATTAGTGTGATTATTAATTATGAAACATTGAACAAAACAAATATGAAGATAAAACAGATTATCACACCACCTGATTGAAGTATTATCCAGTCTTATCTCTCCATCTTGTCCACAGCATTTCGTGGGAGGTGCCTTGTCGATGCTGTGCCAAAATTCAGAAACAGAACTTCTAAACAAGGCTCTGCTCTAGTTTACCAGGATATAAATGATCCATAAATGAAATAAAGTAGATATGACATAAGTTTTTCACTGTGAATTTATGTTTAAAAATGGAGCAATGATTCACTATATGCTAACTAATTTGGATGTAAATTTTAAAAAATAAAAAATAAAGTTAAAAAAATGGAGCAATGATAACTGTGAGCAAGTGCTCATAAACCACCTTTTAAGTAAATAAACTGTTCCAAATTGACAATAATCTCACCAGACAATTATTCACAGAACCACATCCTCTCTGTTCACACTATCCTTTTAATCAAGGTTCTTCAATAATTGGTATGAATGGTTTAGCACTCTTGTAAATTAGGACTCTCAGTTGTCAGAAAAACCACTTACTTTGGCCAGGAGATTCAAACTCATTGAGTGAAACTAGTTATTTCTTACATTTCCTGTCCTGACTTAGGCTAAATCACATTGAGTATAAGGGAAACTACCATTTCACACTCAGCCACAATTCTCCAAGTCGCTGTCATCCCAGGACAACTGTGAATGAAGGGGCTTTGATTGTACTGGAAGCAGCTTTCCTTATAACCTTGTTGGCCACTGTTTAGCTCAGCTGCTTAGTCCAGAATTTCTCTCCCTTGATGAATTCACCCTTGGTATCTTATCTTGCCTGCAGTCATTCTTTAGGATCATGCTAGTCTACAGTCCCCCTTCCCTACACACAAACACACACACAGACACACACGCACATACTGGTTTTGGCTCTACGTTTCCTCCCAGAAAGCCCTGATGTATTTATATATATTAATCCACCCTTTCCCTGAGCTCTGCACCAGAGGGAAACAAGTGGGTTCATCTTTATCGAGCTACAGAAGTCTTTGTTATACTTTCCTTCAGGAAAGTGGGTACCTCTTGGCCTTGCATTTACATATCCTAGTGTGACTGTCTTCAGCATTTCCTGTCATCATGATTATCAGCATCAATATGCTCTTAAGTGAGTTGCTGTGTTCACCTGTGGGCATAGAAGCAGCTGGGCACTTTTCAAAGCACCCTCTCTTGAGTCATTCCATTAGGGAAATTAAAGCTTGGTTATGTGACATTCCTTCAATCCTTTGATACTGAGTTGATGGCCAGCAGGCCTGCTTCTCAGCCACCTTGATATCTTAGGATTTCTCTCATTGTTCAGAATTAAATGCAGAAAAGTAGTTCTGCTTTTGTGTTCCACCCCTCTCTGAGATGACACATTCTCATCTATAGATAACAGTAGAGTCTACTAGCTTGTCTTTCTAAACAGGCATCCATTTCCTTAATTATCTCCCAATTATCCATTATTTATGTCTCTTTATTAGAAATATCACTCACCACCACTCTTTCTCCTTAAACCTATCCCAAGGAACAGTGTGATTATTTCTGCATTTTCCAAAGGATAAAATTATTTCCACGTTATTTTTATTTTATTCATTTATTTTGGGGAGTACAGGGATAATAGCCACATAGAAGGATAAGTTCAAGGTGTTCCAGGAATGGTGACTCTTTGGTGTTACCTTCAACCATTAATTTCTAATAAATAAATAAATAAATAAATAAATAAATAATGTATAGGAAATGGAATTCTTTTTTTTAATGTTTTTATTTATTTTTGAGAGAAAGAGAGAGAGACAGACAGACAGAGTGCTAGTGAGGAATGGGCAGACAGAGGGAGACACAGAATCTGAAGCAGGTTCCAGGCTCTGAGCTATCAGCCCAGAGCCCGATGGGGGCTTGAACTCGCAAACTGTGAGATCATGAGCTGAGCCGAAGTTGGATGCTCAACTGACTGAGCCACCCAGGCGCCCCAGGCAATGGAATTCTTTATTAAATTGTGGAGGAATTTAATCAAATATGTGTAGAGTCTCAATTTCGAGTCTTTGGGAGACAACAGTGCTAATTATTCATTTTTTAATTTTTAGTTTTTAATTTGTTTTATTTGGGTAAAACTGACACATAGTATAACATTAGTTTCAGGTGTACAACTTAGTGATTTGACTAGTTTATACCTTATGCTGTGTTCTTCACAAGTGTAGCTTCCATCTGTCCCATTACATTGCTGTTACAATATCATTGACTGTATTCCTTCTTGTGCCTTTTATTACCATGACTTATTCTTTCCATAACTCAAAGCCTATATCTCCCTCTCCTCTTCATCCATTTTTCCCTATCTCCAATACCACTCGCCTCTGGAAACCATCAATTTGTTCTATTTATAGTTCTGATTCAGCTTTTTGTTTCTTTATTTTTTTAGATTCTATTTATGAGTATAATCAAATGCTATTTGTCTTTCTCTGATTTATTTTACTTAGCATAATACCCTCTAGGTCCATCCATGTTGTCTCAAATGGCATGATCTCATACTTTTTACAGCTATGTAATATTCCAACAGGAGTTGATTCTGGATTCTTGGTGGTGGAGATTTTGAGCTATGTCTTAGAGACGATTGAGATTTAACAGATAAGTCAAGGCTATGGGGAAGTGGAAAGATATGGAGGTTCTTATATTTTGAGCTTCAGTATTATCTCTCCACTGCTTTAACTATCCATCATGCTCCTAATTCCTTTTAGACACACTATTATTTCAATTCACTGTTTATCATAATGCTAATATTTGCCATTTGAGCACCTGCTATGTGCTACAATTGCATGTATTTTTTTTCTAATTCCCACAATGATTTTTTTTTAATTTTATGGATGAGAAAATTGTGTCTCAGGTTAAGTACAGTTGTAAGCCTTACTTTATGTCTTTGTAGTCCTGTTAGCTCTATTTCCACTGCAGATAAGCATCCTGATATCAGTAAGAGATGATGATGGTAAGCCTGAGAAGAAAGGCAGAAAATCTCAGAAATAGCTGCAGAACATTCTGTTGAAAATGAATGCTCATAATACTGCCTCTGTGTAATAAATGCATAGCATTAAGATAAGTATTTTATATTTAAGAAAGAAACAAATATTTGAGCACATTTGGTATTTGTTAGGGTTGTCCAGAGACACAGAACAGTAAGATACATATACATATATGTATACGTATATAGATGTATAGATATAGAAATAGGTAGAAATAGAGATTGAATATGAGGAATTTGAGGAACTGGCTCACATGATTGTGGAAGCTACCAAGTACCATGACTGGTGCCTGAAAGTTGGAGACCCAGGAAACCTGGGGGTCTGGCTCAGTCTCCAAGCCTAAGAACCAGGAAAGCTGATGGTGTCTGAATTGAAAGGTAAGAGAAAACTGATGTTCGGTTTAAGCAGAGAGGAAATGTGTCCTTCTGCAGTTGTATTATATTCAGGCCTTCAGTGGGTTGGATGGTGCCCAGCTGCATTGAGGAGGACAATCTGTTTTACTCAGTCTACTGTTTCAAATGCTCACCCAGAACACCAATTCTTCCCCATCATGAGTCTGAGAGCAGGGTCTTTCAAGGAAGGTGAGAAAGGACTTTTAACGAGGGTATGGGATTCCAAGGTGGGAAAGGAAGATGGGCCAATACAATGAAAGAGCTAAACTTGTGGGCTAAATGCAATGATTGTCTACTTTATGATTTTGCAGAGAGCATCAGAGTTACATGGAAGGAAGAGCGAGCTTGAAGAAGGAACATGGGGCTTGGGTTTTTCAGAGCCATAAGACTTTCTATTCCTGTTGCTTTTTTACTTGGCTGAATGAAAATTATGTGAATATTAGTTCTCTTTTGTGCTTGACTCTGCTGATACCTACAGTGTATGTTGCTGTTTTCTTCACTGCCATCTGTGGTTATCACTGGCCTGAAGCCTTTAGGCAGAGATAGCAAGTCCAGCCCCCAGCGAACCAGCCTGGCCTCTAGGGCTCTGCCAGCTGAGGTAGTTTCCTGGTTGCTTCAGGCAACATCTCAGCAGGGGAGATGGTGTCTGTGAATCCCCAAGTGCAGTGTCTATCTGCCCTGCCTGCAACTTCCATATCTTGGCTCACAGTGCATCCATCTGTCCTGCGATGAGCTCTCATCCAGCCTGCTGCAGGAAGACACTGCCCTTTCTACTAGTCATTTCACACTGTCCATCCCATCACACTCCTCAGACCACACACAGAACACAGTATCAACCCATAAAAAATAAGTCAGGAGCTCTGGAGCTGGAAAGGGGTGGGATGGGTGTGCTTACCCTCTTCTGTCTCCCATGCTGCATTCGGGACACTTCCCTTCATTTGCAAAGTTGTGACAAAGGGAGACCAAGCTCTGGAGCCTGCAGATAAGGCTTGTGTTCTTTTTATAATTCCCATACAACCAAATACTTTGCGATGCCCATGGAGTTTGATATAAAGGGAATTATATAGAGCATACCTGTTTCTCTTTCTGCCAAAGGGAGAAGAATAAAATACCCTTTCCGTTGCAGAGGCATAGGCAAGACACAGGCAGGACATTGATGATGCTCAGGCCAGTGAGTAATGCCTAGAGCCTTCTGGAAACTAATCAGATGAGTAATGTGCAGCAGGTATTTTTATAAAGGAAATTGGCTGGAATGAAAACATTCTTTTTATAAAATGGGTAAAGTCCTGCTACTTGAAATCTGCTCTTTAGCCTAGTTCATGAAATATTAAGGATGAAGGGCTGATGTGAAAAAGTGACATCCTAGAGCAAGTTGTTGTGGGACAAGGACAGAGTGGCTCAAACTTAAGAAGACCAGCAGGATTTTGATGGTGCAAGATGAGAAATTTGGACTGGATTAGAAAGAATATTCTTAGGAATACCTAGTCAGGAGCATTCAAGGGCTCCCTTAACTAAGAGAAATGAAAATCTTCCATCAGAACCTCAGTCAATATTATTTACATTTTTCTTAAATATAATTAAGCATAAAATAATAGATAGTTGCACACATTTAGCTTTATTTTCTCATAGCATAGATTGATATTTTCAATGAATACTTTTCCTATTTTTAGAAAGACTCAAGTTAAAGAATCCCATCAAGTTATTTTTTTTTTAAGTTCATTTACTTTTGAGAGAGCGAGAGTGAGTGGGGCAGGGGCAGAGAGAGAGGGGACAGAGGACCTGATATGGGCTCTGCACTGACAGCAGAGAGCCCGATGTTGAGCTTGAACTCATGAACTGTTGAGATCATGACCTAAGACGAAAGCAGACGCTTAATTGGCTGAGCCACCCAGGAGCCCCTCCATCAAGTTATTGTTATAGAGAGGACATGAACAGGGCAGATCTCATTTGTTATTGCCCTCAAGATTGACTAATTAATTAATTAATGTATTAATCAAATATTTAACAACTACATGCTTGCCATTCTCCTATATACCGGTGAACAAAACATGTTTTAAAAACTGCGCTTGGGGCGCCTGGGTGGCGCAGTCGGTTAAGCGTCCGACTTCAGCCAGGTCACGATCTCGCGGCCCGTGAGTTCGAGCCCCGCGTCAGGCTCTGGGCTGATGGCTCGGAGCCTGGAGCCTGTTTCCGATTCTGTGTCTCCCTCTCTCTCTGCCCCTCCCCTGTTCATGCTCTGTCTCTCTCTGTCCCAAAAATAAATAAAAAAAAAAATGTTGAAAAAAAAAAAAAAAAAACTGCGCTTATGGCAAAGCCAGGTTAGTTATATTCTACAGAGAAAACTACTGTGACAAAGCCTGTTTCTGTCAGGATGGAAAACCAAATAGAGAAAAGAGGACTGAGAGAGAGAGTTTATATATGAATGAAAGGGAAGAGTTCCTTGGTTTTATCCTAAAATTCTACTTACATGTGGCAACCCAGGTTTCTCACACTACTCTATTGATGCAATCATTATTAGATATTAAGTGGGGCTAGAAAGATAGGTACTTGTGTGTTATCTGCTCTCAAGTCCAGTAATTACAGTGGATTTAATCAGGAAAATGTGAGGCTCATTGGGCACAATTGTGTATTATGTCCACCATGAGTTAACTCTTCTAAAAAAGAAGGGTGAAAGAGGGTCAGGCAGGGGAAAAGTGAGGAAGTGGGTTGGTGGGGGAAAAGCAAGTTTGATAAATAAGAGGAAGAGCTAGAGTCTAAAAGAAAAATCTGCCAAGTATTTATTAGCATCATGATGCTTTCCATATTTCAGTCCAGAATACGGTAATCGTGTTTGTTTTGTTTTTTTTTCCTCCCCTCCCCTTTCAAGCCTTCAATTAGGCCTTGAGAAAGGAGTCAGCACACCTTTAAAACTTTCCGCTTAATCACCTATAGCGAATGCTCATTTAATGATTGTCTTTTCGTACCAAACAAGAAGTAACAATGCTTTTAGCAAAAGAAATGGAATGAGAAAGGAATTGCCTAATCAGCCCTGCTCATGCAGTGCTTTGTGAGAAAGATTATTGAATTTTCAGTCTCTGCAGAATTTTAATGAGGCTCCATCTTGCTGGAAAATCCAGCCCTTTGTCAATAGAGTTCAATAACTCGACCACCCATGTAATAAGATGTACCAGTTGAAATCTTTCACTCTGCCAAAGCCACAGGCATACTAGAAGTACCTTGGAACTACGGAAGCACTTTCTGTGTCACCATTGATAAAGCTCCAGAAGTCATGGCTAAAAATGCTATGGATATAGTTTATCTAACTAGGATATAAATGGGGGAACACTATTTATATCATAGCCTCAGTTAAATAATGTTTGTAAGGACACAATAACATTGGCCATAATTATTATATGTCAGATACTCTGCTGAGAGCTATAGATAGACTTCTTATCCCCATAACGATCCTAAGAGGCAATTTCTTTTATTATCTCCACTTTGCAGATGAGAAAACTGAGGTTTAGTGTAGTGGATAGAATGCCTCCCAAAATATCAGTGTTCTGATTCTTGAAACCTGTGAATGTTACCTTACACAGCAAAAGGGAATTTGGAAATGTAATGAGTCAAGGATATTCAGATGGAGAGAGTATCTGGTTCATCCAGGTGGGTTTGATGTAATCACAAGGGTCTTTATAACAGGGAAGCAGTGGAGTCAAGAGGCACAGAGTCGAAGAGGTTATTATGGAAGGAGAGGTTGGAGAAATGCAGAAAAAGGCCATGATTCAGGTGACCTCTAGAAGAGGGAAGAGGTAAGGAAAGAAACTCAATTCCTTTCTCATTCCATTTTTTTGCTGAATGCATTGTTACTTCTTGTTGGTACAAAATGACAATCATTATATAAACATTTGCTATAGATGATTAAGCAAAAGTATGTTACTTTTGAGAAAAAGAGCCTTTAAGCTGTGAGGATGAAAAGCATCAAGTCCCTCAGTGGGTCATTGGAAGTAACTCTGAGTGGGACATACCTACTACTGCCCCTTGGTTTCTGGACCAATTTATGTTTACCTCCTAGGGACATAGTACCATATAAAGACCTTTGATATAGTGCATATATTTTTTTCTAGAGAATGACTCCCCATCCTTCCTGGATATTGCCTCTGAGCCAGTGCTTCAATTTTCTCTTAGGGTACTGATCTATCAGTCTGGTACTTTCCAGGTGTGGAACACTCCCTGGTCGTGCCTTTCCCACAACAGTCATGGTAACTGAGCAAGGTGCAGGTATAAACTGAGTGTCATGATTTTTACTGATAAAGATGGCAACCCTACATTTTATGCACTTCAAATAAATCTCACTTCTAAGCCTTCTCTTATCATCATGGGCTTTAGTCATCTATACGCCTGGCAATACTCTAAGTAAAACCCTTTTGCATCGCTCCATGTTCATACCCTTCCTGTGGAATGTCCTTTTCCCACTTCTTTTCTTGGTGGATTGTGCCCATCCTTGAAACCTCAGTTTGGCATGCTTCCTTCCCCTTCTGCAACATCGAGTAGTCACGTCTTTCTTACCTGCTTCTATTTCCTTCAACCAAATTACTTTTGCTATTCTCTACCTAACCTCCTTTTGTCTATATATCAAGATTTAGAACAACGAATAGCTATTCCAAAAAAGTCACTTCTGAGGCTAGTAAAGGCTCTCTTGCCTCACCTTCATGGGTGACCTGTGGCAATTATATTTGCACCATATACTTCAGTGCTTGGCTTTGGATTGCCTTTTATTTTCTGCCTCTTATTTTTGTTCATCAAGCTATCGTAACCTCCCTTTGATGGAGACACCACTATTCCTTGGAATGCCCGACAGAGTGCTAAGCTCTACAGCTCAAGTTTTCTTGGTTATTGAGATTCACATTTGTTTAAAATTGTCCAGAAGTTTTATTCATTTTTATAAATATTTGTTTCCCTAGTTAGGTTTTGTTGCAGTTAATTTTATATGATGTTGCCTTTTTACTTTGTGATTTCTTAAATGAATATAAGTGGCATTTTTCAAGAGAAAAAACACATGGAAAAATTAGAACTCCATACTGGGCTAATTCATGAGACTGGCAGCTGTGGAGTTTTGCATTTATGAAAAACGGGAACAAGATCTTGGGAGGCTGGGTCTATTACCACAAGTTTATTATTCTCTGTGAATCAGAATGTAGCACATGGTACTGATTCCTAGAAATTCTCAAAAGTTCAGTAGTAAGTATGTCACATGAGAGATATGAAACCTATGCTGGATGCTAGAACACTTCAGATTCAGATATCAGGGATGAATTTATTTATTTATTTATTTATTTGTTTGTTTATTTATTTATTTTTTCTTTGAAAAATAGTTTAATAATTTCATAGTATGCCACAAAGTAGATAAGTCATAATGTATAATAATTCCTACTCTTAGACATATGAATTCCTTCTAATTTTTTCCTATTACAAATGATGCAGAGGTAAGCACATGAATTCTTGCACGTGAATCTTCACATTTGGCATCACTTTAAAGATATTTCTATTGGAGAGTGATTTGGGGGGCAAAGCATATGAACTTTCTTAAGGTTTTTCATATACGAGTGTCACCAGATTACTTCCCACAATCTCAGGGATGAATTTATATTAAAACTGCCACAAACAATATAGTTTCATTTTGATTACTATTGAAAATATCTTATAAATAGTAACTGTTTCATATGCATCTTTTAAATTCATGAGATAGAGATCACTAATGTTTTGCCACACAGTCAGGATGGTCAAATGACACGTTAGGAAAATTAGTATTGTGATAATGTCAAAATGGATTAAAGACTAGAGAAACAGGGGCACCTGGGTGGCTCGGTCGGTTAAGCGTCTGACTTCGGCTCAGGTCATGATCTCACGGTCCGTGAGTTCGAGCCCCGCGTCGGGCTCTGTGCTGACCGCTCAGAACCTGGAGCCTGTTTCGGATTCTGTGTCTCCCTCTCTCTCTGCCCCTCCCCCGTTCATGCTCTGTCTCTGTCTCAAAAATAAATAAACGTTAAAAAAAATTTTTTTAAGACTAGAGAAACAGGGGAGGATCTCAAGAGAGGAGGTTGTTATGAAACTCTAGTGTGAAGTTAATATCACCTGAACCAGGATAGTAGCACCAGAGAGATAACCATAAGACATTTACAAGACCAGTGATTTGTGGACATGGAAAGTGAAAGACTCCAAGTTTTCAAGCCTAGGAAGGTAGAAGAATAATAGTGACATTCTTGAAAATTGGAGAAAGAGGAGGGAAAAGATGAGTTTCTGGTTGAAATATAAAGTCCTTGCTTTATGTTAACCCAGAGGCTGTGGGTAACTTGGGGTATACAAACCTGAATTATTTGCCAAAAGCTTCTATGTCCAAAATGGTCATATTGGCATATTTTTATTTCTTCAGCAGATGTTTAATTCTAACTCTGTACATAGGTATCTCTGAGAGGACCTGATACATCTGGTTAAATGATGATTGGATTACAATATAATGTAACAAATTTAATATAGTATTGTTCAAAATGAACACTAATGTGGTTTGGGTCAATTAATGACTCATAAATTCAGTAACAGAAATTTCCTTGAGATTAAGGTATTCATAAGAGTCTTGTATTAAAAATCAAATAAGACCTTAGGGGTAACACATTATCACCCATTTATATATTAAGGTGAATTTGCTAATAAAAATGGAGTAGACTAGGAAGAGTCTAGAAAATATATCCACATCTTCAGCTTTGACACAGTTTAGCATTGACCAGTCTAGATTAAGATGCTTTTGTCAACTGTGATAGATAAATGTTAAAAAAGAAAAGGCCAAGTTTGTGAAGCCTGGTCTTCAATATGGAAAAAATACTTAAAATAATATGGGTGCAGATCAATAATGTGCCGAGTAGATAGTTATGTGAGGATTTGCTGATGTTCTTCAGTGGAAGGATATATTATTACATCTCCTTTTCTCTTGAAACCAAGATCATCAGGTTTTCTTATTCAGCTTCCATTTTGAAAGATCAGTTTTCCCCAAAGAAAGGGTCAAAGAATCACTGCTTCAGTAAACAGTGGGTTCAATGTATTTTTCCCAACTGTCTTGGTTTGTTCAGGAGTGAAAGGATTCCTGGGATATAGGGCTTTCATTTTTAAAACCAGGATAGTCTTGGTTAAACTGGGAGGAGTTGGTCACTGGAGAACCTCAAAGTGAAGAACAAGCCAAGTTCTAGGAGCCATATATGTGATCTTGGCTGCTGAAGCACATGGACATCTTGTTCTGAAATAGTTCTTCTGGTTCCTGGTGGTTTGGCTGCCGGCTGGAGACTTATATTAGGTCCAAGTTTCCAGATAGCCATGGCAACCTTGGATAGTCCATATATGGACAAGAGCATTTGTTCCTTTTACATCTTGTAATTAGAAACATGGTTTCTTCATCAAATGATCTGTGATGTGTTTCTACAAGTAGTTTAATTATATACAAAATACAGGTGATTTGCTATCTGGTTCTATATCCTCTTAACTCCTTAAGACAAATAAACTTGCATGCATTGAGAAGTACAGATAAAAGGGTTGTTACCTTTCTAGTGGTGAGTAATAAAAAGTCAGTTCTGGCTGGCTAGGAGAAAACACAATTTCTCTGGCAGGTCACTAAGATACTTCATTTATCCAAACAGGAAAGATAGAAGTGCAATGATACTTCACAAACAGCTGGAACTCAACCCTCCAGTGCTTTTCTTTAGTCTCTCATGTCTGCTTCTCACTGCACATTACTTTATCCTCTGTCCTATAGTCTACGTTTCACCACATGAAGGAAATATGGATACCAAGAGCTGATATGTTTCAAACCTTGGGCTTATTGCACCAGAGAGAAAGATTCTCACATGTTCAGTCTAAAATTAAAAAAAAAAATCTCAGGGAAATGCCCTGACCAGCAGAATTTAGAACAATCGCATAGTCTTGGATGAGCCACCCTGATGACTGTCTATGGAGTCATACCAGTACTGTGGAAGCTGTGTGGTTAGAGTTTCTGGAAAGTGTGGCACAATGAGAGAGAGAGAGAGAGGGTGTTAAGTAGGGGGAAAAAAAGTGTCTACTACAGATTTCGAAGGTGTGAGTCTGGCAAAAGGATGCCTCCCTGTACCTTAGGAAAGTGTTTCACAAAGGTATTGTCTGCAGACCAGAGGTATCAGCATCACTGGGGAATGTGTTAGGCATATAAATCCTTGGTCTCACTTTATAAGTAGGGATCAGAAATTCTGGAGGTGGGGCCCAACAATCTGTTTTAACAAACTCTTTGATGATTCTGACACACTCCAAATTTTATAAGCCACTACCTTAGAAACTAAGAGAGCAACTTCAGTAATTGCAAACATTTATGAGAGGTTTTGTCATACTTGACATAGAAGATAAAAGAAGCATCACTCCTTCAACAAAACCTCTCCTCCATCCAGCCCCTTGTCAGAAGAGAGCATACTTTAAAATTCCTTTCTGGGGGCTCAGTTGGTTAAGCACACAAATTTGGCTCAGGTCACAATCTCAGGGTTCATGAGTTTGAGCCTGCATCAGGTTTTCTGCTATCAGCACAGAGCCTGCTTTGTATCCTCTGCTCCCCTCTCTCTCTGCCTCTGTCTCTCTGTCTCTCCCCACCCCCAAATATAT
Source organism: Panthera pardus (assembly GCF_024362965.1). Classification (NCBI taxonomy): domain Eukaryota; kingdom Metazoa; phylum Chordata; class Mammalia; order Carnivora; family Felidae; genus Panthera; species Panthera pardus. The sequence goes on along the minus strand of NW_026526810.1, from coordinate 116,455,311 downwards.
ATAAAAATTTTTTAAAAATAAAATAAAATTCCTTTCTGGGATTAGTAGCTTACTATCCGATTCTCTTTCACTGAGTAACACAGCAAACCCTAAATTAATCGTGATGCCCAAAAGTAAGTTGTCCTATCTAATGAATTTTCTAGACAACTAAGAGTTAAACAACCACAACAAAAGGAATAAAAAAGAACCCCAGAGGAAATGCATATTAGATTCTCTACAAAATTCAAACAAAAGTGTTTGATTATATTTGCTTAGTCACTTTAATGTCTCAGTGAAGAAAAGTGAACCTAAATGAACCCTTTTTTGATAAACAGGTACTCTTGGTCTCCTCATATTATTCCAAGTATTACTGATTAGTTCACAGTAATAAAGAAACACTTGCTAGAAAGATTGTTTTTATAAATTCTTGTTTTCCCCTCTGTTGTTTTTTTTTTATTTTTTGTTTAAAGCCAAGCATCAAAACAATATGTTACTTGAATGTCTTGATTAAGATAGTCTGTGCTTGATCCAGCCATCTGGAATCATAGTTGTTCAAGTGGCCTTATACTTGAAACTTTGGTAGATCAATGATTATTATTTTATATACTTAAATAGCCCTTTTGGCCTTTTAAAAACTGAGATTAAAATTTAATGCTAGTTTTATTTACAAAGGACTTGAGAAATTTGCTTTGTTTCTGTCCCAGTATTTCATAAATTTTGTTTTTATCCTATGCTACTGTGCTGTTGGATATTTCCCACCATCTATATTATGGAACTGCCTGCTTTAAATTTTGATTCTATCACTTTTTAACTATGAAATTAGGCAAGTTATTTATCTTTAAATCCTGGTAAGGTCCCCAATAAGTGCTAGCAATTATTAATTATTCCCTTTGATGGATGTTGTCTCGTTTTCTCTTGATCTTTCATCAATAAGCCCAAAGACTTGGCCAATTTCATTTGCAGCTTGTGAAAAAGAAAATAAATATCTAGGAATGAGGAACGGTGTTACAAGTTCTTCCTGTTGTAGTTTACCAAATTATCTAAATAATAAATGACACTCAGTAAAATACATAAAAGTTTTATAATTCTAGGAATTAATAAACCTATCCTGGCCTGAAAACAAACAAATAAAAAATGAAGGAACTGTGATGCTACTAAGAGCCACCTATAGAAGGCATCATGATGCCTCATTCACTGGGTTTCTGATCATTGGTTAAACAATAATATGAGAAGTGTTTCAACACAGGAGTATAAATTTTTATTGTTGGGTTTGTTTGTTTGTTTGTTTTTAGAGAGAGAGAGAGCATGAGAGGGAAAGAGGGGCAGAGGGAACAAGAGGGAGGGAGGGAGGGAGAGAGTGTGTGTGTGAGAGAGAGAGAGAGAGAGAGAGAGAGAGAGAGAGAGAGGGAGAAAATCTCAAGTAGTCTCCATGCGCAGTCTTGGAGCCTGACACAAGGCTCGATCCCAAGACCCTGGGATCATAACCTGAGCTGAAATCAAGAGTCGGACACTCGATTGACTGAGCCACCCAGGCATCCCTAAATTTTTGTTGTTAAAGAAACTAAACTAGAGGATCTTTATAAACCATGCTATTAATCTTTTTCTTTGCTGATAGAGATGATGAAAAATGACTTCCTAATGGTGATTTTGAACATGTCTAAGCTATTTTGCAACAAGGTTCTTTCTAATGTTGAGATGATATAACCCCATCAATAAATTCTCTTGGTATCAAAATTCCTAGTTCTTGGAAAAAGAAGGAAGAATCCGTAGGTCTTATCTGTCTAATTTCTCATTCAAAAAATTTTGTACAGAGCCATTGTACTTGCCCAAACTGGGAGAAAGTAGAAGTGAGTCAAATGTAGCAGCTGTTTTATTGCTGTACAATGATGCTGCATAATAGTTCAGCTATGCAGGATACAACACCTGATTCCAGTTCTCACTGCACTGGGAATTTCAGGTAGACTGAATGTAATTACTTTCTTTGGAGTTAGGCCAAGTTGTCTGGGTTATGAGCATCTCGTTTTCGGCAATTTGTGCTGTGGGACCATTAATGACTACACGTGCTCAGTGCCCAAATTCTTGATATTTCATAAAAGTAAGCAAAAAAAACAAAAACAAAAACAAACAAAAAAGCTTGAGATTAGTTTATTCATCATTCTGTTTCCAAATAGAGCAGGATATAGCTCAGAGTGCTTTTTGTAGGTGTTGATATGATCTGCAGAACTTTTGAGACATTTAGATGATGAGTATTAGCAGATGTAGTATTAATGTTCACTATTTGCCCTTTGCCTGTGTTCAAAGGGACTTGTAGCAACTTATAGATTCAAACAGTACAAAATAAGACCATTGAGGATAAAAGAGAAAGAATAGAAACTTCTGGGTTTCAGAGTTAAGTGGATTACACCATTTTGGAAAGGATTTTGGTTTTTGTTTTGTGTCTGTTAAACCAAAGATAAATGTACAAAAATATGTGTGACTTTGTCTTATTTTTCTTTTGCTAAATGTAGGACATAATAGGTGCTTACGATGTTGGGGGGGGTGCCAAAATGAATGAACAGATACATTTGCTGTGACTTATTTCCTGATTACAGAAATCAGACAGAAGCCCACTGGGAAAGTCCTTGTATTGCCACAATTTGAACAGTAACCACAGTCATGATCCTGCACAAGAGATTATTTAACTAAGCCAGCATCCCTCAGCGTTTGTAATGTTCTTTCTACTATCCGAAAATTCAGATATGTCTAGGAATAGCTTAAAAATCTGGAAAAGGAGTCAACACAAATATTTACTTTAATAGTTTTAGGAGAGCTGCCATTGTTATAAAGATGAGTAAAATCCAGTTCTTGTTTCAAAGTAGAAATAATCCAGAAAGGAAATTTACAAATGTAACTCACCCTTGAGAAACAAAAACCAAAAAATAAACAGCAGAACTTTAAGGTATAATATTAAAAATATCATAAAGAGTATAAAATCCTTGGGATAGAAGGAGAATAATTTAAAGGGGAAAAAACTCAGTTAGTGGTTGGATAGATTAAGAACATTAAGCTTCAAGGGATAAATTGGGTTTCTATGGTAGGAAGTAGGAGACAGGCTATCATTCCAGATAGAGATCAAAAGCAAAATGACCCAGAATATTCAGGTAGTAAAGAAAGGTACGGTTCGTTTGAATCATTTGATGACTACATTTTGGATAAAAACAATATTGTATGAATGACTGTGACTATATTTTGGATGATCTTAAATATCAGAATAAGGCTATGGGGAATCATAGAAGGTTGTGGGGACATTCTATAGACCTTCTGAAAGTGACAGTGACTGAACGTAGAGAACTTAGAAGTAAATGGATTTGAGTTTCTCAAATGATAAGAAATATGGGCCCAGATTTGGGTACTTTTAGTGGGAGTATTAGGAAAGCTTCCTGGTCAAGTTTTGACATTAATTGGAATAATGAAGCCTATTTTTAGATTTGACTTTCCTTGTTGTTGTTGTTAAGAAAGTAGTACATCTATCCTGACAATTCTCATAAGGGAGAACTGTCCATTGCTTTTATTATATCATGTAGAGAGCAAAAGATGAACTTAGTGGTAATATTTTTTCAAAACCTTATGGTTGTTAAAGTTATTTTGTTTATAAGCTAAAGATACCATTCAAATTAAGCTTTGTTTTCATCTAACTTTCATTTCTACCTGTCTGCCTTTATGTCATTTTAGTTTCTGAGTTGTATTTTACTCTTGTGATTTCTAGAATAAAAATTTTTTTTTTCGGTCAATAGGCAGCATGATTAGTACAAGAGCCATCAATTTCATGAACAGAAATCCATGAGATGGCTAGGTAGGGGCTTTAGTTTAAGAGTCCATGCTGGTGTCTTTTTTTTTTTTTTTTTCTTTCTTCTTTTTTAACTAACTCAAGACTTTTCAGCAAAATAAAAATAAGGAGTACCCAAAAATTAAATTTGTATTTCTTAAACACCTACACTTAGTGTTATGCTGGGTGTTATAAAAAGTGGAACTCCATACAAAACAGTAAAATGGAAAAGGAAAAGAAAGAGAACAAGAGGAGCCAGATAAATACCTCTTTAAAAAAATTATACCTGAGTCCAAGAACACCACACATGTTCTCCCTCTGTGTAAATAAAAGGAGGGTAACAAAATAAAATAGCCGTTTTCCATAGCAGCAGAAGCTTTTCAAAATATATTTTCATGTTTTTAGTGGTGGTGGGGTGTTAATTTTGGTTGGGATTGTTATTTAATCAGAACACTGCTATGTCATAGATCAGTTCATGAAAGGAAACGAGAAAGCCGGCAAGCAAGTTCCACCATCTTTCAGATACTTGCTGAGTTAAGGCTTGATGAGTCTCCCTTCATTTTATCTTTCTAATTACTTTAGGAAGTGTTATCAGATTTATTTAAGTCAAGTTGAAATTTCCATTTTGGTTTTTGAAATTTAATAACACCTCACTAAATATTTGTATAAAAATAAATTCATACTTTCCAGGGTTCAGTACCTTTCGATGCTTATATAAAGAGATGACGTGCCTCTTAATAACGGTTTAATCAGACGGTGCTATGTCAGAAGCGAGGGAGATGTTACTTCATGTAAGGAGATTATAAACACCACGACTGGAGTCTTACTATCTCTCGCTGTGCTAAAGGCTTTATGGTGTTATTGCATACCATCTTTCTCATCATCTCGGGAAGTGTTAGCATTCTGATTTTACAGATGAGGAAATTAAAGCGCCAAGAAGTTTAATGCTGATGATCATTCACTCAGCCCCATTCATAGAAATTGTAGGATCTGGGCAAGGGTATAGTATTTTGTGCTTCATGGCGGCATGCTTAATAGTTATAATTTAAACTATCAGAGTCGTAAATAAGCATATCCCATTTTTCTGCCTCAACACACATACTTTCATAAAACAAATTGAAAAAATAAGTGGAAGGCTATCTTTTTTGTATTGCTGAAAGTTGACAAAATGTTAAAGATGATTAAATTTAATTATTTTTGTATATATTTGTGTATTCTATCTCTGAACTAAAAATATTTTAGTAATAACGTGAGAAAATGAGCATTGTTATATATATTTTCCTTAGTTTTCTGTTCATTTCTGTATAATACCCTGTTCTAAACAAGATTTTTCACATATTTTGGATTCAATCAGTTATAGTAATCTGAAAGATTAAAAAGGAAAGTATCATTGTATTGAGAGTATGCAACATATGAACGTGTTTTGTCAAAGCTCACATACCAAGCATCAAATATGTTTTATCAAAACTGTAAATTAAAGTAAATATAAAGGATCAAAACATTGCTTCACAGTTATTTTAAATTTATTTTCTTCTAAAATATTTTAAAGAGCCAAATACAAAATATGGTTAAATCTTTTAATGTTTATTTATTTTTGATAGACAGAAAGAGAGAGAGACAGAGCAAGAGTGGATGAGGGGCAAAGAGAGAGGGAGACACAGAATCTGAGCAGGCTCCAGGCTCTGAGCTGTCAGCCCGATGCAGGGCTTGAACTCACGGAACATGAGATCATGACCTGAGGCTAAGTCGGATGCTTAAGCGACTGAGCCACCCAGGCAGCCCCCTCCCAAAGTATGTTGTATATTTAAAGAATATCAAAACAATTTAAAGAAAGCTGAACATTTTAGTTCTTGAAATTTAATAAAATGTTTTTATAGAAATAAAACCATTCTCACTTCTAGTGTTCCTATCTACCCAAATACCGATGTAAAGAGACGGCTTCGCGCTTCTTACAAGTTACATCTCCACATACACACCTATATGTACAAGTGGAATGTATATGAGTTGTTGAATGTTTAGCAGGACAGAATGTTCCTCAGACACCATGTACAAGTGTGGCAGAAACTGTGCTAATTAGTGGATGCCTTTGCAGCCATTTGTTTCAGTACAACTTGGAAATGACACTTCATTATGTAAGAATGTATTGCATTTATGCTATCTGAGAGGAAGTTTTGACAAGTTAATTAATTTGTCTTTTATCTAAACGCCTCTGCTGCAGCTCCAATCCTCCCTGTACTCCAAAGCAGTGTTCTTCTTTGTTGTCCCCAGCGGCACAACCAGCAAGCCTTCCTGGTGTTTGAGAGGAAGCGACATTCCTTTGAAGACTTAGGGCAGGAAGTGTGGAAAAGCATTTCTTTGGGTCCTGAACTGTGTTAACCATGAAAACAGATTTGAGGGTTATGTGCCCGTGATAAGCACAGGATCCCCAGGGACAGAAGCCACCTGGGGTTATTTAATAAAGGTAGCTGCATGTTTTGGATATACAAGGTCTCTTAATCCACAGAGCCCAGGATAGGACAGAGCCCTCTTCTCTGGGTCTACAAGTGGTCATGACACAACTATGTGGTGGAACCACCAACATTCTAATCAAGATATCTATGATTCAAGAGCCTACACTCTCATCATTCCAGTGCTTTCTCAACAACCTCACGTGTTAGGCACATGAGCAATTTTGGACCTGAGAGAGGTAGAGGAGGAGAAGAAGAACATTCTGCTTCCATTGCAAGTGATAAGAAAATGAGGCATCAAAGCACCCAGTAACTTTTTCTCAAAGGCTTTCCCAAAAATAAAAGGCTAGCGTGTACAGATAAACTGTTTTTTTTCCTACAAATAGGTTATCAACTTCCTTTTACTTTGAGTTTATTTAAAAACAAATAACAAAGTAGGAAGTCTTTTCACTTATTATTTTTAAGACTGTAATTTAGCCAAGAAGCCACTTTGAAGAGTTGATTCTCCTTTCCTTAAATAAAAGGTGTTTCTGGAGCTGACCTGAGAAAACTGTGGAACCAGTGGTTTCTGCAATAGAGGGAACCTCACCATCGTTGTCCTCAAAAGAGACACTGTCCTGGTGCTGCAGCATTCATTCCTGCGTGACACGTGCTTCTGTAAATGGAGACAAAGGTACAAAAAAGCCCTTCTGTTGCCTAACGAGGTTTAAAGTGAGTTTCAAGTGCAAATGAAAAAGCTGAATTAAAAGTAAGTGTTGGTGGCTCCTTAAGCAAAGTTTTCATAGCCTTAAGAATTGTTGTCTTCTGTAGTTGTCAAATTTCCATAAAAAAAATTGAGAATGAGGATGTCAGTATTAATTAGAGATACAATTCCTTTTCCCCTTATCTTCCCAATATGTCTGTATAACACATTTCTAAAGTAAGCACATTTTCCTAGTGATATAAATATCATGAAACAATTATAATAGATTGGTTTTATGGGATGGATGAAGGGTGACCCCTGACTCCATGATGTTCCCCCGGAAGTTTTTCTCATTCAGAGTATCTCAAGAGTGCCTTTGTTTTCACCACATCCTGTACCATACATGATAAGAATTCAGCTAAGGAATTAGCAAACATTCTCCAAACAAACAAAAATATTCACCTGCAGCTCCTTCCATGCCCCTGGCAACTTTCCATTTTAATTGAGGTGATTTTTTTAAACTTTTTTTTAAGTTTATTTATTTTGAGAGAGAGAGCTCGAGCAGGGGAGGGGCAGAGAGAGAGAGAGAGAGAGAGAGTGAGAGAGAGAGAATCCCAAGAGGTCCACTCTGTTAGCACAGAGCCTGATATAGGGCTTGAACTCACGAACTATGAGATCATGGCCTGAGCTGAAACCAAGGGTCAGATACTTAACTGACTGAGCCACCCAGGCACCCTGAGATGATGTTTGAAAAGAATAATATTGTTCCATGATAAGTTTCCCAACCTTAGCTGTGATACTCCAGATTCTGTGCAGTTTGTATGAATTCTACTGTGGACAGTTGGCCCAGCCCTTTGTGTACCTGTGTATTTTTATGGAATGAAGAAGTTTTGTCTTTGCCTTCACCTTCCACAACGGTGAGGGAGTTCATGGAATGTTTGAGAAGAAAGCAACTTGTCATGTCATCTGGTCTAATCGTCATAAGAGGAGAGATAGAGACCAGAGAGGCTAAGAGCCTTTCTAGAATACATACTGAACTAGGATCACTGATGAAATGAAAATGTCATATCTAAAACCATGAAGAAGTGAACTGAAAGCTGGAAACTACTACCCATCTTTGTAGAACTTCTTCCTTCTTCCAGACTTCTCTTTTTCTCCCTACATCAGATGCCCAAAGCCTTCATGTTATTCTTCTAATTACAAGGGCTCCACAAAAGGCTGTCCCCAACCTTTTCCAGGCATCCCCCCACCCCCTTGCTTTAAGACTATTTTCCCCACACTATTTCCTATATGCTTATCAAAATTTACCTCTGCTGTATTCCATACCTGCCCAGATCTCTACTACCTCTGAGGTACCACTCAGGCAAACCTAATTATAGGAAGTACATAAATGCTAACAGCTGGCTGAGAGTCTCAAAAATATTTGCATTTTAACAAAAGACCGGTAAAGATCTTTAGCACAAAAAGATCAAATCGCAATTGGTGAGAATCCCAAGAATTGGGATGAAGATACAATACTGTAGCCCTACTAACATGTATTTTTTACATTTATGCATAACTATTCACTAAATTGTATGTACTGTCCTCTCCAAATGCCCACCACCAGCAACACGCTCTCTTCCTTCCACCTTTTCCATTGTAGCTCTTTATTAGCATTAATAAAAGTCTACAGTTTCACAACTCAAAGGGAAGTTAGAGAACACTTACAATCTGCAAATGTGGCTGTAATAGCAAGTTAAGGGAGAGAAAAGTCTATTCTCCATACGGCAGCTAGAGAATAATCCTACAGCATGAATCCTATCCCATCCTTGCTTGCTTAAAGCCTACCTGTGACCCCATTGCACTTCAAATAGACCCAAAGCCCTTACGATGGCTAATAAGGTCCTTCATGGTGTGACTCCTGTGCACTGTGCAGCCTCACCTTATGTCTCTCTCTGCTGTTTCCAATGCTTTGCCATCCAATCAGTCCCATTAATTCCTCAAACTCACTAAACTCTTCACCTCTCTGAGTCTTTACACACGACTTTCTCTCTGTCTTCTGCATAATGGCGCCTGATCGTCCTTTGGATTTTCAATTTTAAGTCTCCTGAAAGAGACCTTCCTTGACCCATGTACCTAATAAAAACCCCCAACCTGTAAAGTGTGCTCTCATCCCTGCACCTTGCTCATTTGACCCCATGGTAGGTATCACCATTTATAATTATATATCTTTTTTCTTTAAAGTTTATTTATTTATTTTGAGAGAGAAAGAGAGAGCATGCGTGAGCCAGGGAGGGACAGAGAGAGAGAGAAAGGGAATCTCAAGCAGGTGGAGCCTGATGGGGGGACACGAACTCATAAACCATGAGATCATGACCTGACCTGAGATCAAGAGTCAGACGCCTAACAGACTGAGCCATTCAGGCGCCCCTGTAATTATATATCTTATCAGTCTTCCCCATCAATATATAAACTCCCCGACAGCCAGTTTTGTGTATTTAGTGGCAGGCTCATTGTCCAGCACATACTAAGTGGTCATTAAATATTTGTTGTATGAATGAATGAACATGAGAGTTCTGACTACAACCCAGGAGTCTTTCAATGACACTTTACAACTTGTCTTTCCTCACCTTTAAACCCGGTCTCCTCCCTGTGGTCACTTACCTATTATTTTCTTCTGATTTAGTGCTTTCATGGGCCCTGATTTACTAGATAAACTAAGTTTTCTGATTTACAATTAAAAAAATGGTTATACCTGATTTAATTTAAACACAAACACTTGTATTCTCAAGAAGGCCACCTTTATAAAGGATGTTAATGAAGTCCTAGGCTCTGTAACCACCTGTTCAAGAGTGATTTTTCATCTCTGTTCCACACTTGCTCACGCTGCCTACACTTAGGGCTGGATTCAGTGGAGTATGAATTTGTACAGCCAGTTTTCCCCACATGACCCCACACAGGAGAGTGTAATCTAGCCCTGGTGGGCATAAAATAGTTTCAGAGCAAAACCTGAGCTTTAAGTCTAGCAGGGGAGTATGTGATAATATGATCCAGACAGTGTCATGGACCCCTGTAGGGTTGGGTAGAGTAGCAGGAGCCCACTTAGAAGTTGTTTCCTTCTACTACTTCTTTCCATGCAATTGGGAGACATCGAGTACAGAGAAACAGAAGCTGCTACCGAGTTACTGGCAGCCACAGCAGAAGTGTGGCTGAGTTTAGCACAAAATAGATCTCCTTAGGTTTCACTACCACAGGATCTACGATAGCCAGCAGGATCAGAGACACATGTTTATGAACAGTTTGAGGAAGCGTCGTATTTGGTCTGCGTGGAATAGTTACCCCCTTGTATCAAGGATTCTATATTAATATCAAGGAATTTAAGTCTTGCTGCTACAATTGCCCTAGATTCACACCAAGATTGTGGAGCCCTAAGTTAGGTGAGGATCATGCTAAACAGGAAGAAAGAAGAGGAGAATCTCCAAGTGAGGGTATTTCTTCCAGCCAACCTGGCTCATTTTCACAAATACCTTCATGAGGAAGGTCTAGGAGTTAAAGTAAGAACCCACAGACTGAGGTTTATAATTTTGGGTTATTTCAACCCATGCTATGGGATAAAAAATTCCAGTCATTCTAAGGTGAATATTTTGTTGTCTTTATTAAACATGGAATTTAAAGAACCTCTTTATAATATCTGAGGATATAAAAAATAGTATTTGGGGGAGTAGGGGTGCTATATTCCCTCTCTGGCACTTTTAACAAATATTTACAGGTTGAATAATAATTTAACAGTACATATAAAAGTACAAATGAATTTTTAAAGATTCACTTGGAGTGGAGACAGTCTTAGCCTGATGTTAAAGCCAGAAACCATAAAGGAAAACACTCACGCCAGAATTTTCACAGAATAAATTAAACTGATTGTCCAAATTAAAAGGAAAAAACAAAGGCCCCACTAGGAAAATTGGGAGGAGAGCTCCTGCAAAAAGACAACAAAAATGAGCAAAAAACTTGCAGTGCTTTTATCATTATCACAGAAGAGAGTGGGCTTTTTGTTCAGGAAACACCTTGATGGACTTCATCGTCTAAGAAAAAAATCTCTTTGGGTTTAGCCTAATTGAAAAGTTTAGGTATGAGATTGAGATTGCCTTGAATTTCAATGACCAGAACTTTAGGGTTTGTGGAGAGGTTATAAGATCTGGGACTGTGAGAAGGGCAGAGACAGGGAGAAAGAAGGGCCCATGATGTGAGGAGAGGCTTGGGCAAGAGCAGAGCAGATGCGGGACAGCTAAGGGTCTCCCCCAGTTGACAAGGGCAAGAACCTTCGGAACAGTGAAGTCTGATACTTAGTTTTAGTTTATTGGCTATTCCATGAGGTAAGCCCCTATTCTCTCCAGGTTTTCTAAACTCAAAACAGACTTATGTTAACACTGTGTTTGGAACTGTAAAAGAGAGGTCTCCAGAGTGGGGACACAGGTGCTCAACAGGACAGCAGCCACAGAGGTTGACCCAATGAACATAATCAACCCCACCATGTGCCGAATTCTCAGAAACTATGATTCATGAATGGTTGTGGGGAGAGAGATTGGCCAGCAGAAGGAGTTTTAGAAGTGTGGAGGTTAGCAATATCCTGGTGGCAAAGCCTGTGTAGAGCTAATTCTCAGAAAAATATAGCAATCTGTACAGGAAAAAAGCTGCTCAACATCACTGATTATCAAGGAAATACAAAATTAGAAATGAGGATTTTTTTTGCGAATTAGACTGGAGATTTTTAAAAATATAATAAACATGGACATACTGTTGTTTGTTAGAACAGCACTTCCTGAATGGTGGTTCAAAAATTGGCTATGAGTATACTGATACTTCAAACGTTTAAAAAAATTTTTTTAATGTTTATTTACTCTTGAAGGAGACAGATAGAATGTGAGTGGGGGAGGGGCAGAGAGAGGGAGACACAGAATCTGAAGCAGGCTCCAAGCTCTGAGATGTCAGCACAGAGCCCGACCTGGGGCTCGAACTCATGATCTGTTAAATCATGACCTGGGCGAAGTTGGTTGCCTAGTTGACTAAGCCACCCAGGCACCCCCTGATACTTCAACCTTAAAGGTAGCTGGAGCTGGTTGATTTGGCTGAGAACACATGCCTCTGCTTTACTTTAAGACAACTCAGTACGCTCATTTCCTCTATGTGTCATGATTTAACAAAGGACACAAAGTACCAGGTTAGTGTCTAGAGTAATACAATTATACCAGATTGGCTTGGCAATACAAATCAACAGTTTAAAGGCACATACAATTAGACTTGACACTTATATTTCTAGAAGCCCAGAGAAATTTACTGGAAAATGCACAAAAATATCTGTTTAAGATGCTTATGACAGCATTAACTGTAAAAATATTAAAAATACATACTGTATTAACCCATTTTCTATTGATAAATACTTATATTGGGACTGTACAGTGTGATAGTATACATGCTTTAAAAACTATGCAGTCAATCTATGTGTGCTATATACACAGTGAAAAAAAGCATTTAGCAAAAAAAAATCAGTATAGAATTTATAGAATGAATTATTAAAAAGTAATATACAAGTATTGGGGATTCATCAAAGAAAGCTAGTGAAGATAAAGATTTTCATTTTTTTTACATTTATTTATTTTGAGAGAGAGAGAGTGGAGGAGGGACAGAGAAAGAGGGAAAGAGAGAGAACCCCAAGCACGTTTCCTGCTATCAGCTCAAAGACAGACGTGGGCTTAAACCCAAGAACCATGAGATCATGACCTAAGCTGAAATCAAGAGTTGGGTGCTCAACTGACTGAGTCACCCAGGCACTCCAAGATTTGTATTTTAGAAAGAAAAATTATCTCAAATTATCACTAATCTTTTTAAAAAATCAATAAATATCCAAAGGTATTGTAACAGAGTAAACTGTTACATGGTCAAGGTCTGTTGTATACTCTAGGCAGACAGTAGATGCAGCCTTTCCTTTTGGTGCCTAGTCTAGCTTCTTCTGTCTGAGTGTGTCATAGGTACCATTCACAAACTAAATAGAAGGTAGTAATGTCACCCTCTTAAGAGATCACATACTTCTGCCAAGGATGTGGAGTGCAGTATTGCTTTGGAAATAGGAATGCTAGGGAGAAATGTGCCTTACTATTTCCAACTTAATTAGAGAAATCTTCAGAATTAGTTTTCAGAATTGCTAAGCCAGCATCTTCCAAGACTTCTATTCATCTCCTAGTATTTTTCTCCTTTCATAGGATTAAAGAACTAATTTAGTAAGATTGTTGAACAGATTTTTATCAGGCTTACCTCGTGGATATGCCAACATTTGAGTGTATGTATTGCACATATATAACTAACAGGTTTGCCTCCTCTCTTCTCCTGCCAAAAACCAAGACACTGACAACAAAGACATAAAATGTGATGAAAACAAAGACATAAGTTATTTGGAGTCTGCAAAGGCAGCCAGTTTTCGTGGCAGAGCTAAATGTGCCCCATCACATTCTAAGCCATTAATGAAACACTCCCTATGCAAATCTATTGAGCATCTTTTACGTACAAAGCATTTTGAGAGCTTCAGGGAAGACATGAGTAAATACCACAAATGTGTGGAGAGAGGCTTATAGACTGCAGGGGAGAACAGATACAACAAACACGTCAAAAAGTTACCAGTACGTTTAGTCATGCAAAATGAGAGTTCTTTGTTTTCTGTAAAGTATCATCACCTCCTACGTGAAACCCATCCTAACAAGTTTCAAAGGCTGGGTGTGTCTGGTGAGGAGGAAATAGGGACACAAACCATTTGAGTTATGGCAGACTCTGATTTCCTTCCATTTCTTTCAGGTTGAAAAATCTCATTTGGGTAAATCTTCAGGCAGTTCAAGCTTGGATTCCTGCCAGGGCTGACCCTCCCCTCCACTTTTTACTCCTAAGGTGGCATCTGGTTGCAAAAAGGAGCTGACCTCGAGGCATTGGGGTTGGCCTATTTCCATGTTGTCTTCCTCTTCTCTCTGAGACTCAGTTTCTTTCAGTGCTGATTTTGGTGGTGATGCAGCCTGTTCCACTGATTTTGAGAGGACCGCAGTTCCTGCCAGTGCCCTTGAATCAGGGCCATCACTAACCTACACAGGGCATTTTTCAGAATCAGAGAAAAATTCCTTCTGCTGCTAGACACAGAGGGCATACCAGAGGGCATGACTCTGCAGGCAGAAAACATGGACCAGACCGTAGCCGCGCACGCCTTCAGTGAGCTCCTTGGCACAGGGCCAATCTGTATTATCGGTCATGGAGGTCCTGCCATCAGCATTGCCTCTTACAAAGCTTCCCTCTTCTGTTCTCTCTGTAGCTCAAAGCCGGGTGTTTGCTGACCCACCGAATCTTCCTAGACCTCTCCACTTTGGAAGGGAATGGAGCGCTTCTGGATCCCTTTCATATCAGAGGCCATGTAGAGCCAGTATTGTGATCTCCAATTTTAGGCTCATCCATCCAGACTAGATCCTAGGACAGAGACTGCTCCCAATGGACACTAACAACTGTCACTGGTTGCCTTGTTGCCAGAGTGAAAGTTTAAGGCCTAATCAAGTAAACTCCAATTTTATTATAGGCCTGTAGGACCAGCACCTTTACATTACTTCTATCTGCGGTCTAGTAAAAGTGCTCTTAAATTAAAGCACTTAATTCCACCAAAGTAAAGAACAAGTAAAATTTTGAAAATAACTCATGCTCAGTAGATACTGATTTGGGTATATACCTTGTACCAACCTAGTTCTGAGTAGACAAATGGGATAGGGTAGCTCATCACATCTCCACATCTTCTTGATTTATGTCCTATTATATAACTTATTATATTATTTGGGAATAATAAGTAGTTTACTGCACTATGATTTTTGTTAAGTGATTAAAATATCACAAGTTATCCAGTCTCTTATTAACACCTCACCTTGTTAAGATATACAAGATATGAGTTTTTATTTTTTAAAAATGTATGTTTGTTTATTTATGAGAGAGAACATGTGCACCAGCGGGGTGGGGGGGGGGTGCAGAGAGAGAGAGGGAGAGAATTCCAAACAAGCTCTGAGCTGTCAGCACAGAGCCCGACACATGGCTTGAACTCATGAAACTTAAGATCATGACCTGAGCTGAAATGGAGTTGACGCTTAAGTGACTGAGCCACCCAGGCACCCCATGAGTTTTTATTTTTTATTTGTTTTTAATTTTTAAATGTTTATATTTGAGAGAGAGAGAGAGAGAGACCAGTGTGCAAGTTGGGGAGGGGAAGAGAGAGATGGAGACACAGAATGTGAAGCAGGCTCCAGGCTCCAAGCTGTCAGCTCAGAGCCCAATGCGGGGCTCAAACTCATAAACCGGGAGATCATGACCTGAGTCGAAGTCAGACACTTAACCAACTTAGACACCCAGGCGCCCCTTTATTTTTTATTTTTAAATGTATGTATGTTTGTTTGTTTGTTTATTTTGAGAGAGTGAGAAAGAGGGTGTGTGCGGGAGGGGCAGAGGGAGAGGGAGAGAGAGAATTCCAAGCAGACTCCACACTGCCAGCACAGAGTCCAACGCAGGGCTTGATCTCATGAACCATGTGAGATCAGGACATGAGCTGAAATCAAGAGGCAGACGTTTAACTAACTGAGCCACACAGGTGCCCCAATTCTTTTATTTTTTAATGTAATTTGTACTCATGGTTTTTGGGCAGTCATGCCAATGTAACCATCTTGATCTTAGAGTGTCCGCAACATTTGAGCACGATGCTGTGAGAGGCCTCTTCACAGAGTGAGACTGGGCTTTAAGGAAATCTGCATGCCCCCTAGAAGTATATGCAAAATATAGTGTGTTCCCTGGGAAAGGGTCTGCAGCATTCATGATGTTTCTGAAAGTTGCTCTGACAAAACTCGATCAACACAAAACAAGCATATAAACAAAAAACTACCACTGAAACACAATTAGAATTAGTCCCAAAGTTGATTTCATCATACGGCTGTGTGGGAAATATGGTAAATAAGGTCTAATTCAAGATAAGTAGATAGGTAGGTATGTAGGTAGATAGATAGACACACAGATGATAGATATAGACATAGATATAGATACGGATATAGAGGGGCGCCTGGGTGGCTCAGTTGGTTAAGCGTCTGACTTCGGCTCAGGTCATGATCTCACTGTCAGTGAGTTCGAACCCCATGTCAGGCTCTCTGCTGACAGCTCAGAGCCTGGAGCCTGCTTCAGATTCTGTCTCTCCCTCTTTCTCTGACCCTCCCCCGTTCAGGCTCTGTCTCTCTTTGTCTCAAAAATAAATAAACATTAAAAAGATTTTTTTAAAGATATGGATATAGATATGGATAGATGGTTAGACATAAATATGGATAGATGGATGGGTGGATATAGATAGATGGTCGGCTGGGTGGATAGATAGATGATAGATAGATCGATTGATCGATCGATATCTGTGCAGATATAGATATAATATTGATTATCTTTTCTTGAGCTTATGGGAAGAAAAGCCAGAAAGAAAGAAAGTCAGATCACTCCTGTAGACCTGCCATACAAATTTAATGTCTGTTAGAAACCCCCAGGGCCTACAGTGGAGCAATGTATAAGTACAAAAATATATACTGAAGAACACTATTCATATCCTATTGCAGTCACATATATACCACCTTTTTTTTTTCTGTCTTGAAGAGGGAAACACATACTGCCATTTAAGTTGCATTTAATTTGCATAGACAAATGAGAATTTTAAGATGTTTCCATGAGGAGCTGAAAATAGAGTTTAGGCTCCTTTCTTCACTTAGAGCTAGAGTCAAAATGCAAAACAAATAAATTCCCCTTTTCAAAAGTATTTTGTCCTGGGGGCTGAAAAAATCTTTGCAGGAATATTTTTCAAAAACAATATAATTCAGATTATTTTTGATTAAGGAAGCTCCAAACCCTTTGGAACAGCAGAACAATGCACCACAATTACTTCAAAATGGCTCTTTATCTATTTAATCAAGAAGATTTTTCTTATTTAGACCAGATTGTTTTCTTGCTCCTGTCATCAGTCCCCACTTTTCACACCAGCAGCTGCCAGGGACTTGACAGAGCCACCACCCCAGTGTCTGCGTCATCCTTCCTCTTGCCCCACTGTTACCAGAAAGCCTCCTGTTTACACTAACTCACCTAATCTATTGTGATAGGTTCTCTGTTGGCTTTCTTCCCTCTATGCCATCTTTTTGGAATCATTTCTTTCGACTATAATCTCATTAATATTCATAAATCCCCAAAGGAATCATGTTCCTATCTTTCCCTTCAAAATATCTAATGGTTCATTCCTGAGAGAATATCATTCATCCCTGCCTTGACATTCAATGCTTCATCGCACATTCCCTGCTATGACTCAGATTTCAACTAGCCCTTTCAACTTTGCATCTTTTCTATAGGTCTGTGATACCCTAGTGATTATACATCTTTCTCCATCTAAACCCTAAGTTGAAAAAAATGTCTTTGATATGCCTTTTGTCTACCTCAACAAAAAGCAATCTCTTAAACCCAAAAGGAAACCTTCCATAAAGAATTACTGCATCTTTGTCTAGTACAAAGAGGTCATTTTTTAGCCTTGAGTTTGAACTTTCTTAAGTCCATAGTGAGATAACAGTCTTTAAAACCGGACTGTGTGGGAGTGCCTGGGTGGCTCTGTCCATTGATTGTCTGACTCTTGATTTTGGTTCAGGTCATGATCTCACAATTGGTGAGATTGAGCCCCGCATCAGACTCTGCACTGACAGCATGGAGCCTACTTGGGATTCTCTCCCTCCATCTCTCTCTCTCTCTCTCTCTCTCTCTCTGTATCCCTCCCCTGATCATGTGCTCTCTTTATCTCAAAATAAATAAATAAACATTAAAAAAACAGACTGTGGATAGAGAGCAGAGTTTTTCTAAATTCTAACAACTCCTTAGGCATATCAAGAACCAAATATGAAGCACAAGTGACAAAAGAAAATAGATAAGCTGAACTTCATAGAAATTAAAAACTTGTGCTTCAAGCCCAGTGATTAATTTTATGACTATTATTCTAAATTCACTTTCTGTTATATTGTTTAAATCCTTTTTGATCAGTTTGTTAGCTGTTGTTATTTCCTGGAGATTCTTTTGAGGGGAATTCTTCCGTTTCGTCATTTTGGATAGTCCCTGGAGTGGTGCGGGACTGTGGGGCACTTCCCTGTGCTGTCTTGAATAACTTGCGTTGGTGGGTGGGGCCGCAGTCAGACCTGATGTCTGTCCCCAGCCCACCGCTGGAGCCACAGTCAGACTGGTGTGTGCCCTCTCTTCCCCTCTCCTAGGGGCGGGAGTCACTGTGGGGTGGCCTGGCCCATCTGGGCTACTTGCACAGTGCCAGGCTTGTGGTGCTGGGGATCTGGCGTATTAGCTGGGGTGGATCCGCAAGGTGTACAGGGGTGGGAGGGGCAGGCTCAGCTCGCTTGTCCTTCAGTGATCCGCTTCGGGAGGAGTCCCTCTTCCGTGGGCCTCTCGTCTGTGCTACAGAATCCATTCTGCTAGTCTTCTGGCGGTTTTCGCTAAAAACTTGTGCTTCAAAGGACACCAAGGAGAAAGTAAAAAAAAAAAAAAAAAAAAAAAAAAAACCTCACAGAATGGAAGAAAAGATTTGCAAATCATGTATCTGACAAAGAACTTACATCTGTAATATACAAAGAATTCTTACAACTCAGCAATAAAAAATGATCAAAGTCTTTGGGTAAGACTTCTCCAAAGAAGGTACACAAATGGCCAATAAGCACATGAAGAGATGCTCAATGTCATTATCCAGAAAGGAATTGCAAATCAAAACTGCAATAAGATACCACTTCCTACCCAGTAGGATAGCTATAAGCAGAAAGACATATAAGAATTCTTGACAAAAGTGTGGAAAACTGGAAATCTCTATACTGCTGGTTGACATGAAAACAGAGCAGCTTCCTTGGAAAATGGTCTGACAGTTCTTGAAAAGGTTAAACAGACTTATATAACCTAATAATTCCTCTAGTAGGTATATACTCAAGACAACTAAAAATCTATGTCTACAATAAAATCTATACACAAATGGTCATAGCAGCATTACTCATTATAGTCAAAAGATGGGAAGAACTCATATCTACATTAACTGAAGAGCAAGTAAACAAAATGTGGTATATTTCTACAATGGAATATTACCCAGCAATGAAAAGGAACAAAGTACTGACACCTGCTACAACATGGATAAACCATGAAAATATTATAGTAAGTGAAACAAGCCCATCACAAAATGAGCTACATAATGTATAATCTCATTTATATGAAATATCCAAAGTAAGCAAATCCATAAAAATAGAAAATAGACTCAGGGTTGCTAGAGGCTGAGGGAATGAGGGAAATGGGGAGTGACTGCTAGTGGGTATGTGATTTGTTTTGGGGGTGATGAAAGTGTCCTGAGATTAGACAGTGGTAATAGTTGGACAACCCTATGAATATAATTACTGTATACTTTAAAATATAATTATTGTATGCTTTAAAAGCCTTACTTTTATGGTAAATAAATTCTGTATCAATCAGATTTTTATTTAAAAAATGCTATTGGAAACAGAGTGCGATTTTTGTTTTTAAATCAGTCATGGAGGATTCGAACCATAGAGTTTTACTAGAGTAATAAGACAGAGCAAATGGAGGAAATGATGCTGAGCAACATTTCTACAATTTGGAAAGAAAATTCCGTTTTAAACAATAAGCTGGAAGCAGAGCAAGACATTTAAACTGAGGACAGGGGCAAGATGAAACCTGGGTCCCTCAGTAACCCCAAAGGACTACTTTCAGGCAAAATAGTAGAAATTCTGATAGAAAACCCAGATAACCTAAGAAAAAAATCTGAGACCCTTTGAGCTGATACTCTGCTTTGTCACCATATCCTACAAGGCATTTGTCTACTTCAAATATCTTGACCTTTTTTCCTTTAATAATTGACCTTAGAGATGAATGTACTTAGGGTTTTTTTCCCCAACTTTTGGGACTTCTGTTATGAACCTCACTCTGACTTTAGAATTTCCTCTATTTTCTAAGCTCTATCTGAGTCCTTGAGCTCTTGCACAGCTTTGGCCCCGCCACCACCCAGACCCTGACAAAGACATGAGGCACAGAGAACACAGTAAGAATATGAAAAGGAAAGCTAAAGTACCCAAAGGGCCTCTCGCCTGGGATGCCGGCAGTTTATAAGCTACCATGTTTGCATATTAAGCCATTCTGTTATATCCTTTGATCCTCAGCAGGGGACTAATGGAGAGTCTTTGAAAGGACACTAGACAAAGACCATCAAGAAAGAAGATTTATGATCCTTGGGGGACAGTCAGCAGATTCAGATACTGTCTGTCTTTCTCTGCTCTCAAAGTACAGAGACAGAATAAACAGCCTCTTGAGTCTTTAGATGAGGAAACAAATGGAGTCACTGGTTCCAAGGTCAGGAAGGTTTCAATATTCACCATGAGTCCAGTGCCACCAAAATCATCAGAAAACCTGAAAAAAAAAAAATGTGGATGATTGAGGCATTGACCCAGTAGACAAAATTATCATAATGGTAGAATGAGCATGTATTGATGTCTCCAGTTATCCCAAAGACTTTGATACGAATTATATGTGTATGTATATAGATAGATGAGATAGATAGATAGATAGATAGATAGATAGATAGATAGATAGATGATAGATTATATAAAATCTATTTGACAAAGAGAAAAGGTCGTAACAATCCATAACCCAAATGCACCAAAGGTGAGGGCAGCTGTAGCGGTGGCAATGATTCTGAGTGCTCCTAGTTGACTCAGGTAACAAAGGAAACATGTCAAGACCCTGAGACAATTGACACCATAAATAAATGGATAACTATATTCAGAGTACCTGAATCGGTGGGTGAACTACTGCATACTCTAAAGCACTGAGTGTGGGTGCTGGATCTGGAGGCTAAGCGGGACAATGCCTGCTGTTAACAGGATATCCAGGAGGCAAGATCTTCGGTCTTATTTGCTGATACTCTGCATAGTAGTCTTGTATTCCACTACTAAGTTACTTAGTTCTTTGAGTGGGTCCACCTCTCTTAGCCCACCATGTTTGTATATGCTGTGTCTTTTACCTAGAATGCTACCCAACCCCAAGTCATCTGATAAAGTATTACTCATTAAATAAATGAATATCTGTAAAGTGTTTATAACTATGCCTGGTATGTAAAAAAGTGCTCAAGGAATCTTTACTATTTTTCTATTATTATTATTATTTCTTAGCAGTTAAGTCTCATTTCAAGAATCACTTCAGAGAATCATTCCTTTACCTAAGTCCTCTGGAGCAAATTAGGACCTTCAAAACACTTATCATTTTCTTTTTGAGGGGAGGAATGGGCCCATATTAATCTGCCTCTTTATTTTAATTATGAAGAAATGGATTTTCAAGTTATTCCATATATTTAGCATATAACTCACATACTAGCACATTATAGGCATTAAATATTTTTACAAATTGAGTAAGCAAACAAACAAAAAAAGACTACATAAAGTAATCATTTTCTCCAGATAATATATAAGGTGTGGCCTGTCAACAGATCACTGAAGATTAATTATTGTGCCCCAGTAGCTGAAAATTGGCATCTATGGAACTGCATTACCTTTGACATGGGCAATATAGTTTATGTCTTCGAATTATGTGGCTCAGTGAACTGCCCTGAATAAGACAAATGCCATTAATTTTGCCAAATCTTCATTGCATGACACATTTCTGTGACCATAGCTTTTGAGAACTGTGATTGAAAACTTCATCCAAAAAGCCCTTTGTTTGTTAGGCAAGACATAGTTAGAAGATATGGTCCTAAAACCATTTTTTTTCTCCATAAGTGGCTACAAAGAATGTGATAGTTAATGTTATGTGTCAAGCTGGCTAAGCCACAGCACCCAGATATTTGGTCCAACATTACTTAGATGTTTCCGTGAAGTTATTTTTAGATGAAATTAACATTTAAATCATAACTTTAATAAAGTAGATTTCCCTCAGTAATGTAGGTGGGCCTCATCCAATTAGTTGAAGGCCTTAATAGAAAAAAAGACTGACCTCCCCCCTAGGAAGAGGAATTTTGTCAGCAGACTAAAACATTCAACTCTTTCCTAGGTCTCTAGCATATCCTTCAGGTCTTAGACTTGCCAGCTTCCACAGCTGTATGAGCAATTAAAAGAAATTGTGTATCTACCGTCTCTATCATCTGTCTATACACACATATACACCATATGGTTCTATTTTTCCAGAGAAACAACTAATATAGTGAAGATGGAATCAAAGGCCACAGCTGACTAACCAATCTGATGCTACAGGCTAATGCTTCAATTCCTACCTCCCAACAAATGAGTAGGGGACCCCCGGCCAAATTACTGAAGCAAATAAAGTTTGTCCTCAATCCCATCCATCTTTCCCTTTTATGTCCTCTCCTATACCATCATCTTTATTCTCCCATGCAAAGGGCCATGTATCCTTATGTGTCCATCATGGCACCATGCAGAAATTTAAAATGCCACGAGGCTGCCTCTTTTCTTTGGAAGCAGCTTAGAAGGAAATCAGTAAGTAAGCTCATTTCCTGGACATTGATGTGTGTTTAAGAACCCATTCTGGAACTATATACTTCCTGTTTTACTAAGCATTGTGACAAAAAAACTTAACTGAAGGCATCACCCTTATGGGATTTCAGCCTTTGTGTAGAGTTAAGGGGGCATCTGGGGAACAGAATTGGCTTTGGAACCCCTCAAGTTATGCCAACAATGTGGCTGAACACAAAATCAGTTGTGTCAAGCCTGAGAATATGCAGCTACATCACAATAAAGTTGTTTAAAAAGAAACAGTGTGAATTAACATGGATTTTACTAATTGTTGGATACCCTTGGGTAACTTTACCTTTCTGCGGGAGCTGCTGTTGACACAGGCACTTCCTGTACAGTAATGTCTGTGGGAAACTAAAGTAGTACTTTCTCTTTTATGTGTGGTCCTTCACCTCTATTTCTTCCCAGCCATTCAGCTAAATAGATGCTTTGAACCATAGTGTGAGGTAAGAAATCTCTGGAGTATGCTTGTCAAGAGTCTTCTACAGCAGAGAGGAATTTTAGCATAATGTTAGCAAATCTCTATAATATTTGTCAACTCTGGTGGAAATTGCAGTGTAAGTTTGTGACATGATAAGGTGGCTCATGAATTGGGGCACCTGGGTGTCTCAGTTGGCTCAGCATCTGACTCGTGATTTCAGCTCATGTCATGATTTCAGGGTCATGGGATAGAACCCCATGTTGGGCTCCGCGCT
The DNA here is from genome assembly GCF_024362965.1 of Panthera pardus. Classification (NCBI taxonomy): domain Eukaryota; kingdom Metazoa; phylum Chordata; class Mammalia; order Carnivora; family Felidae; genus Panthera; species Panthera pardus. Next base: position 116,432,086 of record NW_026526810.1, on the reverse strand, counting down.
GAGTGTGGAGTGTGCTTGGGATTCTCTATTTCTCTGCCCCTCTCCTACTTGTGTGAGCTCTCTCAAATAAATAAACATTTTTTAAAAGGCATAGTTAATCATGTATTTTCAATTTTTTAAAATAGGCATGTGTTCATGATGAGATCTGACATTTCTCTTCAGTGGTTATAGGGACAACAAGAACTAGGCTTTGTCACCTATTGAATTGTGCTGTTTCAACTGCTGCCATGAAGGTCTCCCAGCAATGTCCAGTTCTTGTTTCAATACTCATTAAACACAGGCTGCCTTTATCCATGCCCTGCATGCTGATATTCTATACTTCTATATGACTCCTGGCTAGAAACATCTATGCTCAAATAATCTGAAATCATTCAGCAATAATCATCCAAAAGCATTGGGTAGATAATATCTTTTGTATGATACGGTAATTAGCACTCTATAAAGTAAATTTGAGAAGTGTAATTTCTGCCTTATAGGAATTATAATCTAAAACATACTAATATGACTTTCAAGTGTGTGTATATCTGGATAGATAGTAGATACATGCTTTTTGTTTGTTTGCAGCTTACTAGCATCATTCCACCTTCTTCCATAACTGTCTGTTTTCTGTGTAGGAGTCTATTTTTCCTTCACTCTTAATTTATGTGGCATGGATCTGACTTCACCAGCAGCTTTAGTGGTGGAATATGTGAGCCAGAGCTAAGAAAATCAACATATCAAGATGATAGAATGTGGTCACCAAAGCTGGCATCATCTTACAGCCCATGAAAAGGCCTGTCTGGAGCTAAAATCAACATAGAAAGCTGAGCTTGGAGATGATGCTCAATCCTGACAACTTTACTTGACTCCTTAGTAACTTTCATCTAATAGATTCAATATGGCAGAAGTGATGCAATTTGACTTTTTTGGTCAGGTTATAGAAAGGATATCTTTCACTTAGCTTGCCCTCTTTTGGATCACTAGGTCTGGGGAAAACCAGTACCATTCATGAGGACACTCAAATAGTCCTGCAGAGAAGCCCCAGTTAGGGTGGAACTGAGCCTTCATCGGCAGCACCTTGCCAGCCATTTGGGTGACTTACCTTGGGACCAGAATCTGTAGCTAAAACTTTTAGATGATTGCAACTCCTGCACACATCTTGACTACAGTTTGTGAGAGACCCTGAAGCAGAACCACTCAGATATGTCAAAATTCATGACCCAAAGAAACTGGGAGGATAGAAAAAGTTTACTTTTATTTTAAGTCATTGTGTTATAAGGAGTAATTTTTTGGTTTGGTTTTTGTTTTTTACATAGCAACAGGTAATTACCTTACAAGAGCCCTACTAGATAATAAAACTAAAACAAAATAAGCAAATTCATCATTTTTTGTGCCAGGTCAAATTTGCCATCTCTTTGTCTCTGTTCCCATTTCACTTTGTAGGATCAGTTGCCGCACCAAAGATGTGAAATATGAAAACTTTGCCAGATGTCCTACATCAAAACTCCAGATAAATTATTTAAATGGAAAAAAAAACCTTAAAAAAGAAGAAAATAATTTTGAAGGCTTTTCAAAAGTAGGCTTTTCTAAGTGTGTTGAGTAACCCATAATTCTACATAGGAAAAGATTGGCAGAGTTTTCTATGTAAAAATTTTAATGGCAAGCAAAATAAAATCCATACTGAAGGTAAAAAGACAATAGGAAAACGTATACAACCTTTGATAACAAAAGGATCAATATTGCCACTCTTGAAATATTTCAATTAAAATGAACTTACAGACAACTGATGAAAGAAAATGAGTCAAATAGCTAAAAAACATGAAAAAATACCAGTATCACTAATAATCAAGGGGAAGAAATTCTTTAATGTGATATCTTTTTTATGTTTCAAAAATTGATGGGGGTGCCTGGGTGGCTCAGTCAGTTAAGCATCTGACTCCCTCTTTTGACTCAGATAATGATCTCATGGTTCCTGAGTTAGAGCCAGCATCAGACTCTCTGCTGCCAGTGTGGAGCCCACTTCAGATCCTCTGTCTCCCTTTCTCTCTCTTCCCCTCCACTGATTGCACTCTCTCTCTCTCTCTCTCTCTCAAAAATAAATAAACATTAAAAATTTTGATAAAAAGTTGGCAGTTCTTACTATCAGCAAGGCTTTGAGGAACCAGATATTCCTATCCTACTAAGAATCCAATGAGTTGGTAAATTGCTTTTTTTTTTCCTCAAGCTAGTTTGAATTGGGTTTCTGTCACTTGCAATAGAGTGAGTCCAAAACTCTCTAGGTAAGATTTATATTCTCCCTTTCTATAACTTTATAAAATAAGCTTGATTACCAAATAAAAATATAATATGTGTGTGGAATATATGTATATTTCAATCTAAATATTTAAAATCAGCCTCAAAGGAAGAATAGGGAAAGACACTAATTTCACTTATGCACAGTCCTCAGTTAATTAGGTCCAACCTCCTCTGCAATTGCTTGCTTTAGAGTAGTCTGAAAACTGTTTCATTTGGTGTGTGAACTGTTTCATTTTGGTTTCATAAAAGAGAACTCTGAACTTGCTTAAAGCAAGTCCAAAATAAGAAAAAAACAAATCTTATACATAAACATAAAGTCTGAGGACATTTTATTTTACCAAATAGATGCTTTTCTTTCAGAAAAAAATTCTCTTATATAATTCTTTTAGATAGCAATTTCCTCTAGCAGATTTATGACATGATTCAGCATCTAAGAAACTTTCCAGAAACGTCTACATATGGCTGGCTGGGCCATGATCATATGATACAGGAATCCAACCCCATTATTGACTACTGAAATTAACTTGCAAGTACAGAAGCAGGACCCCAGGTGAAGTCAAACATGGTGGGGCAAACTTTTAGATACCACTGAGTAAAGTGAAATCTTTTTAGCAACACTTGGCACTCTTACTTCCTTTAGATGATTTATTTTATTCTTGAGTTGGTATAGTTTCTGTCTTGTGGAGAGCAATTTTTTTTCTATGTTTTGTGTGTCATTGCAATCAAAAAACTTTACAGAAAGCAAGTGTTAAAGAAAGCAGACTGATTGTATTGCTTGGTTGATTGAGTTCTCTCTCTATAGAGTCATAAATGCAGACATCTCAAGGGCTAGGAAAATGTCAACTTATAGACTGCATGAAATTGTGGAGAATTTTGAATCTCTGCTGGGGTTGTATAAATCCTCTAATCACTATGCTAAGACATAAAGTTATCTGCTCTCCTGGACTATTAGCTGATTCTGTTTTTAATATTTCAATGAGATATTTTGGTCTGGGGACACAACTATGAATAATAGATAGAAAAGTTCCAAAAAAGCATAAATTGCAAGCATATTCTAGCCCAAAGAGTTTATTTCCTTAGTGAGGCAAAAAGTAACACTACAGTATGTTATTTCCATTGTTTAAAGAATAGGTGACCATGGTTCAAGTTATTGACCTATAGCCAAGTGGAGCATAGAGCTATAGTTTGCTGCCAAAGGCCTGAGGATGATGACAGATAAAGAATATAATCTCAGCTATGATATTTACCAATGATTTCCTCTTGGAGCCAATGGGGCCTAGAATATTATGAAGATAATAATGGATATTTATTTTTTTAAGTTTATTTATTTATTTTTGAGAGACAGTACACTAGCGAGGGAGAGACACAGACAGAGAGAAAGAATTCCAAGCAGACTTCACACTTCAGTGCAGAGCCTGATATGGGGCTCAATCCCACAAACTGTGAGACAATGACCTGAGCCAAAATCAAGAGTCAGATTCTCAACCAACTAAGCCACCCAGACACCCCGTAATGGATATTTAAATTAGAGAAGACAACTGAAATGACTTAAGAAATAAGGGAATATAGGGGCACCTGGGTGGCTCAGTCGGTTAAGTGTCCGACTTCAGCTCAGGTCATGATCTCACAGCTTGTGGGTTCAAGCCCCACATCAGGTTCTGTGCTGACAGCTCAGAGCCTGGAGCCTGCTTCAGATTCTATCTCCCTCTCTCTGCCCCCCCACCCCCGCTCATGCTCTGTCTCTTTCTCTCTCTCAAAAATAAACATTAAAAATTTTAAAAAAGAAATAGTGGAATATATTGATCATTGTTTCAAAAGGTAGAGCTTCATGAATGGCTGGGTGAATTTAGGAGCTCAAGCCATGGCAAAGAAAGTGGTCTCTCTGTCTCTGTAATGATTAATTTTATGTACCTGTTTGACTGGGTCACAGGCTGCCCACATATATGGGCAAATATTATTTCAGGCGTTTCTGGGAAGGTGTTTTTGAATGAGATTAACATTTGAATGAGTAGCTTGAGTAAAGCAGATTGCTCTCTCCTGTGTGTGTGGGACTTAGGCAATCAGTTGAAGGCCTGAATGGAACATAAAGGCTACTTGAGCTGTGATATCAGTCTTTTCTTGCCTTCTGACAGGAACTTAAAAATAGAATCTCTTGAGTCTAAAGCCTGCCAGCATTTGGATGGGAACTTATACCATCAGTTCTCCCAGTTTTCAGGTGTTCAGATTCATACTGGAAATATACCACCAGCTCTCTGACTGCACATCTTGGGTGCATCTTGGGTCTCCAGCTTGCTGACTGCACATGTTGGGACTTCTCAACCTTCATAATTGCATGAATCAAATTCTTGGTTCTTAGGAAAATCCTGCTTAATCTCCCCCTCTTCCTCTTCTTATTCCTTTCCCTCTCCCTCTCTCTCTTCCACATTCTCTATGCAGCAGTACCCATTCATGGCAAGAGAACTGCTAGTAGTGAGTCCAGGCTTTATACAGCCCCCCAAATTAAACAGAACTAAATAAGAATATCTTATCTTTTAAAATTACAGCAAAATACCCATTATATTTTGTCTACTCTGATTTATACATGTGCGCAGACCTGAAATACAGCAGCTTGGGCAGGGGAATATGCTCTGATTGACTAGACCTGAGCCATACGCCCATCTCTTGAGCCAAATGTAGAGTCAGATCCATCCAGATGACTGAGAATGGTGGTTTTATGGTTTCATTGTGCCCTTCAAAAAGATATATTGAAATCATAAACCCCATATCTCAAAATGTGATCTTATCTGGAAATAGGGTGATTGTAGATGTAAGTAATTAAGATGAGATCATACCAAAATAGGGTGAGTCCTTGATCAAAGATGGCTGATGTCCTTATAAAAAGCAATGTGATGGAGGCAGAGACTGGAATTATGCAGCACAAGCCACAAAACACCAGAGATTGCCAGTAAGTCACCAGAAGATAGGAAGAGGGGAAAAAAAAAAAAAAAGGATTCTCCTCTTTAGGTTTCAGAAGGACCATGACCCTGCTGACACCTTGGTTTTGGACTCCTAGCCTCCAGAACTGTGAGATAGTACATTTTTGTTGTTTTAAGCCATCTATTTGGTGGTACTTTATTGTGGCCACCCTTGGAAGCAAGTAAAGGTGGAGAGGTTGTTTATCAAAGGAAAAGAAAGGTATAGTTATCAAAAGAAGAATGGAAGTTGGGCGAGGGGGACATTAAAACAAATATCTTGGTATAGGCTTTGCAAATCATGTTTATTATTTTTAAAATAAAACAAATGCTGTATACTTAGTTATGAAAACACTACTAGACTAACTAAAACACAGAGATTTTGTGTTTAAAAGAAATTGTTTTAACCCAGTTATTGTTCTTACCCAAGTGTAAATTCTGCTGGACAATTGCACCTTTTTTCAGTACTTAAATGAGAAAGAAAATTATTGTTTGGAAAAGAATATTTCCAAACATGGAATCATGGGTTGTGTAGAAAATAATAAAGGAAACTCTTGTATAAAAACTTAAACTTTTGGCATCCCCTATAGATAGATAGATAGATAGATAGATAGATAGATAGATAGAATAAGACTATCATTGAAACCTAGGAATCTGAGTACCTATGACACATGATTATCCTTGCTGAATATCCCTCCCTGACACAGAATGAATGGAATTAAATACACATAACATCGTTAGTAAAAAGACATACATTTATGCGAACAATAGAGCAAGTGACATGAAAATAGCACTGATGTAATTGAATGAATGTGAAATCCATTTGTCAAATACTCAATAAGGTAAGCACTTGGGATATTTAACAATTTACTTGGGTGATGGTATGCATTTTCTAATTTATTGGATGCTTGCTTCTTTCATAAAGGTAAATTATATATCATTAATCTTTCTAGGAGGCTGTTGTCTTCAAGTTAATTTAGTGATGACTTTTTTTCAAATAATATACCTGCTAGGGAAGTAGTGTGTAATCAGTACAGGAAAGTAATCAGGTGAAAAGGAGAATATGCTCCCATTTTTTTTTTCTTTTACAATTAGTGGGATATACTATCAGTTTGGGATAAGGAGAAGGCTTAAAATAAAAACAGAGATACAACTTAAACTTGAATATCAGACAGTCTGGACCACATTTTTTCTACATATAGAAAATATTTCTAAATTAAAGGAGGTTCCTTTATTTTCTTAGTTGTTTCATCTCTTAGTACCCTGACTCCAGCAAAGTTCTGCTGATACTTCTGTGTCACCCTTCTTTTCTATCTTTTCCTCTTTATTTCAGAACCATCCTCAGGGAACCATATTCCTGTATATTCCTATATTATGCACATCAATTTTTGCATCCCATTTGTTTTTAATACCTCTTATCCCTCTAGCCCTGGGCTTAATATTTATATAAGCAAGAGAACCATTAAAGTATTTCCTGAGAGTGTTTTCTTTAAAAGAAATGCAGTCCTCTTTTTATCAATAGGCTCTAATTACAAGCATATTTTAAATATTCTATTTTTCACTGCTTCTAGTAAGGCCAAGATCACCCAATGTGATTTCCCACAGATAATAACTCTAAACTCTGGGAAAAATACAACAAAGTACCTGAAAGCACTGGAGAATTAACATAAATTGATTCTAAAGGGGAGCCAACACTTAGGAGAAGTAAAAGACACTGAATATATTTCAACCCTGTATTCTTTCTCCTCCTCCCTCTCCTCCACCACCACCACCACCTCCTTCTTCCTTTTTACCAGCTTTTAGCTTAGGGCAGGTGAAAGTCTAACAGAAAACTCAGTCTTTCTGGCCTAAAAAACAGAGGACAGAGCTTGGGAATGACAACCTCTGAAAAGCAAATGTGGGGTGGGGAGGTGGCGGGGGAAACCCAGAAAGAGCACGGGAGAAGAGAAGCTGCCCATTCTGTGTATAAACGTTGCCTGAAGATCTCACTGACACCTGAACGATGGATGGATGAGCCAGACTCCAAGAGAAGCAACTAAGAATAAAAGAACTGAACTGAATTTGAATTGGCATCCAAAGGACCGTCTTTACAATCTAGCAAAGTTTGTCACCTATAAAAAGAAAACAAAGAAAACTATCAACTCATTTTAGAGGAACATAAAATCCAGAGCATCTACAATGTTACTTCCATAATGTACAGGATAAAATCCAAAACTACTTGGCATCAGAAGACACCAGAAAATGTGAATGGATAACCTCAAGATGGCTGACACAGATATTAGAAGTAGCTGACAAGTATTTTCAAATATCCCTTAAAGCTGTGCTCTATAAAATAAAGGGCAATATGCTCACAGGGAATGAAAAAGTGAATGAAAATAAAATTTCAAGAAAAGAATCAAATGGAAAGTCTAGAATTGGAAAACCTAACACTGGAAATTTCATAATCACTGAATGACCTTAATTGCAAAATGGAAACTCAATGTTAGTAAAGACATCATTTCTCCCCAGATGTACCTATAGATTGAAATGCAGTTCCAATCAGAACTCCAAGAGGCTCTTATTGGCAGAAATTGATAATCTGATTATAAAATTTATTCAGAAAGGTACAGGATCTTGAAAAGTAAAAAAGCCATTTTGAAACAAGAACAAAGCTGTAGGACTTCCCATAAAGCTATAGTAATCAAGACAGTGTGGTATTGGTATTGTGGTAAGAATAGTCATATAAATCAAGGGAACAGAATAGAAGGCCTGGAAAAAAACACATGTTTATGGTCAATTAAATTTCAACAAGGTACTAGGATAATTCAATGGAGAAAGGAGGGGGAAGGGTAGTCTTTTCAAAAATTAGTGCTGAGAAACTACATATCTGTGTAAAGAATGAGTCTCTACCCTTACTTTGTACCATACAAAAAAATTAATTCAAAAGAAATCACATGTATAAGCATAGAAGCACAAATTAATCAAGAAAAATGAGAATATATGTTCACAAAAAGATTTATATAAAAATGTTCATAGGAATTTTATTCATAATAGCCCAAATATGGAAAGAATTGAGTTGTCCATCAATAGAAGAATGAATACAAAATTGTGGTATACTCATCCATGTTCATAAAATGGAATACTGCTCAGCAAAATGGAAATAACATGAGACAGGAAACCATCAAAACCCTAGAGGAGAAAGCAGGAAAAAACCTCTTTGACCTTAGCCTCAGCAATTTCTTACTTGACACATCTCCAAAGGCAAGGGAATTAAAAGCAAAAATGAACTATTGACACCTCATGAAGATAAAAAGCTTTTGCACTGCAAAGGAAACAATCAACAAAACTAAAAGGCAACCAACAGAATGGGAAAAGATATTTGCAAATGACATATCAGACAAAGGGCTAGTATCCAAAATCTATAAAGAGCTCACCAAACTCCACACCTGAAAAACAAATAACCCAGTGAAGAAATGGGCAGAAAACATGAATAGACACTTCTCTAAAGAAGACATCTGGATAGCCAACAGGCACATGAAAAGATGCTCAACGTCGCTCCTCATCAGGGAAATACAAATCAAAACCACACTCAGATATCACCTCACGCCAGTCAGAGTGGCTAAAATGAACAAATCAGGAGACTATAGATGCTGGAGAGGATGTGGAGAAACGGGAACCCTCTTGCACTGTTGGTGGGAATGCAAACTGGTGCAGGCGCTCTGGAAACAGTGTGGAGGTTCCTCAAAAAATTAAAAATAGACCTACCCTATGACCCAGCAATAATACTGCTAGGAATTTATCCAAGGGATACAGGAGTACTGATGCATAGGGGCACTTGTACCCCAATGTTTATAACACCACTCTCAACAATAGCCAAATTATGGAAAGAGCCTAAATGTCCATCAACTGAAGAATGGATAAAGAAATCGTGGTTTATATACACAATGGAATACTACGTGGCAATGAGGAAGAATGAAATATGGCCTTTTGTAGCAACGTGGATGGAACTGGAGAGTGTGATACTAAGTGAAATAAGCCATACAGAGAAAGACAGATACCATATGGTTTCACTCTTATGTGGATCCTGAGAAACTTAACAGAAACCCATGGGGGAGGGGAAGGAAAAAAAGAGAAAAAGTTAGAGAGGGAGGGATCCAAACCATAAGAGGCTCTTAAAAACTGAGAATAAACTGAGGGTTGATGGGGGGTGGGAGGGAGGGGAAAGTGGGTGATGGGCATGGAAAGTGGGAGATGGGCACCTATTGGGATGAGCACTGGGTGTTGTATGGAAACCAATTTGACAATAGATTTCATATTTAAAAAAATGGAAATAATATGTGCAACACTGTAGATGAGTCTTAGAACCATCATGCTGTGTAAAAAAAGTCTTACATAAAAAAAGAACATTTCATGTGAATGAAGTTCTAAAATAGAAAAATTTAATTTGGGGTAGAATACTCAGGACTAGGTTGTCTCTGGATTGATGGTAATATTGAAAACCTTGGTGGGGGTAGGATTACTTAAATGTATGCATTTGTCAAATCTCAGTGAATATACTCTTAAGATTTGCTCATTTCTTCATATACAAATTTTATATCAAAAGAGAACTAGTCAAATATTGAGCTCTGGTTAATGATAATCTTGTTACAGTATTTAAGTAGAAGTGCAGTGATGTCTGCTACTATCTTAGAAATAAATTAAAAAATACAACCCAGAATGGAAAAATGTGTGCATTCGTGATTACAGAGAGAACCAGATAGGTGATAAACATGTATGAGAAAAATAGTAATGGTAAAATCTAGGTTGTAGTTATATGGGTATTCCTTGCTGCAATATTGTGATTTATAAAGATATGTATTTGGCCACTCACAACACTAAATTATATTTCTCATATATATTTGGTCTAGGCAAAGGTTCCTGACTTACAACTCCCCAAGCCTTTGGAATTTCCTGAGTGATAAGAGCAATGGGAGCACCTATTATTATAGTTGGTCTCTTATGCTCAGTCCCTGAAATCACTTCAGAACTGTAAATGTGAAAGGTGTGTCATCTTATTTATAACCAGACCTGTTTCTCCACAACTGAGCTTATGTTAATGAGGTGACTTTTGGAAAGCACCTAAGGATGGAGGCTGGTTGATAGGAGAACCAATCTTGAATATAGGGTAGGAACTTCCAGGCCTACCCCCTGTTTTCCTGAGAGGGAAAAGGGCCTTGAGATCAAATCAATTACCAATGGCCAATGATTTAATCAATTGTGCCTATGTAATGGAACCTCCATAAAAAAGTCAAAAGGAGGGGGTTTGGAGAGCTTCCAGATTGGGGAACCAGAACCCTTCCATGTGTTGCAATGACAAGCCCCAAACTCCATGAGGACAGAAGCAACTTTGTTCAGGAACCCACCCAATATAGCTCTTCATCTGGCTGTTGATTCGTATCTTTTAATATCCTTTGTCATAAATCAATATTCTAGGAGTAAATGGATTTCCTGAATTCTGTGAGCTACTCTAGCAAATTAATCCAACTCAAGAAGGCTGTTGTGGGAACCTCTGATAGCCAGTCAGTCAGAAGTACGGGTAACAATCTAGACTTGTGACTGGCTTCTGAAGTCCAAGGAAGGGGTATAGGAACCTGCAATCTGCACCTGGTCAGTCAGGAGCACAGGCAACAACCTGGGCTTGTGATTGGTATCTGAAGCAGAGGCCAGTCCTGCAGAACTGAGCCCTTCACATTGTGGTGCTTGCTCTGGGTAGATAGCATCAGAATTGGGTTGAATCATAGGACCCCCAGCTGGTGTTGGAGCATTGCTTGTTTGGATGTGTGAGGAACTTCTGCTCCACTCCCCACATTGGAATTGGTTCTAGAACTTTTCCAATGCAAACTTTGTTGAACTTTGCTCAACTTTGCTGTATGTTTGAAAACTTTTTCGAAAAAAAAAATGCCATTTCTCCAGCTAATCCCTAGGTGATAGTCCCTGTGTTGTCATACACTTTATTTTTGATAGTGGTGGTGGTAGTCCTGGATAGGACTTCAAAGCCAAAAGAAATATATTTTATAGGTGAGAAAACTTGACCAGAGAGGCAAAGAAAGCGGTCTGTAGCCATGTGGATGGCAACTTCTGAGCCAGAACTTTATTCAATTCTCCTGACACATAGATATTTTAAGAGCTTACTGCACCAGCCTTGGATGAGTCAGTACCATAATAGTGACAAAATTAAAGCTAGATGCTGAGATACCTCAAGAGAATAATTAGAAATTGTTATTCGTGTTATAAGGCACATTGTCTGTGACACATATCCCCTCCATTCCTGACACTGAAATGTTTTTAGTCCTGTGGACAGACATAATTGTGGAAAGAATTTATTGTCTAAATTGTGTTACCAACAAAGCCTATAAGTGCTCCTCAAATAATCCATGTTTTTAATTTAATCACTGGCTAATATTTTTAGAAATACAGTAACAATTAATTACTAGAAAGTAGGTCTTAATAAGCATGAAATATAAGCCTCAATATTTTATTATTAACTTCAATAGACATTGTCAAATTGTTATAGAAGTTTCTAAAAGCCTACTCTCAATTTCTGACACAGATAAATAATAACTTTTGGACAGTAGATGAGTTGAGTTACAGATTGGTGCTGAATTGGCCTAAATTTTACAATGGAGAGAACCTACTCTTGAATCCAATTTTGTCCACAAATTAGCTACAACTATTGACTACAGTATCTATTACTACGGGTAGGAAACACTCACCACAATAACTAAATTCTCTGATCTTACCTACTGGGATAAAAGATATGTCCACCTGAAATATGTGAATGTGACCTTATTTGGAAAAAAGATCTTTGCAGATGTGAATAAGTTAAGAGTCTCTAAATAAGATCATCTAGGGGATGCCTAGGTGGCTCAGTTGGTTAAGCATCCCACTTCGACTCAGGTCATGATCTCGTGGTTCGTGGGTTCAAGCCTTGGGATGGGCTCTGTCCTGACAGTGTACAGTCAAGCCTGTTTCAGAGTCTGTGTCTCCCTCTCTCTCTCTGCCCTTTCTCTGCTCATACTGTCTCTATCTCTGTCTCTGTCTCTCTCTCTCTCAAAAAAAAAATATATATAAAAATGATCATCATGGATTATCTAGGTGGACCCTCAATCCAAAGACAAATACCTTATAAGAAAAGGATAAGACACACAGGCCCAGATAAGAGGTGATGGGAAGATAGGGGCAGGGATTTTTGTGAGGATCCCACAAGTTAAAGAATGACAGTTAATGAGTACTGACATCTACCTGATGCCAACAGAGAGGTAAGGAGCAGATTCTCCTTCAGAACCTCCCTAGAAGGAAGCAACCAACCCTATCAGAAGGAACCAACCCTATCAACTCCTTGATTTGGGACTCTAGTCTCCAGAACTGTATGAGAATGAATTTCAATTGCTTTAAGATACCCAGTTTTTGGTAATTTGTTCTAGGAGCCCTGGGAAAAAAATATGCCATCCTATGAAGACCACATCCTGGAAACCACCTTCACTGAATCCTAAATAGAACAGATATCCTAGAAAGCTCAAAGCCAGGGAATCAAGTCTTATTCCTAGCTTTATGTTTCTAAGAGGAGAAACCATAATGAAATAAAATAGTTAAGTCAATAAAAATGGTCAATCCTGAACACCTTATTTAAAATGCTACCCCCCAAAATAGTCAATCCCCCTTACCTTAATGTGTTTTCCCTATGCCATTTATTTTTGGCCTAATAAATACTTTATTTATTAATGTATTTATTTATATTATCTATATACTATAACTAGAGATTAGATTCATGACAAAGATTTTTGTGTATTCTGTTCACTGCTATATTCTTAACATACAAATCACTGCTTGCGTATAGTAAGTGTACAAAAAATACTTGTTGAATAAATGACTAAATGCAATTTAACTAAGTACCATTAATAATAAGATCAATGAAGTAAGAGGCCTATCATTAGGGAAAATTCAAATGACTGGATTATAAAAAAGAAAGAACTTTTTTCTTTTGCATTCCCTATTAAAGAGGAGGATATTCAAATTGGAGAGAAACAAATATCATTAGGAGAAAAGTGAAACCTGGAATGGGTGAGTATTTGGTAAGAGAATTCCTCATGGTTTAAATTAATTTTAATTTCCAAGCCCGGGAGAAGTACCCTTTACTCGACTGATTTACATTTCAGCATATAGAACTTGCAGATGCAATTATAGAACTACCAGCTTACCTTTACTTGATGAAATGGTGGGAATGGCAGGTAGAAGGCTAAGAAATAAAAAAATAATAATAATTTCCAAAAGAGGACAAAGTATCTTCAAGGAATTTTAGACCAGCAATGCTAATTTGTTTGTTTTTAGGAGCTGGGAAGCTAATGCACAATGAAGCAGGCAGATCTTTTCCTTCCCCATCCCTTCCCCCTACCTTTCCCCTCTCGTCCTCTCCACACTCCCTTCCCTTCCCCTTCCCTTTCTACAGTAGCAAACATTTAATTAGGTAACATTTATATAGTACTTGTGTGCCAAGCTCTGTTCTAAACATTGTACATGAATTTAACTATTTTAATCCTCATAAGAACCATTTTAGAAATGTGCTATTATCCACACAACAGGATACCACATTTCTTCTCTTACAGAAGAGAAAACAAAAAAGTAAATGATTGGTCCAGGGTAGGATAGCTAAGAAGTGACAAACTTGTTAGGACCAAAACCTTAACATTTTGACTACAGAGTTTGTGCCCTCTCCACTATTCCAGTTCTTCTCAAATGGAGCATGCATCAGCATCATCAAAAGGGCTATTGAAACAGACTTCTGGTCCTCATTTCTGGAGTTTCTGGTTCAATAGGTCTGTGGTGTAACCTGAAAATTTGCATTTATAACAAGTTCCAGGTGCTGCTGGTGCTGCTGGTCCTGGGACCACACTTTGAGAACCACTGTACTGTGCTATACAAGGTGAACTAGAGAATGCATGATGAAATCACCCATTTAAAATAATTTAAAATCAGGGGCACCTGGTGGCTCAGTTGGTTAAGCCCCTGACTCTTAATTTTGACTCAGGTCATGATCTCGTGGTTCGTGAGATTGAGCCCCACATCAGGCTCTGTGCTGACAGTGTGGAGCCTGTTTGGGATTCTCTTTCTCCCTTTGCCCCTCCCTTGCTCATGTGTGCTCTCAGTCTCTAAACACACACACACACACACACACACACACACACACACACACACACACACATATATATATATATATATAATTATTTTAAATCATCCATATTTACATTTAGCAAGCAGGAGGAGGAGGGAAATGGGGGATGGCCTCCTTGGGGGCTGAATATGTCCTGCTTACTGTAGCACACCGGAATGAACCAAGTCAATAATCAGGAAGGATCCATTGTGATATATTTGTGTCCTCTTTGTAGTCAACAGCATTTAAGCATCAAGCTGGACATGGTCCCTAATGACATGTCACCGAGATCCATAACGCATTCTTTTTGTAAAGCTAAATATGAGTAGATACAAATGAATAATAATAAAATCTACGCAGTTATAGTGAGCTGAATAGCGTCCTTTCAAAATTCATTTCCACTCAGAAGCTCAGAATGTGACTTTATTTGAAAACGGAGTCATTACAGGTGTAATTAGTTAGGATGAGGCCACACTGGATTAGGGTGAGCCCTAAATAGAGTAACAGCCCTGAGAGGGTAAGAGTCTTAAATCAATGACTGCTGTTGTCTTTACAAGAAGAGGAGAGGGCAGAATGATACACACAGGGAGACAGTCATGCGAAGACAAAGGCAGAGATTGGAGTTGTGAGGCCAGAAGCCACTAGAAGCTCAGAAGAGGCAAAAGGAAGGGTTTTCCCTTAGTGTCAGCTGGGGAAAGGGGAAGATGGCGTGCTTTGCAGCTGAATACATCCTGCTTGCTTTGGCACCCCAGAATGGTCAAGGACAATATCAGGAAGCATCTGTTGTATTATATTTGTGTGCTCTCCATATCCAACAGCATTTGGTTTCAGGTTTCTGTAGGACTGTGAGATAAAAAAGTTTCTATTATTTTAAGCTACCCACTTTGCGGTACTTTGTTACAGCAGCTGGAGGAAGCTGATACAGGCAGGTTATAAAAAATAATAATGCAGTAAATGCCTGTGTACCCACTATCCTGTTAAAGAAACAAAACATTGCTATAATATTTAAAGTTCCCTGGGTAACTCCCTCTGATATCACCCCTATCCCCTCACCCAAGAGAGATAGCCGCCACCTAAATTTTATGTCTGTTGTTTTCTTACCTTAAGAAAAAAAAGAATGTTTTACCTCTACACTGTGCACCATCTTGGTCTCCAGGATATAGGTAGTGTTCTAGTATAGATACAGTTTCATTTGCTTCATGTCCTGATCAAATTCGTTAGACCTTTTAACTTTTGGCAGTTGGTTCAAGTGGAAACCACTGTGGTTTGAAATTTCACTCTCATGATTACCTGCAAAGTTTTCCTCTCTTCATATGTTTGTTGGCCACTCCCAGTTACTGCCTCTATAAAGTGCCTCTGCAATTTTTTGGGTTTTTTGCTCATTTGTTTTTCAGTTTGTAGGAATTCTTTATATAGCCTAGATTGATTCTAATCCTTTGTCAATCGTATGCTTCCAAGTTTCTCTTCCTAATTGTGTCTTGCTATTTCCACTTTTTAAATGAGATTCAGTTCTTAATTTTACTTTAAGTTTATTAATTGTATTCTTCATGGTTCATACTTTTTACTTTTGATTAGGAGATTATTTTCCACCCTAAAGCCACGAAGTTATTCTCTGTATTATCTACCGTATATTTTAGCTTCGATGTACACTGTTAAATATTTATTTATTTAGTTAGTTAGTTAGTTATTTTCTTGTTTATTTATTTAGGTAAGTAGGCTCCATGCTAAACATGGGGCTTGAACTCATGACTCTGAGATTGAGAGTTGCATGCTCTAATTTTCAAGAATGTTTATCTTAAATTATGTCGATTCTTTCCCCACTCATAAGGAAGGAATCTGACAACCATCCTTATGAAATAAGTTGAAATATTTGAAAGTATCAAAATGCCATGTGCCCCATGCAACTAGAATTTCAGTGAAATGATTTTCTAAAAAGTGGCGGAAAATCGCTGTGATGGCTAAGAAGTCTTCCAAAATCCTGCACCACTCCTAGCAAGGGTACAGAGGATTTTTTGCTCTGCAGGGAACTGGGGAGATGCCAGACAAAGTAATCACTTTCCGCTTGCTCAAGTTCTGCCTGCAGTTTTCAATTGGTTATACTTTCCATTCCCCATCCTACAGTGTTGCTGGGCTGCTTGGAATGACTGCAAACTTTTGCTTCAGAGAGGAGCTAGAAATCGGTATCTAAAAGGTTAAGTTTAATGAATAGTGGGGAAATTAGGAATAGTCTGTTTAGACAAACATCAACCAATAAGCTCTTGAGAACAAGGAAAAAGAGGTTACTTCCAACTATTTGGTAAATGATAACAATAGCTACTATCTATAGAGTACAAACTATGGCAGGTGCTGTACTTAAATGATTTATGTACATAATTTTACTTAGCCCTCATATCAGTCCTATCATGTAGGTATAATTATTATCCCCATCCTCCAGGAGAGAAAGCTTGCAATGACTCGGTTAGTTGCCCAAGTTCACACAGTGTATGGGTGGTGGAGTTGACATTTGTATTTGGTCTTACTCAAGTGGCACCTTTAGTCATTATGTTATACTGTAGTACAAAGAATACTACCTCAGTGTAAACATTACAATGAACCACTGAGACTCCTTAGAGTATGGGAAGAAAGCAAAAACACATTGCCCCTTAAAATGTTTGTGTAAACTGTTTCTTTCCTGGCCTTCAATAAAACCTTAGGCAGATCTTGTGGCCCTAAGCTACTACAAAACAAAACAAAACAGAACAAAACAAAGCAAAACAAATTTTTTACTTCTAAGTGCAATAGCAATCTCACTTCAGAATTAAAATGGCTAGTCCATGGTAATAATCAAGACTTAAAGCTTTATTTGAGGTTAAAGTTTTTAACTCACCTTACTACCGTAAGTTGTCTCTGACTTGCCCAACTTGAAAGCAGTTTGGGAAGGGGTGGCAGGAGGGGAAGAGTGAGAGAAAGAAGATCCATGGGGGCAGGAGGCAGGAAAGGTTTAACATTGCTAGTACTGTCACACAGTCATGATCTCACTTTGTTGATTTCTCAGCTTGGCAGATATCCAAAGCTGACTCATTATCTCTTGGGGAGCTTTCATGTGTTTCTTAATGATTTCCCCACTGGGAAACTCCGAATACATTTCTGATGTTAAGGCAATGCTTCTTTTCAAGGTGTCTGCTTAAAATTTCTCCTTGGATCATGGACATCCAGTGGTCTATTCTGTTGAGTCCCATCTTCCCTCCAGGAAGCTCTCTCGGGTGGTATCCATGCTGGGTCCCAATTTGAGCCCTACAATTAATCACTGGGAAACATGTGGTTGCATGCTGCTATTTATCAATGCAGCCTCCACCATTTCCCACATTTGGACTTTTCTTGAAATGGATATAGAATCTGTCTATGTATTTTGCAGACTTTTAGGGACAAAGGTGAAGCTCTGAGTACTTTCCTTCATCTCCACTTACTTGGCTTGAGGTAAGGGGTAAGGACACCTCTCTCTTCCCTCATGGTGGTGAGGTATATGTTTTTGAGTCAGGATTGGTAGTGAATTCCATAGCATTCCAACAACTCTTTCTAAAAAAATTCTCTGTAAAAATAGTCCTATTTCTTGGCCTCTCCAATATTTTAAATATCCTTGAGGCAGTCATTATGCTAAGGGTTGCCAAAACAAATTTCCAGAATACTTCTTTTGCAAGTATGGCCTAGCTTCTCATTTTAGACTGTGGGGGTATTTGGCACCTATTGTTTTGTTCTCATTCTTTGTGATCTTAGATGAAACTGAGATAGGAAAACCCCATTTTAACATCCTGTTATAATTACTTTTATGTTGTAGTTAAAAGTTTCTTATAGGGAATAAAAAATTTTTAAATGAATAGTTGTCCTTTTTTTCCCCAAATAAATAGCTATTTCTGCTTTTACAATGAAATTTTCTTCAGAGAGAGCAAGAAGCCGAAATGGGACAGCTCAGATACTAAATGCTTAGGCCTCTTCAGTTTTTAAACTGAAATTATTCTTCCATATTTGAAAATAAGCTTATCCTCTACCATTTTCATTCCAAATCTTAGAGCTTCTGAACCCTCAATTAAGCCTAGCTAACTTAATTATCTCAGCTAAGTGTTTCTTTCTCATTCAGCTTATAGTTCATTTATCCCTTCCTGGGATATGAGTCATTATGATAGAGCTATATAACCAATATACTTGTTTATCTGGAAGTCATTTTAATGTCTTTGAAAGATTGAATTATCATAGCTTATCTGACTTCCATATAAACAGACAGAAAGAACTGAATTCAATCCCAATAAAGAATTTTCTTCTTGGTCTTAATCCTCTTTGACTTCCCTACATCAATTGCATATTAAAGTTCCTGACCACATCTCATTCCACTGGGTTGCCCCTGACTCTTGCAATATTAGGGTGACTTTGTAGAAATTTTCTCTTCCCTGGACTTCAGTAGCTGGTTCTTTTCCTACTCCTTCGACATTCCTCCTACCTCCTTCGAGTCCTCATCTGAATAAGTGTCCTTAGCCATTTTCTTCCTTTTTTCCCTCTTAGCAGTTGCATCCATATCCTGGTGTAATGGCCATCCATGTACAGTTAATTTCCCTAGTATCATCTTTACTTTCTTCTTTGTTCCTTTGCACCTACTAGTGTAATTACCTTTACTGTGGCTCTAATCATATCAAAGTGTAATCATCTGTCTGTAAGACTGTAAGACCTTGACTATTGGATCACTGAAGTTAGGGGTATGGTTTCTTATTCACCTGCCCTGTGCCTGACACACAGTAGATGCTCAAAAAAGTTTGAATAAATGAGTACAAGTTCTCTGTCTTTATCCTGCTTGCTGTATGATATCCGTATATTTGGTTAGTCCTTCAAAGTCCTTCAAAGTTAAAAAATAGAATCATTTTAAACCACCATCCTTCCTTTTGATTTCCCAGTTTCTGTCCCATGGGACTTACCTTTGATTCTTCTGTTGACCTTATCTACCTCATGTAAGCAGTCATTAAGTCCTGTCTCTTCTACCTGAAAAATATTTTGCATTTTACCCTGCTTTCATTTATAACTTCTGAATCTTCATTACCATTGGTATGGACATTTATATTAACTTTCTAAGTGCTACTGAAGAGAAAGCATAATTTTGAAATCAGGAAGATCTAGGTTCATATCTTGAGTCATCAGCTTTTAGATGAAAAGCAATATACTTAACCTTTCTGAACTTATGTTTCCCCATATATGATTTTCATCATAATCATTGATTAACTCCTCCATTAGATATAAACTCCTCTAGGGCAGGAATTGTGTCTTACTTGACTTTTTATTCTCCTAAATCAACCATGGCTCCTGGCATATTGCTACTAATCATTGGTGCTATTTGCTGAATGATTGAGGATGGTAATATCTACATTACAATGCTAACATAAGAAATAAATTAAATGTGATAAATGTGATGAAATGCCAGGAAGTCAAAACAGATATGTGGAGGGGCCCACGTTGAGGATAACCAAGACCCCCAGCTAATACCACTAGATGAGCTATCAATCAGCAGCCAGAACCGGCTGCCAGCTATGAAAGTGAGGTCATTTTGGACTTCCCATTCACCCTGACACTCTAGCCAACACCACAGGAAACAGAAAGAAAACACCTTGTCAAATGACAGAGTCTTGATATGTCATAAACTGTTATTGCTTTAAGTAACTAAGTTTTCGAGAAGTATAGAGGTAGGGTATAGCTGTAATATAAAACCTAAAACACATGGTATTGATTTTGAGATTGGACTGTGGGGAGGAATGAAAAGGGTCAGAAGACTCAGTAGAGGCTAAAAAGGCAATGAGGAGAATAATACTGGGGACTGAAGTAAAGGCAACTCATCTTAGGTAGTGATGGAAGATTTAACATCACTGTCACCTGCTGTCACATGGATGATAGAAACTATAACTAATGAACTTGTGGATTTGGCAAGAGTGATTTCCAGGAAGAGTGGTGAACGTGTCAGTTGTCTTCTTTTAACTGCTGATAATGGAATGATGAAAGAGAAAGAAGATCCAAAGAAACAATTTGGATTTCAAGCAAAATTTACAGGAGATTTTCTAATCCAAAAGTTTCAAGGTTGGAAAATAAAACTGTTTCTCATTCCAAGCCTCTCCAGATGGCGAAAAGTTGGCAAAGTAAGAAATGACTCTGGGAAAAAAATCAAGCCCAGGGTGAAGCTAATATAATGTGGTCTCAGGTCAAAGCCAAGTCAAGGATGTGTCTGTAAGATTATTAAGACCTCATAAAAATTAAAACCCATGTCTCTTACACTGTCAGTTAGATTTACAAGAAAAAATCTTCTAAAAAATTTAAGGGCATGCTTAATAGACACTGCAGGTGGAAAAAGAACTTGCAAAAATTTTAGGGGAAGTGTTCCACAGCCAAACCTCACCCCCAAATTGGAAGCACCCTATCTTTAAGAGTGAATACGGCTTTGGTTTGCAAATGCTAATCCCCCAAAAATGTGTGTGGCTCCCATCCAAGAATGCTTACTCCAATAAGAGTCATAGGAAACCTTCAAAGTTTCTAAGAGAAATATCAAAAGGAAGCACTGCCTATTTAGACTAAAAGGAACTGAGATAGTTCAAAATTAATCATGGTTTCTGGACCCCTAACATTCTATTGTCAAGAAGCAGAATGAGAAAACTTCTCAACTACAAAAGTGGGCTATTTCTTATGGAAAAGAAAGGATAATTCAATGGGAAAAGCCTATAATTCAGAAGGTAGAGCCAAAAATCAAGGAGAATCACTCAGAGGGAGCAGAACTGGATCCTAATCAATGTACATTTCCCAACACTAGAGTAGGAAGGATTAGCAACATGTGCCTGGATGGATATTAGAATTTCCATAAACAAGTGACTGCTGAGTACTACCTATTCCCATTTCTGAGTTGGAATGTGTATTATGATTATCCTATATCCATTTTTCCACTGTTTGTTGGGTGTAGGAATGGGGCAGATAGTTCAGAGGTTTCTGAATCCAAGAAGATTCATTCTTAACTGGACCTAATTTAGATGAAAAAAATATTTGACCTTGAGTCTGAACCTGGTGTTAAAATGAGATAAATTTAGGGTAATAGGGTGAGAATATTTTTCATGTGGGAGGCATGTGAATTGTTATGGACAGAGGATATTGGTAAATTGTTTTTTGCAAAGATGATTGCAACAATATCTCCCATTCCACATATCTTTGCGGTATAACCTTTCTGCTCCCCTATCAAGCTATGGAGTATATTTTCCCTCTCCTTAAATTTGGCTTGATCCTGTGATCTTTTTTGAACAAAAGAATAAAGAGATATTATGCTGTGTTACTTCTGAGGCTGGTACTTAAACATGTACAGTTTCCACCTTTGCCACTTGGAACACTCCTTAGATCTTCACTCCTACTCTGTGAGGAAGCCTAAGCAGCCCTAAGGAGATGCTTGAGCCTCCTACCTGGTGGCACCAGATGAGCTCCCAGTCAGCACTCAATACCAACTCCCAACAATGTAACTGAAGTAATTTTGGACCTTCTACCTTCCCTAGAACCCCAGCTGACACCATGTGAATCAGAAGTACCCAGAGAATCTTGTGCAATAAGAAAGGAAGAAAGAAAGAAAGAAAGAAAGAAAGAAAGAAAGAAAGAAAGAAAGAAAGAAAGAAAGAAAGAAAGAAAGAAAAGGAAAGGAAAAAGAAAAGAGAAGAAAAGAAAGAAATCTTGTGCAAAAATAAATAACTCTAGGAGTGGTTTGTTACACAGTGATACATAACAGAAACAGTAGGGATTTTTGGAGACAGGGTATAAATATCCCAGGCCACCGTCCCAGCCAGTGGAATGGTCAGAGCAGTCAAGTCAGAGTTTTCTATAACCTCACATAGTTGACCTTATGGAGTTGATGATGAATCACCAATAATACTTACATGCCTGGGGCTCAGTGGGTTTTTTGAGGCTTGGACTTCTTGGTGTCTGATACAGTATCTGGTTTAGGAAAGACTTAATAAGTTCAAACAAATCTGAATATATGTATTCAGGAATCCTTAGGTCTTCTTATTTTTAAATGTTCAGAAACATGGAACATATACTTAATTTATTTCTCAATCTATTCTTAATTTGTTTTGTTTGGCTCTTCCCACTATTTCTTATATGTATTCCCATTCAGTCAAAACAAACTACTCATTTCCCCAAAATATCCTTTCCTTTTCAGACTCCATTTCTTTGCTTTAATCATTTACTCAATCATTGATGTAGAAGTTCTCTGTAAATTAAAAGGGGCTATAACCTTTTATAACTTTGCATTGGATTTTAGTTATGGATATATTTTCTCTACAGAATTATAAACTCCTGAAGAGCAATGAGTGTCAGTTTTAGTTTTGTTACAACCTCCACGCTAAAATAGCTTTAAACACAGTTGGTAATCAAAAGCATTGTATTTCTATATATATGTCTGTTTCTCTGTCTATCTATTGTATCTAACTTCCAGATAAATCTATATCCAATCCCTATGAAATCTAAACTCTTTGACAGAATGAATGAGTCCCTCCATGATTGATCCTCTGGACTCTCTCCAGCCTCATTTCTGACCTCTCAACTCCTCTCACTAGGGACTTGAAATGATGAAAACAAACAAATAACATACCCTCCCCCCAAAAAAACAGACAACATGGTCAAAAGATTCAGGGAAGCCATAAATAACAGATCCTACTGTGCAAAACCTATGACAGAAACTGCTATTGATTTCTCAAGATTCATTTATCCCTCATCTTTAATAATAGAACCTCTGAATGTTAGCTGTGTTTATGACCAACCAAAATAGAAACTACATTTCCTAGCCTTCTTTGAGGCTAGATATGACTAAGTAACTAATCTCCCTCAATGAGATATAAATAGAAGTGTCATGTGCAGCTTCTAGGAAAAGCTTATAGGTGGGGCTAAGAACTTTCACAGATTTTTCTCCATCCTGCTTTAGACTTTGTGGACATCATGGCACTTGGGAAGTCATCTTGGACCACATGGTGAAAGCCACATGTTGAAGATGATAGAACAATAAAATATAAGGAGGCTGGGTGTCTAATAATCACAGAGCTACTATACAAGCTCTGAAATGCTTATCTTCAGAATTCATTTGTATCTGAGAGCAATTTGAAGCTCTATTATTTGTTATTATATCTGAGAGCAATTTGAAGCTCTCTTATTTGTTATTATATAACATTTGAAGCTGCTGTTATTTGAGCATCTTATTCACTTGTAGCCAAAACTGGTCTTTTATAACACCATGCCTAAACTGAGAGGACTATTGGATGAGTAATCCTCCAAGTATTAGGGAACAAGACTCTTATTTCAGTTGAAATTTAAGTCTTTGGTTTTCTAACTCTGGATCAACACAACTCACACTTCGAAAGAAAATTATCACTTTCATAAATAAAAAGATTTGAGTTCACTTTCAGTTTTTTTGTTTGCTTTCCATTTAATCTAGTTGAAACTGCCTATCTACGACTTTTTGACAATAGCATCACTTCCCTAATACCCATTTCAAGTGGAAAATCACTGACATGTGACATGCAATTTCAGAGAAAAAGAGAGAAAGAAAGCAGCATTTTCTTCTATGAAAGGATAGCAAACTGCTGATTCCAAGCACTGTCCCTACCCATTTTGTCCTTTCCCTAGATTCCTCCACCTACTTTATTTCCCAAGTCCCTACGCAGGGAAAATTCATGGAAGATACTGGAATTTTAATGGCTACTAAGTTGTCAGTATTTCCAAGATTATCTCATTTGACACATGTAGCTTTTTCCTGGCCATAAGGCAGCCACTGTAGGGACTCTTGATGCCTGTAACATGTGCTGATGGCCCTCTGATACATATCACATCAAGCATCGTGAGAAACTCTTGCAAACACCCGAATACCTGTGCTCAAATTAGGGAATGGGAATGGGGATGCCCATCTATATAATTCCTAATTTGGCAAAGACAGAAGGATATCAAGGGAACATCATAGGTAACAAAAGCAACGGATATGCTTTGATATTTTAAGAAAAATCATATCTATTTAGCTAGTGAAAAGTCAAGAGAAAGATTAAATCATTAGTTGGCTTTGTTATTAAAATAATTCATTAAATTGGTGCTGTTTTAAGGAGTCACATTCTCTGTAAACCTTTTTATTCCTGTTAAGATTGTTTTCCATTGTGCTTACCCTGTTCCTCATGTCTTAAATGTCCTTTCAATTCTTCTCTAATACTATATCCTCAACTTCCCTTGAGATTTTATCATAGAGACTTGCTTTTTACAATAAAAAAGTTCAAAATCAACTAACCACCCCCAAGTTGGGGTACTTGCAGCTACCCTTGATAGGTATAAAAAGATTGAAGAGATAATCAGGATGGTGATTACGATGAGCAGGACTTCTTTTGAAACATGGGATTCTAGTCTCAGATAATTGCTGCTCAGAATGATACCACATAGCCTCCTTGCACTTCAGAATTTCTTTAAAAGGTGAGTGATTGATTACTGTGTAAATATGAGTGATTGATCCATCAGAAATTACTCCAAGCAGCCTTGAATATTTTGAGAGAAAAACCAAGCAACATCACTTCACATGTACTCTGTGGTAGACATAATCACTGCCTATGCAATGATTATTAAGGAAGGACCCCTGTCTTGGAAGACTCCTCTTCTGGTGGGGAATACAGACATGGTATTATTCAGGAAACTTGGTTTGTAAGAAAGAAGACAACTGAAGAACAGGAAAGTTAAAGAAAAGATGCATTTTAAAATTTCATATATGCCGAAGAACTCAACAACAGCACTATTTGGTATTTATCCCAGGGAAATGAAACTTGTGTTCATACATTCACATTAATGGTCATTGCAGCATTGTTTATGATAGCCAAAACCAGATGTCCCTCAATGTGTGAATCCACAAACTGATGCATTCGTATAATGGGGTACTACATAGCAACAAAAAGGAACAGGCTATTGACACATGCAAAATCTTCGACAGATCTCAGGAATATTATGCTGAGCAAAAAAAGCCAATTGCAAAAGATTTCATACCTTATAACTCTATTTATATAACAGTATTAAATGGTACAGCTATGGAGATAGAGACAAGTCAGTGGTTGCCAGGTTAGGGTTAGGGGGAAAGTCTGACCATTAAGGGGATAGCATGAGAAGGTTCCTTTGTGGTGATGTAACAGTTTTGTATCCTGATTGCGGTGGTGGTTACATGATGCTGTGCATCTATATGTGAGATAAAATGTCATTGTACTATAAGCAAACACAAAATGAATGTAGGTAAAAATAAACAAAGTTTGTAGTTAACAATATTATACCAATGTCAGTTTTCTAATTTCAATAATGTATTGTAGTTATGTAAGATGTTACCTTTGGGTGGACACAGTGAAAAGGGAAATCCTGTACTATTTTTGCAACTTCTTATGAGTCTTAAAATATTTCAAAACAAAAAATTAAAAAATTAAAAAAAGATTCATTTGTGATTTGTGAGTCATGCTGCAGACATTCAGCCAACTGTTTTTGAGTACTGGGACCAGCGAATGGGAAACCATCTTAAAGAATACTCTTTCTCTAATTGCTGCTTCTTGGTCACGACTGCTTGATTATATGTCTTCAAAATTGGCTCCCCACCCCACCCCCCCCGTTTTCCTTTTCTTTTACTTCTTCATCCATGTGACTCAAAGCGGACAAGTTGCAGTTTCTGTTTTTAAATCCTCTCCATTCATGAGACTGGACCAAGATGAACTGAAATCTCCTGATCTACCTCTCTGAGCATTGCACGTGATTTTACATGACTTCCTCCAACAATTTTACTTTGGACTATCAAAGCTCTCTAAGAGAGGGTTCAAACCCTTCACTTCCCTAACATGGTTCATTTTGGCTTTTGGTTTTTCTATGTAAGTGGGTATGTATTGTGCTTGAGTTTCTTACATGAGGTTTTATTATCAAATGTGGAAAAAGATCTTTGTCTTTATGTTGGCAAGTGAACTGGTAAAATACTTTTTTCTTGATCCTCAGACATGTGTGCCTTCCCAGTAACCAAAAGGCAAAATGATAGCTCAAATAACCTCAAAAGCCTGTTTCCTTCCTCTCCTACATTTATGAAGTCTCCTCTATGTGCAGGGCTCTGTCAAGTACAAATATGGACAAGTTACAGCTCAATGAGTAAGACAGAGATGTGGATACAGACTGCTACAATAGAGTGGATAGTGAGGTGCTGTGAGAAAGAGACAACAGATTATGGACTTGAGGAGAAGCAGATTTTTTTTAGGGGAGGATTCTTGTGATCGAGGAAAAAGGTAGAGCACATTTGAAATTGAGCTTGAGGAATCAATGGAAAGTGAATATATTACAGAAAAGGAAAAGGACTTCCCTGTAAGAACCCTGTATGGTAAACAGTGGAAGCTCACAGACTTCATTCAATGAAGTTAATGCACTACATCAGTGACAGCATAAGGCACCCAGTTTCTGGATGAAGGGGCTAAAAGGTCATGAGAAAAGTTGGGTGAGGGCTCTGGAGGGTAGGTAGGAGTGCAATGAGAAATGTGTGTGTGTGTGTGTGAGTGTGTGTGTGCGTGTGTTTAAATTATTTTGTTGCAACAGCTTCTGTATACTATTAGTAACAAAAGAGAAAAAGAGATTTCACTTTGTTAGGCTAATACTTAATGAAAATTTCTATTTCCAAATGATTTAGTGTCTCAAACATCATGGCTTTTCAATCTGAAAGCCATTGGCTGTCTCACTTCTGATCACACTGGGTCTTAACCCACAGGGGAATTTCTACTACTTAAGGCAATGTCAAGAGGAAAAAACCTCATATGATCTGAAGAATTGATTCCACAGAGAGAATGAACTGAGAGTGTTTGTCCTTTGTTCGTTCATTAGATACATCCCTGTTTTGTTTGGATTTGTGTGCTTCTTTTTAGCGATTGTTCCAGGGTTTGTAATATGTATCTTTAACTTAACCTCTTTCTACTTTGAAATAACATAATGCCACTTCACGTATAACATAAGGACCTTACAACAGTGTATTTCCATTCCCCCTCCCCATTACTTATACGAGTGTTGTGAAGCATTTTAGTTCTACATCTATAAACCCTACCTTTTGTTCTCATTTTTGTTGTAAAAAATCAATAACTTAAAAAATTTTTAATGTTTATTCATTTCTTGAGAGAGAGAGAGAGACAGAGTGCAAGCAGAGGAGGAGCAGAGAAAGAGGGAGACACAGAATCTGAAATGGGCTCCAGGCTTTGAGCTGTCAGCACAGAGCCCGATGCGGGGCTCGAACTCACGAACCTGAGCCCAAGTCAGTTGCTTACCCAACTGAGCCACCCAGATGCCCCAAAATCAATAACTTTTTTTTTGTATTGGTTGTTTTTATTTTTTTAATATGAAATTTATTGTCAGATTGGTTTCCATACAACACCCAGTGCTCATCCCAATAGGTGCCCTCCTCAATACCCATCACCCATCCTTCCCTCCCTCCCACCCCCCATCTACCCTCAGTTTGTTCTCAGTTTTTAAGAGTCTCTTATGCTTTGGCTCTCTCCCTCTCTATTCTCTTTTTTTTTTCTTCCCCTCCCCCATGGGCTTCTGGTAAGTTTCTCAGGATCCACATAAGAGTGAAACCATATGGTATCTGTCTTTCTCTGCATGGCTTATTTCACTTAGCATAACACTCTCCAGTTCCATCCACGTTGCTACAAAAGGCCATATTTCATTCTTCCTCATTGCCACGTAGTATTCCATTGTGTATATAAACCACAATTTCTTTATCCATTCGTCAGTTGATGGACATTTAGGCTCTTTCCATAATTTGGCTATTGTTGAGAGTGGTGTTATAAACATTGGGGTACAAGTGCCCCTATGCATCAGTACTCCTGTATCCCTTGGGTAAATTCCTAGCAGTGTTATTGCTGGGTCATAGGGTAGGTCTATTTTTAATTTTTTGAGGAACCTCCACACTGTTTCCAGAGCGCCTGCACCAGTTTGCATTCCCACCAACAGTGCAAGAGGGTTCCCATTTCTCCACATCCTCTCCAGCATCTATAGTCTCCTGATTTGTTCATTTTAGCCACTCTGACTGGCGTGAGGTGATATCTGAGTATGGTTTTGATTTGAATTTCCCTGATGAGGAGCGATGTTGAGCATCTTTTCATATGCCTGTTGACCATCTGGATGTCTTCTTTAGAGAAGTGTCTATTCATGTTTTCTGCCCATTTCTTCACAGGGTTATTTGTTTTTCGGGTGTGGAGTTTGGTGAGCTCTTTATAGATCTTGGATACTAGCCCTTTGTCCGATATGTCATTTGCAAATATCTTTTCCCATTCCGTTGGTTGCCTTTTAGTTTTGTTGATTGTTTCCTTTGCTGTGCAGAAGCTTTTCACCTTCATGAGGTCCCAATAGTTCATTTTTGCTTTTAATTCACTTGTCTTTGGAGATGTGGCAAGTAAGAAATTGCTGCAGCTGATGTCAGAGAGGTTTTTTTCCTGCTTTCTCCTCTAGGGTTTTGATGGTTCCCTGTCTCACATTCAGGTCCTTCATCCATTTTGAGTTTATTTTTGTGAATGGTGTAAGAAAGTGGTCTAGTTTCATTCTTTTGCATGTTGCTGTCCAGCTCTCCCAGCACCATTTGTTAAAGAGACTGTCTTTTTTCCATTGGATATTCTTTCCTGCTTTGTCAAAGATGAGTTGGCCATACTTTTGTGGGTCTAGTTCTGGGGTTTCTATTCTATTCCATTGGTCTATGTGTCTGTTTTTGTGCCAATACCATGCTGTCTTGATGATTATAGCCTTGCGGTAGAGGCTAAAGTCTGGGATCGTGATGCCTCCTGTTTTGGTCTTCTTCAAAATTACTTTGGCTATTTGGGGCCTTTAGTGGTTCCATACAAATTTTAAGATTGCTTGTTCTAGTTTCGAGAAGAATGCTGGTGCACTTTTGATTGGGATTGCATTGAATGTGTAGATAGCTTTGGGTAGTATTGACATTTTAACAATATGTATTCTTCCAATCCATGAACACGGAATGTTTTTCCATTTCTTTATATCTTCTTCAATTTCCTTCATAAGCTTTCTATAGTTTTCAGCATACAGATCTTTTACATCTTTGGTTAGGTTTATTCCTAGGTATTTTATGCTTCTTGGTGCAATTGTGAATGGGATCAGTTTCTTTATTTGTCTTCCTGTTGCTTCATTATTAGTGTATAAGAATGTAACTTATTTCTGTACATTGATTTTGTATCCTGCAACTTTGCTGAATTCATGTATCAGTTCTAGCAGACTTTTGGTGGAGTCTATCGGATTTTCCATGTATAATATCATGTCATCTGCAAAAAGTGAAAGCTTGACTTCATCTTTCCCAATTTTGATGCCTTTGATTTCCTTTTGTTGTCTGATTGCTGATGCTGGAACTTCCAACACTATGTTAAACAACAGCTGTGAGAGTGGGCATCCCTGTCGTGTTCCTGATCTCAGGGGGAAAGCTCTCAGTTTTTCCCCATTGAGGATGATATTAGCTGTGGGCTTTTCATAAATGGCTTTATGATGTTTAAATATGTTTCTTCTATCCTGACTTTCTCGAGGGTTTTATTAAGCAAGGATGCTGAATTTTTTCAAATGCTTTTTCTGCATCGATTGACAGAATCATATAGTTCTTATCTTTTCTTTTATTAATGTGATGTGTCACATTGATTGATTTGCGAATGTTGAACCAGCCCTGCATCCCAGGAATGAATCCCACTTGATCATGGTGAATAATTCTTTGTATATGCTGTTGAATTCGATTTGCTAGTATCTTATTGAGAATTTTTGCATCCATATTCATCAGGGATATTGGCCTGTAGTTCTCTTTTTTTGCTGGGTCTCTGGCTGGTTTAGGAATCAAAGTAATACTGGTTTCATAGAATGAGTCTGGAAGTTTTCCTTCCCTTTCTATTTTTTGGAATAGCTTGAGAAGGATAGTCATTATCTCTGCTTTAAACGTCTGGTAGAATTCCCCTGGAAAGCCATCTGGTCCTGGACTCTTATTTGTTGGGATATTTTTGATGACTGATTCAATTTCTTCACTGGTTATGGGTCTGTTCAAGCTTTCTATTTCTTCCTGTTTGAGTTTATAAGTGTGTGGGTGTTTAGGAATTTGTCCATTTCTTCCAGGTTGTCCAGTTTGTTGGCATATAATTTTTCGTAGTATTCCCTGATAATTGCTTGTATTTCTGAGGGATTGGTTGTAATAATTCCATTTTCATTCATGATTTTATCTATTTGGGTCATCTCCCTTTTCTTTTTGAGAAGCCTGGCTAGAGGTTTGTCAATTTTGTTTATTTTTTCAAAAATCCAACTCTTGGTTTCATTGATCTGCTCTACAGTTTTTTTAGATTCTATATTGTTTATTTCTGCTCTGATCTTTATTATTTCTCTTCTCCTGCTGGTTTTGGGGTGTCTTTGCTGTTGTGCTTCTATTTCCTTTAGGTGTGCTGTTAGATTTTGTATTTGGGATTTTTCTTGTTTCTTGAGATAGGCCTGGATTGCAATGTATTTTCCTCTCAGGATGGCCTTTGCTGCATCCCAAAGCATTTGGATTGTTGTATTTTCATTTTCATTTGTTTCCATACATTTCTTATTTTCTTCTCTAATTGCCTGGTTGACCCATTCATTCTTTAGTAGGGTGTTCTTTAACCTCCATGCTTTTGGAGGTTTTCCAGACTTTTTCCTGTGACTGATTTCAAGCTACATAGCATTGTGGTCTGAAAGTGTGCATGATATGATCTCAATTCTTGTATACTTATGAAGGGCTGTTTTGTGACCCAATATGTGATCTATCTTGGAGAATGTTCCATGTGCACTCGAGAAGAAAGTATATTCTGTTGCTTTGGGATGCAGAGTTCTAAGTATATCTGTCAAGTTCATCTGATCCAATGTATCATTCAGGGCCCTTGCTTCTTTATTGATCCAGTGTCTAGATGATCTATCAATTGTTGTAAGTGAAGTATTAAAGTCCCCTGCAATTACCACATTCTTATCAATAAGTTTGCTTATGTTTGTGATTAATTGTTTTATATATTTGGGGGCTCCCATATTCAGCGCATAGACATTTATAATTGTTAGCTCTTCCTGATGGGTAGACCCTGTAATTATTATATAATGCCCTTCTTCATCTCTTGATACAGCCTTTAATTGAAAGTCTAGTTTGTCTGATATAAGTATGGCTACTCCAGCTTTCTTTTGACTTCCAGTAGTATGATAGATAGATCTCCATCCCCTCACTTTCAATCTGAAGGTGTCCTCAGGTCTAAAATGAGTCTCTTGTAGACAGCAAATAGATGGGTCTTGTTTTTTTATCCATTCTGATACCCTATGTCTTTTAGTTGGAGCATTTAGTCCATTTACATTCAGTGTTATTATAGAAAGATATGGGTTTAGAGTCATTGTGATGTCTGTAGGTTTCATGCCTGTAGTGATGTCTCTGGTACCTTGTCTCACAGGATCTCCCTTAGGGTCTCTTGTAGGGCTGGTTTAGTGGTGATGAATTCCTTCAGTTTTTGTTTGTTTGGGAAGACCCTTATCTCTCCTTCTATTCTAAATGACAGACTTGCTGGATAAAAGATTCTCAGCTGCATAATTTTTCTGTTCATCACATTGAAGATTTCCTGCCATTCCTTTCTGGCCTGCCAATTTTCAGTAGAGAGATCCATCTTGAGTCTTATCGGTCTCCCTTTATATGTTAGAGCATGTTTATCCCTAACTGCTTTCAGAATTTTCTCTTTATCCTTGTATTTTGCCAGTTTCACTATGATATGTTGTGCAGAAGATCGATTCAAGTTACGTCTGAAGGGAGTTCTCTATGCCTCTTGGATTTCAATGCCTTTTTCCTTCCCCAGATCAGGGAAGTTCTCAGCTATGATTTCTTCAAGTACACCTTCATCACCTTTCCCTCTCTCTTCTTCCTCTGGAATCCCAATTATGCGTATATTATTACATTTAATTGTGTCACTTAGTTCTCTAATTCTCCTCTCATACTCCTGGATTTTTTTATCTCTCTTTTTCTCAGCTTCCTCTTTTTCCATAATTTTATCTTCTAATTCACCTATTCTCTCCTCTGCCTCTTCAATCCGAGCTGTAGTCACCTCCATTTTATTTTGCAGCTTATTTATAGCATTTTTTTAGCTCCTCCTGGCTGTTTCTTAGTCCCTTGATCTCTGTAGTAATAGATTCTCTGCTGTCCTCTATACTGTTTTCAAGCCCAATGATTAATTTTATGACTATTATTTTAAAATCATTTTCTGTTACATTGCTTAAATCGTTTTTGATCAGTTTGTTAGCTCTCGCTACTTCCTGGAGTTTCTTTTGAGGAGAATTCTTCCGTTTCATCATTTTGGATAGTCCCTAGAGTGGCGCAGAACTGCAGGGCTCTTCCTATGTGCTGTCTGGAGTAACTTGCGTTGTGGGTGGGGCTGCAGTCAGACCTGATGTCTGCCCCCAGCCCACCACTGGGGCCACAGTCAGACTTGTGTACCTTATCTTCCCCTCTACCAGGGGCAGGACTCACTGTGGACTGGTGTGACCCCTGTCTGGGCTACTTGCACACTGCCAGGCTTGTGGTGCTGCTTCGATGGAATCTGGTGTATTAGCCAGGGTGGATCCGGAAGGTGCACAGGGTCGGGAGGGGCAGACTCAGCTCGCTTTACCTTCAGTGGTCCACTTTGGGAGGGGCCCTGTGGCACCGGGAGGGAGGCAGACCCATCAGAGGGATGGATCCACAGAAGCACAGCATTGTTTGCGCAGTACGAGCAAGTTCCGTGATGGGAACTGGTTCCCTTTGGGATTTTGGCTGGGGGATGGGCGAAGGAGATGGCGCTTCCCAACACCTTTGTTCTCTGCCAAGCTGAGCTCTATCTTCCTGGGCTCAACACCTCTCCCTCCCATTGTCCTCTAGTTCTCCCGCTCTCTGAGCAGAGCTGTTGACTTATAACATTCCAGATGTTAAGTCCCATTGGCTGTCAGAACACACTCCATCTGGCCCCTCTGCTTTTGCAAGCCAGACTTGGGGGCTCTGCCTTGCCAGGTGGGCTGGCTGCCCCTTCACCTCCCTGGCTCCCTCCTGCCAGTCTGTGTAGTGCACACTGCCTCTCCGCCCTTCCTACCCTCTTCTGTGGGCCTCTTGTCTACGCTTGGCTCCGGAGAGTCCTTTCTGCTAGTCTTCTGGTGGTTTTCTGGGTTATTTAGGCAGATGTGGGTAGAATCTAAGTGGTCAGCAGGACGCGGTGAGCCCAGCGTTCTCCTACGCTGCCATCTTCCTTAAAATCTCCAAAATCAATAACTTTTAAATAAAGTTGAACATGAGGTAAAAAGCCTTACATACTTGACATATATTTGTCATTTCTGGTACCTTTTGTTCCTGTTTTTAGATCCAGGTTCCTGTTTTGAATCCCTTTCCTTCAGCTCAAAAAACTTTCTTCTCATTTCTTACCATCCAGGACTACTGGCAACAAATTTCTCTCAGCTTTTATTGGTCTGAATATGTCTTCATTATGCCTTCATGTTTAAAGATTTTTTTGCTAGATTTAGAATGCTAATTTGGTAAATATTTTTCCACCACTTTGAAGGTGGTTTTTCATTTTCTTTTGGTTTGTCCTATTTCTTCTGAGATGTCTGTAGTAATTACTTTCTTCCTTCCTCTGTATGTGCTATGTCTTTCTTCTTCTGGCAGATTTAAAATTTCATTATCGTGGTTTTCAGGAATTTATTTATGATGCTTCTTGGTCTGGTCATGCCTCTGTGTGTGTGTGTGTGTGTGTGTGTGTGTGTGTGTGTGTGTGTTTATGTATGTATATCCTGGTTGGGGTCCAGTGAACTCCCTGGATCTGTAGATTTGGTTTTGGTCACATTTAGAAAATGTGGGGGCATTATTTCTTTACCCCCCACACTTTTCCTATCCTTCTGGGACTTCATATATACATATTCTAGATCACTTGGCATTATCTTATTGATCACTAAGGCTGTATTGTTAAATCTTTTCTCTATGTTTCAATTTGGATTGTTTCTATTACAGCATCTTCAAGTTCATTGGTCTTTATTTCTGCATTAATCTAATCAGCTGTTATTCCCATTCACTGAATTTTTCACTTCAGGTATTGTATTTTTCATTGTTAAAATTTCCACTTGGAACCTTCTGATCTTTACTTTCCCTTCACATTATATTCATATTCTTTGTTTAACTCTAAAACATGGTGAACATATTCACAACAGCAGTTTTAAAGACTTTTTCTCACAGTTTTTTTTATTTCTGTCATATCTTTGGTCTGTTTCTATTGACCTATTTTTTGCCTGATTCTTGGTCAAATTGTCCTTCATTTTTCATGGGTAGTAATTTTTTGTTTGGATGTTAGACACTATAAAGTTTATGTTACTTAGGTTTTTTACTTTTTTGTGGTCTTCCTACAAAGAGTGTTGGAAAATGTTCTGAAAGGCTTTAAAGTTACTTAAAGATTAACCCTACCATTGAAGCATTATTATTAATAGTCTACTGTGGTTTTTACTATTGGGCAAGTTTTACCCTACTACTGAATGCCCCACTCTGGCTGATTGAAATTCAAATGTCCTGCAGCCTTGTTTGAACTCTAGGTATTGTTCTCCC
The DNA here is from genome assembly GCF_024362965.1 of Panthera pardus. Lineage (NCBI taxonomy): Eukaryota > Metazoa > Chordata > Mammalia > Carnivora > Felidae > Panthera > Panthera pardus. The sequence continues at coordinate 116,397,063 of NW_026526810.1, read as the reverse complement.
TGAGAATTCTTTGTCTGGTTTATAGATTTTCACTTTATGCATGTGTAGCGAAGTATCCAATGGCAGCTGCTTCCAAGGTTCCCGGTGCAGATTTCTGAAGTTTGTCTCCATGCAGTTCTCTTCTCTCTGGTATCCATCCACAATTCCAGCTACGCAGCTTCCCTGTGCTCTGACCTCCATCTCTGCAATGCAATAAAAACACTGTGATCTGTCTGTTTGGGTTCCTTGGTTCTCCATCAACATTTGGAAGGTGATTCTAAGCAGAAAGCCTGATTTGTTTTCCTTCCCTCAGGAATCACAGTCCTGTGCTGCCTGTGGTCCAGTGTCTGAAGCAGTTGTTTTATAGATTTTACTTATTTTCCAGTTGTTTACATCAGAGAGCAAATCTTATCACACTTACTCCTACCTGGCTGGGAAGCCAAAGTCTCCATATATTCTTCTGTAAAGTTTGCCTTTTGTACCTGCAATGAACTAGACAGTGCTCTTCTCTCCATATGGTGTAAAACATGTGATCGTTACAATTCCTTATGTTTCTGAGAGACACAGATATTTATCTTACTTAAGTTATCCTAGGAATTAAAATGTCTACTGCCATTTAAAAGGGGTTGTGGTGTTAAGTAGAAGCTAGATGTGAGCAGTGGAAGGAACTCCCAAGACAGAGTCCCAAGTCTTTCAAGGAGAATGATAAAGATATGAGTTGGAGGCAAGAACAGTGATAAGTAAGCTACACATTAAAAGCCCCAGGAGCACAATATCTTGACCTTGTGACTTCCAAGCACTTGGGGCTGACAGACCAAAGAGCCACAGGTGCAGAAATGTGCTGTCCTCTTTCACCTCTGCCCCAAGGTAACCCCTAGACTCATTATAATTCATTTGTGTTGCAGACGTTGTCCCCCCCCACCCCCTTGAAGGAAAGGCCACATTGATAGTTCCAGTACAAACATTGTAGCATCAAAAACTTCCCTCCCAACCTGTGGGAGGAGTCCCGCAAATCATTGAAAGCTGTCTCCATTTAGAGACCACCCCACTGTGAGTCTAGGCTTCTTCCAGCCCAGAGAGACCCAATAATATCCACTCCCAAGACAACCTGGGGTCCATTTTCACTGCACACAACCTGCCCGCTCTCCCACCTTGTGAGTGTACCTTCACTTTAATAAACTTCTTTGTGCTTGCTGCTTTCCTCCTTGCTGTCTGTTTTCTAGCCTGAATCCCCATGTACATCTTCTCCTGGGAAATCTAAAAACCAAGACCTTGGGTATTGAGGAGGGTACCTTTTGGGATGAGCACTGAGTGTTGTATGGAAGCCAATTTGACAATAAATTTCATATTAATAAATAAATAAATAAATAAATAAATAAATAAATAAATACCAAGACCTCCATTCACAAAACGCAGACTCTCTTACCCGTAACAGTGGTACTTATAACAAAATTTTACAAAAGCTTTACCTCCACAGTTTCCACTGAAACCCACCTTTACAGGGTTCCAATGCAAAGCACATTTATTTGGTTTAGCCATTGGCTGCTTGGTATTTTTCCCCATTTTTTCAGTAGCTTGCCAAATCAGTTTGCCCAGTGGTGGCAGAACCAGTTAGTGTAATACTACCCATGTGATGTTACATAATTTATGTTAAATTTCAAAATTCAATGAATACCAGGTTTCCCCTGCTATTCAAAAGTAAGCTTTTCTGTGAAATGTTGGCATAAAGCAGAGTATCCCCACTTTTTGCATTCCTATGGTAACAGGATTTTTCATAAAAGCAAAAGTGAGCTTCGGATTTCTTTTGGTTAGTGAAAACATGTATTAATGAAAACATGTAACCACTTGAGAACAAAGTGGTGTGATGCTAACTTTTGAGAAATAGGAGATACCTGTAGATGATACAAAAAATAGACACTTTGGGGCGTCTGGATGGCTCAGTTGGTTAAGTGTTGGACTTTGGCTTAGGTCATGATCTTTCAGTTAGTGGGTTCAAACCCCAGGATGGGTTCTGCATGGACAATGCAGAGCCTAGAGCCTGCTTCAGATTTTGTGTCTCCGTCTCTCTCTCTGCCCCTCCCCTGCTTGTGCTCTCTGTCTCAAGAATAAAAAAATAAACTTTAAAAAAAAATTTAAATTAAAAAAGAAATAGACACTTCTATAAATCCACAAAATATATCATGAATGTCTCTTCCAAGCGGAGTTCCAGGTTTAGAGAATTTTAGTCAAAGAATGGGAAGGAAGAGGGGCACTTGAGTGGCTCAGTTGGTTAAGCATCTGACTTCGGCTCAGGTTATGATCTCACGGTTCATGAGTTCGAGACCCACGTTGGGCTCTGGGCTGACAGCTCAGAGCCTGGAGCCCACTTAAGATTCTGTGTCTCCCTCTGCCCCTCCACTGCTTGCACTCTGTTCTCGCATTGTTTCAAAAATAAGTAAACATTAAAAAAATTTTTTTAAAGAATGAAAAGGAAGAGAATATGGAAAGAGGGAGGAGAGAAAGTAGCAAGGAATTCAGCAAAAATATGTACTTCCTGTATGTTTCAGGGCCATGTTTTACAAAATAATGCCCAGTGGGCATTCACAAAGCTATATTGTCTTCTTTGTTGGTATACACCCTAAGGAATTAATCTTCCAACTTCTTCTCATCTAACAGTAAAAAGCTTTCCCTGGTTTTCTTCCTCTCTTCAGTCTTTACAAGGCAATTTCAAAATAATATCTAGTTTGTAAATATATGAGCATATGGATCAAACAAAAAAATTTTTGATAGAGTTAAAAAATCATTGGTAATAGCAACCTATGACAGAGTGTGGGATGGCAAACGGGCCAAGGAAAGTGGTACACTCATTGGGGGGCAATCAAGATCAACTCCATTAGTTACTAGATTATTAAATGGTTTTATTGCAAGAAGATTGACAGGTGTTTGAGATGAAGTCTTCTTAGCTTGCAAAATAAACACTAAAGGAAGAGAGGTCTAGTGTTCAACCTGTAAGAGATAGAGAAACTCTGAAAGCAGAAACACCAGAGACACCAGGCAGCAGCAAATTATACATGAACCCTGTAAAGCATCAGCCAGTTAACAAAACCAAAAAGTTCTATCCTATCATAGCCCTGAAGATAGATTTGCCTCCAGTCATTAGTGGAGTCTTTTGATTTTAGGGGTTCTTATTGTTTGTTTTTTTGTAATAATATTTGACGAATATGTCAGCAAGAACTAAAATGTGTGGTGTGTGTGTGTGTGTGTGTGTGTGTGTGTGTGTGTGTTTCAGTTCTCCAAATTTAAGTTTAGAGCAGACAGGCATTAAAAAGTTTTTTACAAAGCAGGGGAACCTGGGTGGCTCAGCCAATTAAGCGTCCAACTTTTGATATCAGCTCAGGTCATATCTTATAATTTTTCGAGTTTGAGCCCCACATCGGGTTCTGGGCTGGTAGACTGAAGCCTTCTTGGGATTTTCTGTCTCCCTCTCTCTCTGCCCCTTCCCCACTCATGCTTTTTCTTTCTCTCTTAGGATAAATAAAGTGTAAAAAAAATTTTTTTTAAGTTTTTACAAAGCAAAAGTTTATTTAACTAGACCAAAATTTTGCACAGCTCTTTATGCTGCCCTTGACCTCCCCATACTTGTCCAGATGAAAGCACTCTGTCTTCCTGCCTTCTTTACTGTTGAACTTGAGTAAGGCCATGAGACTTGCTTGTCAGCTGCAGCTCCTACTGGCCCTCCTCACTTTGAACTCCCAATATTCATACAGTTGAATATAAATTTGTTTTGAATCAACTAGTCTTTATGGCCATTAAATACATCAATTATTAATTGGAGTAATTGATTTATAAGTTCCCCTGGGGCTGGCTCTGTCTCATAATGAAAATAGAGAGAAGAATCTCTAGTTTTAAAAAATATTTCTACCAGTTATCTACTTAATATTAATGTCTCCTATGACAGTGCTTATTTCTTAGACATAGGTTTATAGTAGGCATTGAGGAGTCTAAAGATATTTAACTGTAAATTCAAATACCTTTAGGGACCAGGCATATAATAAAGGAAGCATTTGGGCCTATGGCAAAAGGGACATGGGGCTTGTGGAAAACTCAGAAAGCCTAACTCTCATACCAGCTCCATGAAGTAAAAATAGCTTCTTAACTCCATTTTATAGGTGGGAAACTGAGAGAGAGAGAGAGAGAGAGAGAGAGAGAGAGAGAAAGAGAGAGAGAGAAAGAGAGAGAGAGAGAGAGATTGATTAAATGATTTATCCAAGGTCATTAAAGGTCATTAAAGGATTAGAGCTAAATTCAATCCAGGCTGTCTGGCACCAGAACCTATGCTCTGGTAGTCAGAAATGTAGTTTGGTGATACAAATGGTAGGAGGCCTACAAGGACTGCACACTGCAGAAATAAATAATCACCAAAATTGGTTAAACAATCTGGACCACAGTCAAGGAAATAAAAAATTAAAAAAAAAACTTTAATGCCAGAGCTCTTTCCTTTTTCTCCCTCAGGAAACTCTCCCTTCTTTCCTAAAAATGAGAAGTCTGTCCCAGAGTGAGGTCACATCAGGGCCAGCAAGAGCAACTGCCCAGTGGGATCTCAAGCAGGAGCACAGTCCTGTAGAATGAAATGTCCTGGAAGAATGAAAAGGGCATACATAATGTGGCAGGGACGCTCAAAAACAGGCCAGAGGGACTCATGGAGAGGAGGACCATCTCTTCTATTAACTATCTCCAGCATCCATCAGAGAGCAAGGAAGTATTTCAACAGGCAAGGCCCATATGAAATTATTGAGATTAAATTGAGACACACACAAGGAAATCATCCATTTAGAGATGATTCTTAAGACAGCAAAAAGACTAACAAACATTTTGACTTCCTGAAATCTGGTGGTTTTCTTAAATACCTATTAAGAATGAGCCATATTAATTAATCTCTTCATTAAGAATACTGGAGTACACTACTCCAGGGTGGTTCATTTATTGCCATCATTACTAAAAACCAGTCAGTAAGAAAAGCCATGAGCTTTCTCCACTATACTATTCCTCCTCAGTTTTCATGCTCTCTTTTTGCTATTTCATGTCCTCTTATACACCCTCCCCCTCCACACACAATAGGCTTTACCATATCCCTGAAATTTTAATAAGCAGAGTCAGGTGCCTCGAACATAGGCCTGGCTTGACTTCTCTCTGGCTATACAGACTATAGAGAAAAAAAATATGGTGATACAAGGGCCCTATACATGAGTCTTGGGTCAGTATTGGCACAGGTAACAGACACTTTATCTTTTACACACCTGCTTTAATGACCTTTACAGTCCAAATCCCCAAGGTGGATAGGAGACTTAATTACTACATTTCAATCACTGTAAGCACCTCCAATGAGCAGGTAGTATATTGCAGTAATTCTGAAAAATGTTTTCTACTTCTGCAGATTTCCCAGGGGATGCTAGGTAGACTAGACACAGAAAATTTTTCTGCTTTTGCTCTTTCATCCACACTCTGATGGAGCTGATTGCAGACTCGTCAGCTTGTTATACCTGTTGGCCAACTGGAAGAAGGGGCAGAAAGAAAAAACATTTCTAGTTATTTGCCAGGCTCAATGCCAAATCCTATGATTCCTGAGTTTTTACTGAAGGATGTGTGTGTGTGTGTGTGTGTGTGTGTGTGTGTGTGTGTGTGTGTTACTGCTAGCTTGGATCTACGTAACTGCACTTTGGGGCTAGCAACAATTGAATGGGAATTGACTTGCACAGCTGAGTAACTTATTAGTTTTTCTTAACAGAACAGGCGCTGGTGTTAGTAGGGCTCTGTTAGTAATCATGGCTGGCTACATGATGTGGTACCTTGGCTGATAATTCCCCTAAGTGATTTCCAAGTGTTTGTGTACCCTAAAAACACATAAGCATCAAGATAAAAGGCTGGTCTCCAGTTGGTGCAATACAATGATCTGATATCTGGGTGCTTTGATGCAATAATGAAGCATGCCAGAACTGTCAAAGCATCCGGGCTGGGTGCATCAGGCCTCTGAAATGATTCTCTATTCTAATAGGCAATGGGCCAGGATTGAAAAAAGAAGCCAAGTCACTTGGAAATGAACATACCTGATTGGTGGAAAAGGGATTTTCCAGCCTTATTTCCCTGTAATTCTCAAGTAGCTGTCTATGGATGGAATTGATCATGTCCCCATCCATGTCTTCCCTTTAGCCCCATGTCCAAGCAACATATCCTTTCCCTTGGAAAACTGCCTATTACAGATCTGTACTACAAACTAGCTCTCTTCCATTCCCTCCATTGGGATAACTCAAGTTTGTTTTTCTAATTCTAAGCTTGATAAAAATCTTTTTCATCAATAAACAGTTTTAACCCTTCTGCACTATAGGATCATACCCCTATTTCTTTTTTTTTTAATTTATCTTTATTTTTTATTTCTGAAAATTTACATCCAAAGTAGTATATAGTGAAGCAATGATTTCAGGAGTAGATTCCTTAATGCCCCTTACCCATTTAGCCCACCCCCGCCCACAACCCCTCCAGCAACCCTCACTGTAAGAACCTCCAATGAGCGGGTAGTATATTGCAGTAATTCTGAAAAATGTTTTCTGCTTCTGCAACCCTCAGGTTGTTCTCCATATTTTTGAGTCTCTTTTGTTTTGTCCCCCTCCCTGTTTTTATACTATTTTTGTTTCCCTTCCCTTATGTTCATCTGTTTTGTCTCTTAAAGTCCTCATGTGAGTGAAGTCATATGATTTTTGTCATTCTCTGAGTGAATAATGTCACTTAGCATAATACCTCCAGTTCCATCCACATAGTTGCAAATGGCAACATTTCGTTCTTTTTGATTGCCAAGTAATACTCCATTGTGTGTGTGTGTGTGTGTGTGTGTGTGTGTGGATATATATATATATATATATATATATATATATATATCACATTTTCTTTATCCATTCATACATCAATGGACATTTGGGCTCTTTCCATACTTTGGCTATTGTTGATAGTGCTGCTATAAACATGGGGGTGCATGTGTCCCTTCGAAACAGCACACCTGTATCCCTGGGATAAATGCCTAGTAGTGCAATTGCTGGGTCGTAGGGTAGTTCTATTTTTAGTTTTTTGAGAAAACTCCATACTGTTTTCCAGAGTGGCTGCACCAGCTTGCATTCCCACCAACAATGCAAAAGAGATCCTCTTTCTCTGCATCTTCGTCAACATCTGTTGTTGCCTGAGTTGTTAATGTTAGCCATTCTGAAGGTGTAAGGTGGTATCTCATTGTGGCTTTGATTTGTATTTCCCTGATGATGAGTGACGTTGAGCATTTTTTCATGTGTCGGTTGGCCCTCTGGATGTCTTCTTTGGAGAAGTGTCTATTCATGTCTTCTGCCCATTTCTTCACTGGATTCTTTGTTTTTTGGGTGTTGAGTTTGATAAGTTCTTTGTAGATTTTGGATATGTCTGATATTATCTGATATGTCATTTGCAAATATCTTCTCCCATTCTGTCTGTTGCCTTTTAGTTTTGCTGATTGTTTCCTTCTCTGTGCAGGAGCTTTTTATTTTGATGAGGTCCCAGTAGTTCATTTTTGCTTTTGTTTCCCTTGCCTCCGGAGACGTGTTGAATAAGAAGTTGCTGCAGCCAAGATCAGAGAGGTTTTTGCCCGCTTTCTCTTTGAGGATTTTGATGGCTTCCTGTCTTACATTGAGGTCTTTCATCCATTTTGAGTTTATTTTTGTCTATGGTGTCAGAAAGTGGTCCAGGTTCATTCCTCTGCATGTCGCTGTCCAGTTTTCCCAGCACCACTTGCTGAAGAGACTGTCTTTATTCCATTGGATATTCTTTCCTGCTTTGTCAAAGATTAGTTGCCCATACGTTTATGGGTCCATTTCTGGGTTCTCTGTTCTATTGCATTGATCTGAGTGCCTGTTCTTGTGCCAGTACCATACTGTCTTGATGATTACAGCTTTGTAGTATAGCTTGAAGTCTGGGATTGTGATGCCTCCTGCTTTGGTTTTCTTTTTCAAGATTGCTCTGGCTCTTCGGGGTCTTTTCTTGTTCCATACAAATTTTAGGATTATTTGTTCTAGCTCTGTGAAGAATGTTGGTGTTACTTTGATAGGGATCACGTTGAATATGTAGATTGCTTTGGGTAGTATCAACATTTTAACAGTATTTGTTCTTCCTATCCAGGAGTATGGAATCTTTTTCCATTTCTTTGTGTCTTCTTCAATTTTTTTCATAGGCTTTCTATAGTTTTCAGTGTATAGATTTTTCACCTCTTTGGTTAGATTTATTTCTAGGTATTTTATGGGTTTTGGTGCAACTGTAAATGGGATCGATTCCTTGATTTCTCTTCCTGTTGCTTCTTTGTTGGTGAATAGGAATGCAACTGATTTCTGTGCATTGATTTTATATCCTGCTACTTTACTGAGTTCATGGATCAGTTCTAGCAGTTTTTTAGTGGAATCTTTTGGTTTTCCATATAGAGTATCATGTCATCTGCGAAGAGTGAAAGTTTGGCCTCCTTCTGGATGATTTGGATGCCTTTTATTTCTTTGTGTTGTCTGATTGCAGAGGCTAAGACTTCCAATACTATGTTGAATAACAGTGGCAAGACTAGACATCCCTGTCTTGTTCCTGGCCTTAGGGGGAAAGCTCTCAGTTTTTCCCCATTGAAGATAATATTAGCGTTGGGGTACTCGTATATGGCTTGTATCATCTGGAGGTATGCTCCTTCTATCCCTACTTTCTTGAGGGTTTTTATCAAGAAAGGAGGCTGTATTTTGTCAAATGCTTTCCCTGCATCTATTGAGAGGATCATATGGTTCTTGTCCTTTCTTTTATTGATGTGATGAATCATGTTAATTGTTTTGCGGATATTGAAACAGCCCTGCATCCCAGGTATAAATCCCATTTGGTCGTGTTGAATAGTGTTTTTAATGTATTGTTGGAGCCGGTTGGCTAATATCTTGTTGAGGATTTTTGCATCCATGTTCATCAGGGAAATTGGTCTATAGTTCTCCTTTTTAGTGGGGTCTCTGTCTGGTTTTGGAATCAGAGTAATGCTGGCCTCATAGAAAGACTTTGGAAGTTGTCCTTCCATTTACATTTTTTGGAACAGCTTCAAGAGAATAGGTGTTAACTCTTCCTTAAATGTTTGGTAGAATTCCCCTGGAAAGCCATCTGGCCCTGGACTCTTGTTTTTTGGCAGATTTTTGATTACTAATTCGATTTCCTTACTGGTTATGGGTCTGTTCAAATTTTCTGTTTCTTCCTGTTTCAGTTTTGGTAGTGTATATGTGTCTAGGAATTTGTCCATTTCTTCCAGATTGCCCATTTTATTGGCATATAATTGCTCATAATATTCTCTTATTATTGTTTTTATTTCTGTTGTGTTGGTTGTGATCTCTCCTCTTTCATTCTTGATTTTACTTATTTGGGTCCTTTCCTTTTTCTTCTTGATCAAACTGGCTAGTAGTTTATCAATTTTGTTAATTCTTTCAAAGAACCAGCTTCTGCTTTCATTGATCTGTTTTTGGTTTCAATAGCATTAATTTCTGCTCTAATCTTTATTATTTCCTGTCTTCTGCTGGTTGGGGTTTTATTTGCTGTTCTTTTTCCAGCTCCTTAAGGCGTAAGGTTAGGTTGTATATCTGAGACCTTTCTTCCTTCTTTAGGAAGGCCTGGATTTCTATATACTTTCCTCTTATGACCGTCTTTGCTGCATCCCAGAGGTTTTGAGTTGTGGTGCTATCATTTTCATTGACTTCCATATACTTTTTAATTTCTTCTTTAACTGCTTGGTTAGCCCATTCATTCTTTAGTAGAATGTTTTTCAATCTCCAAGTATTTGTTACCTTTCCAAATTTTTTCTTGTGGTTGATTTTGAGTTTCATAGCATTGTGGTCTGAAATATGCATGGTATGATCTCGATATTTTTGTACTTACTTGGGGCTGATTTGTGTCCCAGTATATGGTCTATTCTGGAGAACATTCCATGTGCACTGGAGAAGAATGTATATTAGGCTGCTTTAGGATGAAATGTTCTGAATACATCTGTTAAGTCCATCTGGTCCAATGTGTCATTCAAAGCCATTGTTTCCTGTTGAGTTTTTGATTAGATTATCTGTCCATCACTGTGAGTGGGGTGTTGAAGTCTCCTACTGTTATGGTATTACTATTGATGAGTTTCTTTATGTTTGTGATTGACTTATATATTTGGGTTCTCACACATTTGGTGCATAAATGGTTACAATTGTTAGGTCTTTTTGGTCTATAGACCCCTTGATTATGATATAATGCCCTTCTGCATCTCTTGATACAGTCTTTATTTTAAAGTCTAGATTGTCTGATATAAGTATGGCTACTCGGGCTTTCTTTTGTTGACCATTAGCATAATAGATGGTTCTCCATCCCCTTATTTTCAACATGAAGGTGTTTTTAGGTCTAAAGAGGGTCTCTTGTAAACAGCATATAGATGCATCTTGTTTTCTTATCCATTCTGTTACCCTATGTCTTTTGATTGGAACATTGAGTCCATTGACGTTTAGAGTGAGTACTGAAAGATATGAATTTATTGCCATTATGATGCTTGTAGAGTTGGAGTTTTAGGTGGTGTTCTCTGGTCCTTTCTAATCTTTTGTTGCTTTTGGTATATATATATATATATATATATATATATATATATATATATATATATATATATATAATCCTTTCTCCCCTCAAAGAGTCCCCCTTAAAATTTCTTGCAGAGCTGGTTTAGTGGTCACAGACTCCTTTAATTTTTGTTTGTCAGGGAAACTTTTTATCTCTCCTTCTATTTTGAATGACAGCCTTGCTGGATAAAGAATTATTGGTGCATATTTTTCTGATTCAGCACACTGAATATATCCTGCCACTCCTTTCTGGCCTGCCAAGTTTCTGTGGATAGGTCTGCTGCAAACTTGATCTGTCTTCCCTTGTAGGTTAAGGACTTTTTTTTCCCCTTGTTGCTTTCATGATTCTCTCCTTGCCTGGGTATTTTGTGAATTTGACTATGATATGCCTTGTTGATGGTTGGTTTTTATTGAATCTACTGGGAGTCCTCTGTGTTTCCTGGATTTTGATGTCTGTGTTTTTCCCCAGGTTTGGAACATTTTCCACTATGATTTGCTCAAATAACCCTTCTACCCCTATTTCTCTCTCTTCCTCCTCTGGGACCCCTATGATTCTGATGTCGTTCCTTTTTAATGAGTCACTGATTTCTCTAATTCTTAAATCGTGCTCTTTTGCCTTAATCTCCCTCTTTTTTTCTGCTTCATTATTCTCTATAAGTTTGTGTTCTATATCGCTGATTCTCTGTTCTACCTTGTCCATCCTTGCCGCCGCTGTGTCCATCCATGATTGCAGCTCAGTTATAACATTTTTAATTTCATTCTGGCTATTTTCACTTCTTTTATCTCTGCAGAAAGGGATTCTAATCTATTTTCGACTCCAGCTAGTATTCTTATTATCGTGATTCTAAATTCTGGTTCAGACATCTTGCTTGTGTCTGTGTTGGTTAAATACTGGCTGTCAGTTCTTTGTGCTCTTTCTTTGGGGGTGAATTCCTTCATTTTGTCATTTTGAAGGGAGAAAAAGAATTAATGAGGTAGAAAAATTGAAATTAAAAAAATTTTAAAAATATTAAAACTAAAAATTAAAAACACACAGACACAAAAATTGAATAGTTGATGCTAGATCCTAGGTGTGTTTTGGTCTGGGTGTAGAAAGTGATTTGACAGGTTAGAGAAACAAAAAAAAGGGGGGGGGGGTGAGAGGAAAAACAAAAGGAAATCATTTGAGAATTTGAGAAAATGAATACACTAAAGCAGACTAAAATACACAAAAGTAGAGAATATATTTAAAAAATTATAGAAAAATATGTTTAATAAAAATTAAAAAGAAAAAAATATGAATTTTTCATTTTCTGTATTTAAGAAAAAAGAAAAGAAATGAAAAAGAGAAAAAAAGATTAAAAAAAGAAAAAAGAAACGACAAAAAAATCATTTGAAAATTTGAAAAAGTGAATACACTGCAGTAGACTGAAATAAAATGATGGGAGTAACATAGAATTTGAAAAAATTTACATAAAAGCAGCAATATAGAGTAAAAATTAAATAAAAATATTTTTAAATGAAATTGAAAGTAAAAATAAAGTTTTTCTGCATTCAAGAAAAAGAAAAAAAATGAAAAAGAGAAAAAAGAAAAAGAAAGAAAAAAAGGAAATTGAAAATTTGAAAAGGTGAGTACACTGAAGTAGACTAAAATAAAATGATGGAAGTGAAGTATAATTTGAAAACATTTCCACAAAAGTCAAAAATATAGTAATAAAAATTAAAGACAGATATTTTTAATGAAAATTGTAAATGAAAATGAGTGTTTTCTCTTTCCGTATTCAAGAAAAAGAAAAGAATTGTAAAAGAGAAAAAGGAAAAAGGGAGAAAAAAAATTGAATAGATGAACCTGCTAACAGATTGAAGTAGGACTGAAATTGCTTCGTTTTCCCCTAGAGGTCAGTCCATGTAGCTCTTTGTAGTCCATAAATTAAGCCGCAGGTGAGGCTTGTGTTCTTGAAAAGGGAAGATGGCACAGCTGGGCGGGGCTCGGTGTAACAGCTCCGCTCTCCACTAGATGGAGTTGCTAGCCTACTGAGGTGGATGGTTGCAAGTGCTCCTTGGTGCGCGTGCGCATGCGCGGGAGCGGTGAAAAATGGCGCCCCCCAGCCACGCAGTCTGTTCTCCCGGATCAGCAATCGCGCACCAGTCCTTCGTCTTCAGTTCTCGTCCACTCCCTGCTTTTCCACTCTCCGTGATCAGGCCGCAGGCGGTACCTCTCTCCCAAGTTTTGTCTCAGATGTAGCTCTTTTCCCCGGCCCCTTACTTCCAAAGGACTGTGGCTATGACCCGCTCCACTCCTCTGCGGGAGGGTCTCACTGAGCAATGGCTGAATGTCAGCTGCACCCAGGAACGCCCGCTGGACCCTGCTGCTGCCAGTGCCCTGAGACTACGGCCAGGTGACAGCCCGCCCCCCAAAAAATCATGAGACAGTGTAGCCCCAGCGTTTCAGGGACCATGGAAAATTGCAACACACATCTGGCACCAGGCTTCACCCTCAACAACCTTGCCCCAGCACCAGCGAAAGTGGCTGCGTTCCGGGGTCTGCTGGGACCAGGTGGCTTCAACAGTCTCTACCAAGTGTCCTTCCAGCAGTGGGACAGCTTTTCCCTGTGTGGCCTAAGAACCTCCCGGACCCCACTCTGTTCCTGGGGATTCGCCCTTCCCACCAGAGCACCGCCAGGTATGGAGCTGCGGAGTTGCAGCTTTTGCGCTCCCCTTGTTTACAGTCTTAATGGAATTTAAACCCTCGCCTCTCTCTCCCTTTTTAGTTTAGTCCCTGCGGCTGTTTCCAATTTTCCACTTTCTCTTCAGCTGCTTTTGGGGAGGGGTGCTTTTCCCATATGCTCCCCCCTCCCCAGTCTCCGTCCTCTCTCCACCCACAAAAGGGGTTCCCTACTTTCGGGGCTTCTTGCTCCCCAAGTTCAGTTCTTCGTGTCGCGTACCTGCTGAATTCTGTGGTTCAGGTTGTGCAGATTGTTGTGTTAATCTTACAGTCGGTTTTCTAGGTGTGTAGGATGGTTTAGCGTTGGTCTGGCTGTATTTCATGGATGCGAGACACACAAAAAGCTTCCATGCCTTTCTGCCATCTTGGCTCCTCCTCACACCCCCTATTACTATGGCAACATCTTTATATAGGAGATAATTTCTTTTATTTTGACTGTGGCTAGTGTTATTTAGTCTATGGAAGGGTTTTTATTATGAATTTCCTAAACTCCTTATCCCAGTTCCAACCCTACTCTCCCTTCTTAACTCCAGTTATCACCTCTGATTAGCTGTGTATCTGTTGAGTCAATCCACAATAGCCATGCCCTCTTCCTAGGCATGGGCATCAACAATTATCTTTTCAGATTTGGTTGGTTATTCATTCCAAAAATATTTATTTTTGCACCCTGATAGCCATAGGAAGCAGGGCACAGTCCCTTTTTTCAAAGTCTAATAAAAAAGATAAATGAGAATACATTATGGCTACAAGAAAGCACATTTGAGTCAGAGGACAATCTAAGAAAAGGATGAGTTTAAAGATAATCTATTATCTACATGCTAGTGTGTGTGTTGAAAATGCTGAAATAATTACATAGAATATATGAATCTAAATCCTGTTAGTCACTGACAACATTTATTGCTGGATAGTGCTAGGTATATTAATTCAATAAACATGCTTATTTTAGTATATACCTCCGTGTTAGGAATTGTGCTAAAGACCCTGTAGACACTAAGGTAATGCCATCTGTTCTCTACTTCAGGGAGGTTACAATCTAGTGATCCAGAAAGTGACCCAAACATTGTGGGAAAAGTGCTACGAAATAGGAGCCAAAGGAGGGCCTGTGTGTCCGTAGATGGGTACTCAAATTACCTGGGGAGGGCACAAGGTTCCCAAGGAAGACTTTCTTCCTTTAGGATTGGACTTTACCCAAGTTGAGAAGAGGAAAGACATTCCAAACAGAAGAAAGAATATGTGTGAAGAGTCAAAAACAGAAAATTAGCATGACTCTTTCTACATAGCAATAAACGTAAAATAATATTACTCAGTAGGTTCTGTTGGGACCAGTTTGAACTTTCAAAGCAAATCTGCATTTTGATTGGAAAATGAGAAGATGGGAAGAGGAAGCAAGCAAAACTCCACTGTCCTAATGAGCTGTGTTTACCCTGTAGCTCTGCTGTCACATTGCCTCTGAGTTGAAGCTGCTGTAGGTATTGTGTATTTCCTGTGTGATGAGAGCTTCACCCTGTGTTTTGTCAGGGTGGACCTTGGCCTGTGGGGGACGTGGTGGAGACAGCCACACTCCCCTTCATGCCTCACAAATGATAATTTAGATGTTATTTGGAGCTTTGCCACTCAGGAACATATTTCTAAAAACAATTTTAACAAACTGTTAACTCAGTGGGATCTCAGCTAGAAGCTAAAATGCATGCAGATGGCCCGAGGATAGTTACTCAAGAGACTTCCTTGGAATCAGCCTAGGTGAACCTGCAAAATGTGAGAGCCTCTCAAGAGAGGTTTAAAACTGAAACTTATGCTATCAAAACTGTCTCGGGTACATTGATAAATATCTCCCCATCCTGAAAAGTAGAAATATCTTAGAATTGAAGACAGATGTGAAAATATTCTTGACATCAATGAAGACCTGAGGTGTACAAACTTAACTTAGGACATAAGTAGCATTTAATAGTCTTGTCAGTCTCTAGGCCCCTTCTTTGTGGTGCTCTATGAACCCCATTAGTAGAGCATGTAAATGTTCTGAACACTTGCTACATGATGAAACTAAATTAAATTTCAGTTTTTTATTTTGACAATGGGGAAACATGCAGGACTGGTAGGCAGGTAAAATTGCCTTAGGCCACTCAGTTTTCAAGCTTTGGAATTAGAAATGTATTTTAGGCATCCTCCCACCATTTCTTATTCCAACTATTAGGATGTTACTCCCTGCTGTGCTTGGATTAATTGAGTCACTACTGGAAATTCTCTTTGATTTTCCTTTACTAATTGAAAAAGAGTTCCAATTCCTAAGTTTCCCTGCAGGCTCCATGCAGACATTATTTGGGAAGCCAACATGGAAGGGAGAAAATTGCTTGTTTTTGTTTTGTTGTTGTTGTTTTGTGTGTGTGTGTGTGTGTGTGTGTGTGTGTGTGGCTTTTTCAAGAAAATTAAGGGTTGTGTTGACCAACCAAATTATGAACAGACTTTTAGGGTTTGATATTCTAACAAGGCATATGTATATAGTGTATTATCGATTTGTGGACTGTTGTATAATTATTCCAATGTCAATCTAAAAGAAGCATGGAAAGATACGATCATTATTCCTCTAAATATGAACTGTAGTTCTGGCACATTTTGTCATTCTGACCTTCCAATGTTTTATTAAAAGGTAAATATGAAATTATATGTATGTATTTATAAAAGGCCTGAGTTCGTGATGTTTTTGCTAGATCACATTTACCTGCATTTTGAAGAATTTGCTCCACTAGAAAATGTTTCCCTTTTTTTTAAAAGTCTTCTAAATGTATGATTATTAATAACTTATCCTTTCTCTTAGATATAATTATGAATATTTTTGATTAGAAGATTAATAAGCTGAGAGTGTTTTTTTAATATGAAAATTATTGTCAAATTGGTTTCCATACAACACCCAGTGCTCATCCCAAAAGGTGCCCTCTTCAATACCCATCACCCACCCTTCCCTCCCTCTCACCCCCCATCAACCCTCAGTTTGTTCTCAGTTTTTAAGAGTCTCTTATGCTTTGGCTCTCTCCCTCTCTATTCTCTTTTTTTTTTTTCTTCCCCTCCCCATGGACTTCTGTTAAGTTTCTCAGGATCCACATAAGAGTGAAACCATATGGTATCTGTCTTTCTCTGTATGACTTATTTCACTTAGCATAACACTCTCCAGTTCCATCCACGTTGTTACAAAAGGCCATATTTCATTCATTCTCATTGCCCCATGTATTCCATTGTATATATAAACCACAATTTCTTTATCCATTCGTCAGTTGATGGACATTTAGGCTCTTTCCATAATTTGGCTATTGTTGAGACTGCTGCTATAAACATCGGGGTACAAGTGCCCCTATGCATCAGCACTCCTGTATCCCTTGGGTAAATTCCTAGCAGTGTTATTGCTGGGTCATAGGGTAGGTCTATTTTTAATTTTTTGAGGAACCTCCACACTGTTTCCAGAGCGCCTGCACCAGTTTGCATTCCCACCAACAGTGCAAGAGGGTTCCCATTTCTCCACATCCTCTCCAGCATCTATAGTCTCCTGATTTGTTCATTTTAGCCACTCTGACTGGCGTGAGGTGATATCTGAGTGTGGTTTTGATTTGTATTTCCCTGATGAGGAGCGATGTTGAGCATCTTTTCATGTGCCTGTTGGCCGTCTGGATGTCTTCTTTAGAGAAGTGTCTATTCATGTTTTCTGCCCATTTCTTCACTGGATGAAGGTGTTTCTTTTAAAAGATATAATAAACATCCTTAACTATGCTCCACTTTTATTCATTGATACTTAAATCTTTTTGTTAATAGCTTAGGTCAGTGTCAGAATCTGTTTTCTGCTAATTCATATCAAAACTCAAAAACAATGTATTCTTTGGATGTATTTTTTTAAGCTCCGAATGCTCAGAATTAAGAATATTTAAGGATCTTTAAAAACAATAATTTTATTTCATGCTGATTAGATGCAATGATTTAGTGATCACTTCATGGATACCTTGATAAGCTACCTGAAAACACCAGTTGAATCATGAGGAGACCAGGATACTTAATGTGACAATATTGCAAAATGTTAAACTGGCCCTGGTGTTTCAAAGACACAGGAAATTGTCAAGTAGTCATTCAGATTCCTTTTCTGCTCTTCTCCTTTGCCTGTCTTTGTCTCCTTTCCCTAACTCTTAAAATCTTAAAATAGGATTAGAGTTTCTTTGATATGAAAGACTGAATTAGATGACTTTCTAGAAATCACTTATTTGCAAGTAATAGAAAACCAATTTTCTAATGGCTCCAACAAGGATTAAGCTAGATTTTCAAGGAAAATTATCTCCCAATTTGTGTCCCAGGCAGCAGTGTACTAATCAGTCTTCTAATTGCTATGATGATAGAAGGCTAAAAGAGGGAGAAGATTATAAAATATTTTTTGACGGAAGAAGCATTCTATAACACTTACAAACTTTCTAAAATTATATACTCTGACTCAGGTAGGAGTCCATGGAGAAACCATTATGGCATCAACATATATCCATGAATTTGTGAACCCGGATCCTAAGGGTCCATGGATGTAGAGAAGGGAGCCCAAGATTAGTAACAAAAGCAAACTATACTTCTTTCATTATTATCTTATTTCCCATTTCCTGGACTACATAAATCTCTGCCTACACACTGATGGTGTGATAAGGTATAGGGATCTGAATTGCTCAAGTTAAGAGTGAAATCTGCATGGCTAGAGGAAGAGTGATACCATATGAGGGGTCATGTGCATAGCTGGGTATAGTAGCCAAATTTGATGGCAAAAAAGCATTGTCACTCATCAGAGAAGGGGCCTGGGGTACTCAAGAAAATGATGATTCAAATAACATTTTAAGAAAAAGAATTCCATTTCAGATGAGACAGAGTTGGATATAGGCCAAGAATATGCTAGCGAGTGAGGACTTCTCTGCTTGAGACCTAGCCACATGGTGCAAACAGATTCATTATTTAAAGAAAGTGCCAGATTCTGATCATTTAGTTTCTCTTCATGGAAGACTTGACTAGGGTTATAGAATTATCTTAGTATGACATGGTAAATATCAAATGCACTTAACGGCTTGACTTGTGCCGTGGGTATATAAAATAGTAGTTAATAAGAAAGAAATGCTACTTAAAGTGGCTAAATTCAGGGTGTCTGAGTGGCTTAGTCAGTTGAGCTTCCAATTCTTGATTTTGGCTCAGGTCATGATCTGGTTGTGGGATTGAGCCCCTAATTGGGCTCCCGCTGCTTGGGATTCTCTCTTTCTCTCCCTTGTCCCTGCTCATGTGCTCGCTCTCTCTCTCTCTCTCTCTCTCTAAAAAATAAAGATAAAAAAATTAAGAGGCTAAATTTAAGTACTATCCATTCTTTGAAGGAAAAAGCTTGATGACATTTCATAAGACATACATGAATGTCATGTATGTCTTTTTACACCTGAAGAATAAAAATTGAAAGATCATTGATGTCATCAAGTACAAAGTCAATACTAATGAGTTTTATTAGGCTGCTGATTTTTCTAGACTTAACTATTTAGGATATAATTTAATTCAAATTATATTGACCACTTATCACCATGACTAGTCTTTATTTAAGTAAAGAGGATTATTTCATTTGTGACATGTTGACCTGTGGTACTCCAAAGGGCACGGAGGCTCTGATTTTCAAGATATTAGCTAAGTTTAACATGTGATATTGTGTTAAGCGATGTGATTTTGGGGGAGTATACATAAACTTACAGTATTCACTATTCATTAAGAAATCCACAGGCCATGTCTCAGCTGAACCATCTGAGCCTTAGGAGCAGTAAGGAAAGCTGAATGAACCAATATATTCGATTCAGATTCATGAAATTTTAACAGGGTTTCCAAACTTCAGCCCATAAATACTCTGTTGGGGGTGTTGAAACTCTCAGCTTTGACTTAGGAAAAGATAAACTCAAAAAGTAGCAACTAAATAACCCTTCTAGCCTGGTGCCTGAGATATAAGTAAAAATGACAAAGGACCCATTCAAAGTCTTCCACCCTCTATGTGTAAGTCCCTAAATGACAATAATGACTCTATTATTTAGTTAAGTAAAATCTAAACAGCTTATGAATGGAACAAGGGAAAGCTGATATGGTATTTTATTGTTTTATTTTATTTTTTGATATGGCATTTTAAAAATAAATTATTCTAGCTGAGTAATGATCCTTAGCATTTTTTTTTCTGATGGAAAATTTACTCTATTTTCCTGCTTGATTAATTAATATTGAATGTGACGAGGTTTGACTAAATCATTGTCCTTAAATTTTTAATTTGGGTTCAGGTTTTAATGAGATATTCTTGATACTTCAATAATTAAGCTCCATCAAATTGGTCTGTTCTACCTGCCCAATATATAATTCTACTTTACAGTAATTACAGGAATTCATTAAGTTATTCAATAAATATTTATAGAATACCTACTGTGCATGTTTGAGACACTGTCAGAGACTTAGGGTACCACAATAATCAAGACAGACATGTTCCTTGCTATATCAGTTTGCTAGAGAAGTATCACAACTAGGTGGCTTAAACAAAAGAAATTTATAGACTCATAGTTTTGGAGGCTAGAAGTCTAAAATAAAGGTGTTGACACATTAATTCCTTCCAATGGTTGTGAGGGAAGGATCTGTTCCAGGCTTCCTTTCTGGGCTTGTAGATGGACATCTCCCCCTGTCTCTTTATATCAACTTGCCTGTACATGTGTCTATGTTTGTGTCCAAATTTGCCTTTTGTTTTTTAAAGTTCATTTATTTATTTTGAGAGAGAGAGAGCGAGAGAGTGTGTACATGAATGGGGAGGGGCAGAGAGAGAGAGAGAGGGAGAGAGAGAATCCCAAGGAAGTTTCACACTGTAAGGGCAGAGACTGATGTGGGGCTTGAACTCACTAACTGTGAGATCATGACCTGAGCCAAATCAAGAGTCAGATTAACCAGCTGAGCCACCCAGGATCCCCCAAATTCCTCTTTTTATAAGGAAACCAGTCATATTGGATTAGAAACCTACCCTACTCCAGTATGAACTCATTTTAACTAATTATATATTCAATGATCCTATTTCCAAATAAAGTCACATTCTGAGGTACTGGGAATTAGAACTTCAACATACAAATTTTAGAGGAATACAATTCAATCCTAATACCTAACCTATGGACTTTCACTCTAAATGTGGAGGCAGGTAACATTTAAATAAATTACAATAAAGTGTAATAAATGGTATACCACTGCATAGATCAGATAGTGGGTGAGGACATAACCATGGTAAGGAGCCCAGATTTTATCCAAAGGAAAAGTCCATTTTAAGGACTTTTTAAATAGAATTTCAACCTAATGAAAGTTGACTTTTGGAAAGATCTTGCTTCCCTGTGGAAAATGTATCATAGGGACAAGCAGACAAAGGTTGAAGGTAGTCCAGTTTAGCAGAAAAGCAATGAGAATGAGGGAAATGACTGGGTTCAAGAAATATTTAGAGCAGACTCAGTAAAACTTAGTATTTCACTGGAAAAATAGAAGTGAAGGAAAGAGAGGGGGTTAAAGGTGACTTCCATGTTCTGGCTTGAAAAACTGAGCTTTGAAAATAGCAATGTCATTTGCTGAGTAGGGAAATATACAAAGAGCAGGAGAAGCTGATGTGTTCATTGCTGTTCATGTTAGTATTTAAATATTCCATAAAATTCAGATGGGCTTGTTAGTAGCCACAGTAGTCAATGTTATGGATGTTGATCTCAGGCAAGAAAGATGAACTTGAGATAGAGAGTAAGGTAATTTCATAGGGTGGGTCAGAGTTTTGACATCAAAATAGATGGTGTATTGGAAAGAGGTCACTAGAAAAGCCCTTAATGAACTTTCTACAAAGTTATTGGCTGGGTTCAGGAACACAGCAAGAGTGAGGAGGTACTCTGGAATGAGCAACAACTGAAAGCTGCTACCACCTCTAGGCTTGAGGGGAAAGAGAAAGGAGAAGCTACTGGAAACTACAAGAGCTGTAGCTGTAGGAGAAAGCTGCCTAACAGGAATGGTCTCTGGTACAGCAATGCAACCACTGGTAACCCAGAGCCTGGCAGGGAAGGAGCCAGAAAAATGTTAATATCTTACCTCTCCCCTCCTACTATCTACTTTCCTACTGGTATTTTCCTTGACAAAAGTAAACCACCAACCAAAGAACTGATGATGCACATCATAAGAGGTCAGTTTCCCACAGCACAGAACAGGGTAGAGAAGAGTGGACAATAGACCTGGAGGAGCAAATGAGGATACCAGCACACGCAGCACACAAATGATTAGGGCCTGGAATTTTGGGAGAGAAATAGATCATCCAGGAAGAGATGCAGACAAAAAGGCCTAAGATCAAGGTTTGCCAAACATCAAAATGTGTGTGTCTAGAAAAAGTAAATAATAATAATAATAAAAAGACTTAAAGAGAGTGATTACAAAAAGAGAGAGTTGGCATTTCATGAAGTAAACAATATTCCAAGAAGGAGAGAGCAGCCAACAATATTAAATGTTGTGGTGATACAAAATAAAGAATGAAAGGGTATGTGAAATCTCACTTATATGGTCGCCATTTGGGAACTCAGTGGGTAGCTTCCATGAAATGGTAGGGATGGTGGCCATATTGTGCCCACATGAAGAACAAGGAGCATGTGAGGAAATGAAGAGAACAAATATAGTTAATTTACTCCTGAAAGGGAGTAGGAAATATGAAAGCATATCCCCCCCCCCCCTTTTTATAAAGGATTGGAGAGATAAGTATGTGTTACAAATCCTATCAATTTAGCTGATGTGGTCTTGATCTTTTTCTGTGGAGACTGGCCATGCCAGCTTTAGGAAGATGATTTTGCCATTGTTCCTTAGGTAGCTGTGGTCCCTCCAGGGTCGGCTGCTTTGAACAAAACAAAGAGTCAGAAGGCTTGATGAATGGCCACTATTTTAAAAGCTAACATCTGGTTTTCTTTACTGCTCTGGTAATGGACATTGTGTGTGGCTTTTCAGGGAGCATCCACTGGACTACTAGGTCTGTTTGTTTAATTCAATTGAGATTATTATAGTATTCACTGATGCTAATTTGATAATAGGAAGAAGGCTTTCCAGTACTCTCTTTGCTTCCTCTCACCAAGGCATTTGATTATCCCACCTATCTGGGGATTTAAACATGAATCTCTAAAGTGCTAGACTTCCTCAGAAGACCAGATGTTGGAAGAGAGAACCACTGGGCTGTTCTACTTTATCACATTCTTGTGTTACTGTGACATATGGTATGAAGCAAATATTAGTGCATGGAAATATAAAACATCAGGATGCATCTGAGTTATTTCTCCCTAGTTACATTTGATCTGTGAATGCCGGAAACACTCCATTTCATAGCCATATTTATCATTCAAAGTAAATCATGCATTTGGGGGGCATAAAATGAGATGCTTTAGAATGCATGCAATTACCAACTATTGCATATTTCTCCAAAGAAAGATTTGAATTATATGGTCAGTAAAAAGGGTTGCGGCTTTAAAATGTGGCAAAGAGAAGCTGAGGTGAAGAATACATTATAATAGGTTAATATTAAGCAAATGTTATTTTCCCTTCCCTTCAGTCCCAGAAATCAATTCCTTTAACAGTTGCCTTTTGGAGTATTTTTGTTTGTTTTGTTTACTTTGTTTTGTTTTTATTATACAGTCATTCTTGAAATTTAGTATCTGTAAATCAGACTTTTATAGATCAACTAATAGTTTTCAATAGATTTCCATTGCATTTTCAGAGTACACTTGGCTCTGAGACATATTAAAAATTACTTTTAAAATAATTTGCTAGTGGGACAGGGTATCAAGATAAAAAATCAAGAGTGAGTATTAGAGAAGCTGTGAATGAATGCTAAATCTAGTGTTAGAGGTAAAAGGAAATTCCAGGAGAAAATTTAAGGTCAGCTTAGTTTCAGGAGGTTAAACAGACAATGTCAAGAATCCTGAGGGTCCAAATTTGGAATCAGCAGAAGCACTGAGGTTGCAGCAGTAAAGATGTCTTAAGGAGGAAATCCCCAACTGTTTATCCTTGTTTTCCTGTCTTAGTTCTTCTTCCTTTACCCTCTGACTTGCACTACAAAAACATACAGTGGAGGTTAGGGTGAGGATTTTTAAATTTATTAAAAAAATTGCCTTGAAAAATAAAGTCAAATGAATACTATCCTAAGCTCCTTATTGCTTGTCAATATAAAGAACAGACTAGGGAGTACTTACAGTTTAATTTTTAGAAACTACTTTAAAAATTGTTGACTTAAGAACCTTAAGTGGCTATCCTTCCCTTGGAAGAACTTTCTAATTTTATACATTTATGTATTCTTTCCTGCTACCTCCCCACCTCTTTCCTCCACCTCTATCCCCCAAAAAGCCCAACAAAGATACGTCATTTCTTTTAATAGACCTGATTATATACATTCCATCTGGAAATCACTTCTTTGCTTTCTAAGATACCAACCCATCTTGTAATCAATCAAACTGATGCTAATGTTTGTTTGTTTGTTTAATACAGTGACTTCACATTTGCAATGAAATATTGGATAAGATAAGAGTCTCAGCTTTCTTAGAGTCAATAAAGCTTAGAGTCTCAGCTTTACTTTTTTTGGTAAGGTCCAAATTACTCCTGCTCACCAGATAGGGAAGCCCATATGCAGTCATTTCTTTTGCTTTTCTTTCTGCCCTCCCCAACCTTCTGTCCTCATGATAGTTTGCTATACATATTTACATCTTGTTTCAAGATTTATGTCTTCTGCAATGAATCTGCCTCTACTCCTCCTGGAAGACTTATGCTTTCCTTCCTATGTGTTCCCATAGCATGTTTTTATTAAAGCATTAAAGCAAATTTCACATTGTGCTGTCATTTTATCTCACCCTTCCCAAAACACAATGTCTTTTAAATCAAAGCTCTATTTTATTCTTGCCCATATTCCTAAAATTTGGTACAGTATACAGCATATAAAAATAACAACAATGCTAACAAGGAGATACAGAAACAGGAAAAAAAATAATGACAGGAGGGGTGCCTGGGTGGTTCAGTCGGTTAAGTGTCTGACTTTGGCTCAGGTCATGATCTCACGGTTCGTGAGTTCGAGCCCCACATTGGGCTCTGTGCTGACAGCTCGGAGCCTAGAGCCTGCTTCAGATCCTGTGTCTCCCTCTCTCTCTCCCCCTACCCACTCACTCTCTGTCTCTCTCTCAAAAGTAAATAAACATTTAAAAAAATTTTTTTAAATAATGACAGTAATACCAACTAAAAGACAATACTTATTAAGGTTTTATAGTCCAAAGTTTGTCTTGGTCACTTACATGTTAAAATTGTTTCTTGTTTGAAAGAAACAGAAAATCTCAAAATAATGAGTTAAGAATGAAAGAAGTCTACTTTTTTCCTCACAGTCAAGAAGTTCAGAGGCTAGACATAATATGTCACTCTGTGGTAGCAAAACCCCAGGCCCTTTGTATCTTATGATCCTCCATGGTAGAATTCTATTCTGAAGGTCATCTCATGCTTCAAGATGGATGTTAGAGCTTCTGGAGATCTGGCCATCATGCCTGAATTGCTGTCAGCCAAGAAAGAGAAGGGGGACAAACTCCTCCTCTTCACCTACTTCTTTTAAGATCTCTTCTCAGAAGTTTCATGTGGAACTTTGCTTATGCCATATTGGCTGAAACTAGTCACATGAGCATTCTTAACTGAAAGGCATGGTGGGAAATGGAGTCTTTTTTTGTGTGCAAATGATGTGAAATGTTCATTTTCTATATCAGACAAGAACACAGCTAAGTAATCCAACTCTACTGCAGCACTATAAAAACTATCCCTTAACCACAGTGCAATATTTCAATGCATCTGCACAAGGATGCATGCTCTATAAAAGGAGTAAGGTTTCTGCTGCCTTGTCAAGTATTTCTGGTCCTTACCCAGGTCCTACTGCAATACTGGTGGTCCCAGTGATTTTATCAAATAAATCATGTTTTAAAAATAAAACATTTAAAAAGAAGTCAAAATGCCTGAGTAACCAACTTAAACTTTATGTGTTTAAATGTGAGATTTGCCTCCTGCTAATAAACCTTTATTTCACTCAGACTAAGCAATACATCTTCCATACTGAAATATCTTCTTTGCTCAATTAAGCCAAAGAGGAAAAAAAAAAAAAAACAAACTGAAATGATTAGTAAGGAAAAATGTAGGGATTAACACACCCTCTTAAATGGTTTTCAAATATTTTTAAGACTTAAGAAGTGTTTAAAGTTTGTCATTCCTAGTAGGAAAATATTATCTGAATGAATACCCCAATGGGAAACCACTGTAAAATGTCTCAGTTGCATATTGGGCAGAGGGGTAGCGATTATCTTCACAGCACCCCAGCTTTCTCCATGAGAAGGCCAGAGGTACGCTGGTTTGTGTTATTGTGACGTCCATTAGGTGATCTAAGTTGCTTATCCTTCAGCAAGGGCTTTATTTGTCAGAAGGGCATTATTCTTGACCTCCAAATTTGGCTGACAATTTACTGGTGAGATTCATAACCTTTGGGTTGCTCTGATATTTTTATATATTTGCTGGGTTCTGGGCCACATGCTGGAAGGCCATGATAACTTCTGGATCCTGCATTCCTGCAAGAACCTCTGGATCACTAAGAATTTCACTGAGCCCAGGCATTCCTGACATTCCAGGCTTGCCCCCTGTCATTCCAGGCATCCCCCCAGGAAAGCCACCTGGGAAAGAGCCATCCTGAGCTCCTGATAGTCCTCTGGCTTCTTCTTTCCTCTAGGCTCTCTCATGTTCTTTCCAAGTCTTCTTAACCCTTTCTACTTTTTCTTTGATCTCTCACTTTTCACATTTTCTCTCCTACTTTCTCTGATGTCCAGCAGTTTTCTGGGTCCTCGGTTGAATTTCTCTCCTCATTACACTAGCATCTTCATCATAATCCAGTTTACAAGCAAGGGCAAGATCATGTGCTGCTTCTTCCCAATGGCCTAGAAGTCTGTATGCTTTCCCTTGTTGCTTGTGAGATTGAGCTGAATCAGGATTTCTTTCTATAGCTCTGTCACAGTCTTGCATGGCAGTATTTATTTGGCTTCTGTAATTTGATGAAGACACTGGCTCTCTTGGCATACAGAGTGCCCAAGCAAGCATTCAGCTTAATAGCATCTGTGAACAAGTCAATGGCTTTCTGTAGTTCACCATCACTTAGGGCATCAATGGCAGCTACATTTTTATCATTTGCCATATCCATCATTTCCTCAGTCATCTCTACATTTTCATCTCCCATTTCTTGAGGGGCATGAGTATCTGGTTCAATCACACTTCACTGTAAACTTTTAGACCACTTTCCTCACTTTATGATTTGTCTGTCTTTGTTTTCCTCCTCCTTCTTACTGTTTTTTCTTCTTTGATATTGTCTTCTGATGTAGTTTTATAAATAGCAGGTGGTATTTTACCCCCATGCTCTCCACCCACTCATGCAGGAAGTGCATTTCCTCAGTGTGCAGAATACTCAGATCCTGCCTGCACATTTTCACCAAGGCCCGAAGCTTGTTCACTGTGGGGTCCATGGTCCAGAGGCAACAGGAGGTGGTGGGTGCAACAGTGGTTGCAGTCTGATTCCAGGCATGGCACTAGTTCAGAGTGATTGAAACCATATGACTAAATAAAAATTGGGGATTCTATTAGGAAGGAAGGAAAGAAGAATTGACGTTAGAAGATAATTAGGAGTCTTTGGCATATGTGTATTATCAAATTTAACCATCTAAACAACCTTATAAGTACTAACCTTAGGGTACTATTATTACTACCATTCATTTCTTTGACGAATATGATTGTACATTACTGTACATTAGATATAGTTCTAGGGCTTTGGGATTTGGCAGGACACAAAGCATGCAAGCCCTTGTCCCCTTGGAGGTTTTATTCTAGTTGGTAAGGGAGACATCAAACAAATACACATATAATATGCTAAGCAGTGATAAGGGTAATGAAGAAATGTTAATCAGCATAGGAGAATAGTGTATAATGTTTAATTTTAATAGAGTGACCCTGAAAGGACTTTGAAGAGGTGACTTCTGAGCAAGGATCTGAATGGAGCCATATAAACATCTGGGAGAGGAGGTTTCCAGGCAAAAGGAACAAAAACACCTTCAGTTGATGGGTGCCTGAGTGACTCAGTCAGTTAAGCATCTGACTTCAGCTTAGGTCATAATCTCGTGGTCTGTGAATCCTAGCCCCGCATCGGGCTCTGCTCACTGGTTCAGATTCTGTGTCTCCCCCTCTCAAAAATAAATAAACATTAAGAAACATTAAAAAAAAAACAACACACCTATAGTTGGAAATTAGGAAGTTAATAAAAATGCTGGTGAATATGGAAGTAAAATCAGAGAAAGAGGCAGGGTCAGACTGCAGAGAGTTGTAAACAATAGGAAGTTTGAGTTTTACTTTTGCGTTTGATAGGGCCACTGGAGTTTTGGAGCTGATGAGTGAAATGATTAAATTTAGATCTTAAATAAACCATTTTGGTTGCTGCATAAATTACAGACTCAGAGTGTATGTGGGACCAGTGGGATAGAAGGCAGAGTGAAAGCAAAGAAAGCAAAAAGACTATTTTAAGAGTGTAGGTGAGAGATGATGATGGTTTGGATGAGGACGGCAACAATGTTGAATGTGATAAATGATAAGAGGCAGGGTATACTCTGAAAGTGGAGTTGATGGATCAAATGTGGTAAGAATGAAAAACGTTAAGGATTGTAGGTTTTTATAATGCTTAATTTTATGCGTCAGGTTAGCTGGAGCATGGTGCCCAGTTTTTGGAATTGGTTCTCTAATCTTACTAAATTCAAAGGCACTGATGACTACTCCATTAGTAAACAGAGCATGGATAGTTTGTGGTGTGATGTGACAATAGAGGTTCATGAAGTATCGCCATTGGATACTCCTAATCAAACTCTTAGACAAGTTTCTGAGTGACCATGTTTTTAATATTTTAGAACATTTTTTATCAAAATAATGAGTATGAGATTGGCTAGTTGCTCCTAATTGCACTGGACAAAGTGAGGAAATAAAAGGATGAGGAAATGAAAGGAAATAAAAGGATGAAAAATTCCCAGATCATGTGCTGCATAAATGACCTAAAAGTATCTCTGTCTGTCCTGAAAGAAACCCTTATCACCTGTAGCCAAAGAGCTGAGATTGCTGAAAACTAAACTCAGAGTCTCATCCTGCAAGTGGTTGAATTACAATGCAAATTGAATTTTCAACCTCACAGGGTGTCTGCTATTAAAGTGAGGGCATAGATTGGGAAGGAATGAGATCCTGAAAATTTGATTGGGGACATATGGGAAGATCCTGATAAAGCTGGGGACATTGAACCCTTAAACTCCCATGAGTCTTCTTTGCCAGTAGAAGAAACCACTCCATCCTTATCTGAGGAGATTAACCCTCCTCTGCCTGAACAAATTGTAATGGCCTCCCCTAAGGTAGTTGCCTTACAAGACACTGCTGATTCTCCTCAGAACCTACCCCCACCACTCCTCTTTGCTTCTAGATTTATCACTGGACTCAAGTTCCTGTAGGCCCCTAATGGTGAGGTACAAAGTGTAACCCATAAATAGGTGGAGTACACTCCACAAGAACTACTTGATTTTTCCAATTTATATAAAGAGAAATCCAAGAAATGTGGATAGGAGTAAATATTAAAGGTGTGGCATAGTGGTAGAAAGACCATAAAATTGGATCAGGCAGAATTTATTTAGGCCCACTAAGCAGAGATCTGGATTTAATGTTGCAACTTAGAGGGTTGGAAAAAGCTCTAACTGGTTGGTTGGTTGGCTACCTAAAACACAAACCAACAGGTGACTGACACTAAATGAACTGAAATGCCAGAACTGCCTTGATAAACTAGAAAGGAGGAGATTCAAAAGCTTAGGGAGACTGGAATGTTAGAGTGGATTTATCATTTAAGATATGCTCATCCACCCTAGGAGGGTACAAAGGACATAATTTTCACTATGACTATGAACAACAAGTTTGTGAGGGGAGCCCCAACATTCTTGAGGAGCTCTGTGATTTTCTTTCTTTTTTCCTTTTATTTTTGAGAGAGAGAGAGAGAGAGAGACAGAGTGTGAGTGGTAGAGGCAGAGAGAGAGAGAAAGAGAGAGAAAGAATTTGAAGCAGGCTCCAAGCTGTCAGCACAGAGCCTGACATGCGGCTCGAACTTAAGAACTGTGAGACCATGACCTGAGCTGAAATCAGATGCCTAACTTACTGAGCCACCCAGGTGCCCCTGATTTTCTAAGTCAGAAATTATAGTGGGAACATCTGTCACTGAATTGGAAAACCTAAATGCAATGGAAGTAATTGAATCCCAAGATGTCAGAGGCCAAGTGGTGCTATTTAATCACCAAAGGCAAGGTGGGCATGGTTACTATAATGGACAGCAGAATCAAAGCAGCAGTCAGAATCTTATGACTTTCAGAGACCTACAGTATTGGCTAGTTGATCATGGTATTTCTAGGAGTAAAACACATGGTAAGTCTACTAAATTCTTACTTGATTTGTATAAGCAGAGAGATCTAGGTCACAGGAACAAGAGACAAATTTGAATTATAAAAGCAGAATCACAGACCCATAATTCCTAAACTCCAAGCCAGTTTATAGAGACTAAGAACCCCTTGAATTGAATGAAAGAGAGGACAGTTCCCCTTGTGGAAGGACCTCACCACACTGTCAAAAATGTATACTGTTAATATTTCTCTCAGTGTATTCCAAAGGGATATATGGCCTTTTATCAAGGTGACTATGTACTGAGGAAAATAAAATAATGCCCTTTTTTTCCACAACTTGTCAGTGGCACTTTTTCTTTTCAACATCCTGTTCTGTAGCTTCCTTGGTCTTTTTTTGCCTGGATGCCAAAGAGCCTGGCATTGGCATGGGTCATGCTAACACTGGAAAAGGTCTTGAAGTTCTTCTCTTTTATAATGACTCTGGCTTTCTCCTTCTTATAGGCATTCCCTATAGGCATGACCAGTCTTGTCAGCTGGGTAGCCAATCTGAGTTCTTCAGAAGAGTTGTCTTCTTTCTTGGAGGCTGAGGGCTTCCTGGGGGGAGAGGATGAGCTTGGAGTGGTATTCCTTCAGCTGCTGCACATTGGCCTGCAGAGGTTTAAGGACTTGTTCCACCTTCTTGGATCTACTGATCCCAATGGCCTGTGCCACCTTCTTGTGAATGCCAGCCACCCTTCCACCCTTTAACTCTTCCAAGCTGAAGCCCCTGCCAGCTCGCACTTTGGTGTGATACCTCACCATAGGGCACCTCACAGTGGGCTGGATGGGCCCACATGCAGGGCATTGGGCATTGTGGCATGCCTTGGCTTCTCAGGTCTTGTATTTGTGGATCTTCTGCACCAGCTGGCTGAACCACATGGCCAAGTGCCCTGGCCTGTCCTTGTGAAAGTCACGCTTCAGGATCATGTCATTCTGAATGGGTGCCATGGTTGCTGCCTATGGGCCTCCTACAAGGGAGAACTAAAAATAGTGACCGTTTAAGATTATTGGACACAAGCTCTGCATTGACACCAAAAATATTACATATACATAATATTTAATAAATAGATATGAATACATATAATAAACATAAATAATATATATAAAATATTTGTTTTTTTCCCTTTTCTCTCTTTATCATATCACATAAGATAAGATGTACAGATTTTACATTACAGTATTTAAATACAAGATATAAGGAAGAAAAGTGAATGTCACCTAAGGACTTTGCATCCTTTTCTAGGAAAACTATGAGTGTGTTTTGGTTGTACATAGGATATCTCTATCATGTTAGGCAGAAGTGTGACCTTATGGCCTTTGTTTGGAGATTAAATATGATTTAAGAAGGTGCATATGGACGTCAAGTTGATAAGGGGTGGACGGTGATGGTTAATTTTATGTCAGCTTGGCTAGATGTTGATGTGAAGATACTTTTTAAATTAACATTTAAATTTAAGTTTCATTTAGATAAATATTAACATGATTAATGTGATTAACATTTAAATCAATAGACTCTGAGTAAAGTAGATTACCCTTCATAACGTGAGGCAGTACCCTTTAATCGTTGAAGGCCTTAAGTGCAAAGACTATGGTTCCCCAAGGAAGAAGGAATTCTGCTTCCTGACTGTGTTTGGACTTAAGCTGCAACCTCAACTCCTCCCCAAGTTTCTAGCCTATTGGCCTTCCCTACAGATTTCAGACTAGCTATCCCTCAACAATTGCCTGAGCTAATAATTCTTTAAAAGACATCTCTCTTTCTACATGCTTACACATCTAATTGGTTCTGCCTTATGGAGAACCCTGACTAACACAGTTTTGATCTGAGCAGATAGGTGAATTGTAACATTGATGAAGATGAAACAGGCAGAGAACTGACTTGTGGTGGGGAGGGGAGAGAGCAAATGGAGAGGAGCATGAGTGTTATATTAGACATGCTAATTTTGAGAACCTTATTAGACAACCACGTGGAGATGTTGAGTAAGCAATTGGTAAATGAGTTTAATGCTCAGGGGATATGTCAGAACTAGAAATCTAAAACTGGGAGCCATCAGCATATAGAAGATGTTTAAAACACTGGAACTAATGAGCTCATCTATAGAGAGAATGTTGATAGAGAATGGAAGAGAGCTGACGACTAAGCCCCGAGGAAGTCCAATATTTAAAGGTCAGGAAGAAGGAGAACCAAGCATAAGGAACTAAAAAAGAACAGCCAAAAGTGCAAGTACAAGAAAACCCAGGAGATTATAGTGATCTAGAAGATAAATAAAGAAGGTGTCTTAAGAACAGGCGATTCATCAACTGTGTCAGATGCTGCCAAGAATTGGGAATTGTTCATTGGGTTTGGCATTGTAGATGTCCACGGTGACCCTGAGAAGTGGAATATCAGTAAATGGTAGGGGCAAAGCCTGATTGAGATGGGATGCTTCCACTGCCCCACATGGCATTTCACATGTTTTTCTAATCTTCAATACTCTATTCATATTATATATCCAGGTGATGGCTTCAACTTCTATTTCACTGGGAGGAAGATTCAAAGCAATCAGACAAAATCTATGGCATTTCCCCATTATCAAATCTTGTCATCTGTTGCATTTTTATGCAAATATTCATCTTCCCTGCTCCTATTTAACTCCTTGCTTTAATTTAATATCAACCTCCCAGGATGCACTCAATCTCATCCCCTCTTGCCTATTCTATGACTTTCCAATTACAATTGTACTTTCTGTTCTGCATCCTTTTTCTCTCTTTGCTGCATTGCTAACCTCACAATACAAAATACAGAAATTTCTCCCATTAAAAAAAAAAAATCCTCCCTGGACTTTGTCATGGAAAAGATATATGGTTCCTGGGTACAGTGTAATGTGTTATGGCCTTCTTACTCTACACTGTGCTAGAACTTGTCCAGTAATGCATAAAGATCTAAGCAAGTATCCACACATTCAATGTTCAGTAATTTGAAAATATTAACAGTGAAAAGCTGAAATTAAAATTTTCTAAGTGGATTCTTTTGGGTTTTCACACCAACTAGTAGTCAATACAAACGCCCCCCTCTGCTTTCCCACCAATCTTTCTTTGCTCTTAAATCCCACAAAACCCTACAGCACTACCCCCATTTCTGTGCTCATTTTTATAGCAAAACTCCTTAGAAAGTTGTCCACTCTTGCTCTCTTTACTTCCCCAATAGCTATTTTCTCTTCAACTCATTCCAGTCAGACTTTGCCCCTACCATTTACTAATATTCCACTTCTCAGGGTCACTGTGGACCTACATTTTGCCAAACCCAATGAACAATTCCCAATTCTTGGCAACATCTGACACAGTTGATAAATCCCCAGTTCCTAAGACACCTTCTTTATTTATTGTCTAGATCACTGTACTCTCCTTGTACTTGTGGCTGCTTTTTTTTTTCTTCAGTTCCTTTTGTTTGATTCTCCTTCTTCCTGACTTCTAAATATTGGACTTCCTCAGAGCTCAATCATCAGCTCTCTTCTGTTCTCTATCAACATTCTCTCTATTGTTGAGCTCATTAGTCCCAATGTCTTAAACATCTTCTATATGCTGGTGTCCCTAGGGAAGCACAGAATGATTGTTGGACTGTGCTGAGTCCTGCTTGAGGTTTGCCATCACAAATTCAGAATGTCCCTGTAAGAATATTGAATGTTTTTCTTCAGCCATACTGAGATGCTATGGAGTAGCTGCAAAGTGGTCAAGAACCAGGTTTAAACAGAGTTAGAGTTTGTCATGTAAAAGTTACATGGATGGTGGTAGGCAAAATTTTAAAGATGACTCTCCAGGATCCTATCCACTGGTTATTCCATCAGGCATTAATCTAGCTCCTGCTATAAAGGAACTTTGAAGACGTAAGGTTATTAATCAGCTGAATTTAAGATAAGGAGATTATCTTGCATAATCCAGGTGGGCCCAATGTAGACACATGAAACATTAAAAGCAGAGAGGCAGAAGAAGAGATTAGAGATATTCTAAGTATGAGAAAGATTCAATGGAACTTATTGGCTTTGAAATGTGATGGTCTACATGCAAGGACCAGACAGTGGCCTCTAGGGGCTAAGGGTGGCTCCCAGCCAACAGCCTGCAAAGAAATGGGACCTCAGTCCTACAATTGTATGGAATTGTTTGGCCAACATCTGAATGAGCTTAGAAGTGGATAATTCCTCAGAGTCTCCAGGTAAGAACCCACAAGACATTGACCTATAGAACTGTGAAATAAACAAATGAGTGTTGTTTCAAACCACTGTGTTTGCATAGGAAATAAAGGTCAAGTCGTTGATGGACTATGAAAAGGATTGGTCATTAGTAATAGACTGTAGAATCCTACCTACATAGCAAGGTAAGGAGGAAGAAGAAGGAAGAGAGGAATGTTGAAAAAAAGTGGATTAAAATTCTTGATGAACTAAGAATTATTGGAACCAGTGCTAAGCTGAAAAGATAGGATCCAAAATATGGCTGTAAAAGTGCATGGTAGAGATGGGATAAAAGACAAGACTTTTAGAAGAGGGAAGGACAATTTATTGTTAGAGGCCAGGATAATGGGTGGATTATCTGTACATGTGGTAAAACCAGATAACATAGTGACTGATACAGTAGCAGAGAAAAACTTATTGACTGAGGCAGGTGCTAAAGTCCCAAGTGAATGGTAAGGAAAAAGCATGGTATCCATGGATGATTGTGTTATGTAGTGATGGCAGGCAATATAGTCTTATGGCATTTACTTTGAAGAACATTGGATTTGGGGATGGTGAGAAAAGAAATGATTTAGACACAGTAAGAAAGATCAAGAAAGATGATTATCCTACCACAAAGCCCTTCACCACATGGGGTGATGTGGTAAAAAACAAAACAAAACAAAACAAACAAACAAACAAACAGAAACAAGAGAAACGAAGAAACAGCCACTGCAGAGAAGAGCTTTAGGAAACCATTTTCCCTTAAAGAAGGTGAAGAGATTGCTTAGAAAAGAAGTTTTTGTTTGTTTTTGTTTTTGCCCTTATGATGCCCATGAATTCCAAAAGGAAGAGTGGAAGAGTTTGGTGCTCTGCTGGGGCAAGGGTGATGGTGGTAATGGTAGACGAGAGCTTGCATTAGATTCAGGGTTATATAAAAACATAAGGGAATAGGAATTCTTTTTTTTTTTTTTAATTTTTTTTTTTAACGTTTATTTATTTTTGAGACAGAGAGAGACAGAGCATGAACAGGGGAGGGGCAGAGAGAGAGGGAGACACAGATCGGAAACAGGCTCCAGGCTCTGAGCCATCAGCCCAGAGCCCGACGCTGGGCTCGAACTCATGGACCGTGAGATCGTGACCTGAGCCGAGGTTGGATGCTTAACCGACTGAGCCACCCAGGCGCCCCAGGAATTCTTGTAAAAGATATCATATAAGTCTTGGACCTCTTGTGGAGATAAAATGTATGGCAATTTTGGAGAAGGTAGGCCATTAATTCTAATTTTACCTTCCTTCTTGGGATTGATTTTTTAAGGCATTGGGGCTGAGCTGATGGTATTGCAGGGGTAGAAATTAGTGCTCTTATTAGGTACATGAGAAGTTCTCTGGACTTTCCTTAAATCCTGATGCTTTACATTTAATAAAACTGAGGCAAAGAGAGATTGAGTAAATCTTCCTAATTTGTCAGCAAGCAAGTGGAAGAGCTAGGATGCAAAGTCAAGCAATTGGACTCCAGAGCAGAGTTCTATTGTGCTAGAGGCACTCAGGAATGCTTGTTGACTAAAAAAATGGTTGCAGAGAAACCTGTTATTTGGGAAAATGCCCTCCCTCTGGGGTGATGTCAGTTTGCTAAGGACCCAACACTAGTGAGAGGCAGACCTGGGCATAATGGGCTTCCAAGACTACACCATCATAATGCCATGTTTTTCTATCTTATGCTTCTCTTAGAACATTGTTTTAGAAACCCAGTCACTATGCCGTGAGGAAGCCCAGTCTGCATGGAGAGAAAAGGAGGCCCACAGGCCCTCCGACAGTCATTGGATAAATTGGATAAATAACACTAACTTGCCAGCCATGGGAAAGAGTCATCTTGGATATGGATCCTTAGCCCTAAATTGTGCTCCCCAAATGATGCCACAGGGGACAGACATAAGCCTTCCCTTTTGAGTCTTGCCCAAATTGCATATTTATGAGCAACATAAATAATAATTGTTATTTTAAGCCACAAAATTCAGGAGTTTGTAAGGCAACAATAAATAACTAGAACATTTGTCCACCGAACTACCTGATGTCCCTGAGCTTTTGCTTCCCCAGCTATAAAATAAGGATCAGATCAACAGACCAGAGGGTTGCCCCACAGATTCACAAAACGGAAATATACATATTGTGGCACAAGTAGGTATTCAATCAAAGTTGCCTTTCTCCTCATGCCCTCTGTAGCTTCCCTCCCAGATTAGACAATGCAGCCAGAAATGTTTTGTATGTATATAAGTAGGCAAAAAGCTGAGATCAGAGGGGCACCTGGGTGGCTCAGTTGGTTAAGTGTCCAACTTCAGCTCAGGTCATGATCTCACGGTTCATGAGTTCAAGCCCTGCATCGGGCTCTGTGCTGACAGCTCAGAGCCTGGAGCCTGCCTTGGATTCTGTCTGTCTGTCTGTCTGTCTCTCTCTCTCTCTCTCTCTCTCTCTCTCCCTCCCCCCCCTCCCCCACTCACCCTCTGTCTCTCTCTCTCAAAAAAACAAAACAAAACATTAAACAATTGTTTTTTAAATGGGAGGAAGAAGAAAGGCTACTCTATCTGCTGATTCTCATCCCCCAATAGCTCACACTTTTGCTTTAGTTGAGTCTCTGCTTGAGATTCTCCATCTTGTGCCTTTCTACACATCAACATTCATTATTTTTCTCTGTAGCTCTGATCACCTGAATATTATATATTTGTGTGTCTATTATACTGACTTACTGCACTGACATGGAAACTCCATGAAAACAGGGATTTTTCACTTATGTCCCCCTCTTTCTGCAGCACCTGGAACAGTGCCTGACCTACAGCAGGAATTCCATAAATATTTGTTGAGTGGCTCAATGAATGAATTCTTCCTGGTATAGTCTCTCCTTTTGTTTTAATTTACTTCTTTTAGATGGCATGCACAAGAACATGTTGAATGGAACATTGACTTTAAGATTAGAAAGTCAGACAGACTCTAAGAAAGGAAAAGGCAGTCAAATATGCCAATTACTTCAGAAGGGTAATGGCATATTTTGAAATTTGGAGGCTGGTTCATTAAAATTCATTTTGCACTACATAAAATAAGGAATCGGAAGCCTGACAGAAATGAAACTCAAATAGGCATTCATTTCCTTTATCTTTTTACAAGACAGATCAATTAGTAATTTTATGGTTGAAAAACCCCATTTTTAAATGTTATGTGGGACTTAGTGTAATATCAAATCTGGCCTAATGTCACCTTTATTAAGGAATTGAAAACACTTTTACATCTGTTCATTCTACTAAAAAAAAACATACTGAGAAGCACATTTTTGTCATCTAAAGTTTATAACGGAGGAGAAAAATGGGCACAGAAATGATCTTGTTGCATAATTAACATCCCAAAAAGTAAGGGCGAATGATCAGCACTGGACTGGAACATTTTGAGCTGCACTTACATTTGTAAACGAAGCTACGGAAACCCTCCCAAACAGGTGTGTTAGAGGGTCCAGATGGCCTCAACGAGAGGCCAGGAAGCCAACACCTTCTGCTGTGTTTCTGGCCACTCTCACAGGCTCAGTGGGTTTGGCTGCATCAGTGCCTTGTGCTGGGGGGCAGCCAAGGGGACACACAGGTGGTGCCGGATGAGAAACAGGGTTTCCAACAAGAGACTGCTGTGCTGCTGGAGAACTGCCTCCCTTTCCACTACCAGGTTATAAAACTAAGATCCAAGTCATTTATGGCTGGTATAGATCCTAGATACTTTTAGGTAAGAGAGCATAGGTGTTATTTAACCTCAATATCCTAACTCAGGTAATTACATTATGCCACCTGAAATTTTCCCTGCAGGTTCAATCAAATCTGGTATTTTCCTTTGCTTTTTAGTCCTGTGTACAGTTGCTGTGCTGTTAAACAGCTGCTAAGCACCATCCTATACACCACAAAGAGTGTATATTCTTTATGAGTTGGATGTAGGGATGAGGATGTGTGATGCTGGCAAACCTTCTTGTGGAGCTCGTTCTAGCAGGATGTTTTGCTAATCATAAACAAGAAAACCTTTGGCCCTTTTGGTTGCAAACAGAGCCTTGGGAAAGTGATGCGGATTGATTCATTTGGTCCCTTCCAGTGAGAGTGAGGCAGCAAGGGAGTTTTACAAGTCACAAACCTAATGATGGAATCTTTACCTAGTGCAGGGAGCCCTAAAGAATGATCACTGTACAAATAAACCTACTGAGAAAGCTTGGGAGCCATATGCAAAGTATTATGATGGAGGCCACTTCTTTCCTCTCTCCCTTTCGCTTTTCCACCAACTTACCTCCATCTAGCATTCATATTTTAAAAGAGGATTACCCATGGAGGGGAACCAATTTTGAATACTGAAAGGACCAGTTCCCCAAACACCCACCTTCTCATTCTTCTACAGAATTTTGTTGGGTTAAGACTTTGCATTTAAAGAAAGGATCATTAAAATCAGCGTGTGAATTTAGAAAACTAATCATAGCTACATGTATTATTCCAGCAGTTTTTATTTTTTTTATTTTTATTTTTTCAATATATGAAATTTATTGTCAAATTGGTTTCCATACAACACCCAGTGCTCATCCCAAAAGGTGCCCTCCTCGATACCCATCACCCACCCTCCCCTCCCTCCCACCCCCCATCAACTCTCAGTTTGTTCTCAGTTTTTTAAGAGTCTCTTATGCTTTGGCTCTCTCCCACTCTAACCTCTTTTTTTTTTTTTTCTTCCCCTCCCCCGTGGGTTTCTGTTAAGTTTCTCAGGATCCACATA
Organism: Panthera pardus; assembly: GCF_024362965.1. Classification (NCBI taxonomy): domain Eukaryota; kingdom Metazoa; phylum Chordata; class Mammalia; order Carnivora; family Felidae; genus Panthera; species Panthera pardus. The sequence continues at coordinate 116,358,242 of NW_026526810.1, read as the reverse complement.
AGAGTGAAACCATGTGGTATCTGTCTTTCTCTCTATGGCTTATTTCACTTAGCATCACACTCTCCAGTTCCATCCACGTTGCTACAAAGGGCCATATTTTGTTCTTTCTCATTGCCACGTAGTATTCCATTGTGTATATAAACCACAATTTCTTTATCCATTCATCAGTTGATGGACATTTAGGCTCTTTCCATAATTTGGCTATTGTTGAGAATGCTGCTATAAACATTGGGGTACAAGTGCCCCTATGCATCAGTACTCCTGTATCCCTTGGGTAAATTCCTAGCAGTGCTATTGCTGGGTCATAGGGTAGGTCTATTTTTAATTTTCTGAGGAACCTCCACACTGTTTTCCAGAGTGGCTGCACCAATTTGCATTCCCACCAACAGTGCAAGAGGCTTCCCGTTTCTCCACATCCTTTCCAGCATCTGTAGTCTCCTGATTTGTTCATTTTGGCCACTCTGACTGGCGTGAGGTGATATCTGAGTGTGGTTCTGATTTGTATTTCCCTGATAAGGAGCGATGTTGAGCATCTTTTCATGTGCCTGTTGGCCATCCAGATGTCTTCTTTAGAGAAGTGTCTATTCATGTTTTCAGCCCATTTCTTCACTGGGTTATTTGTTTTTAGGGTGTGGAGTTTGGTGAGCTCTTTATAGATTGTGGATACTAGCCCTTTGTCTGATATGTCATTTGCAAATATCTTTTCCCATTCCGTTGGTTGCCTTTTAGTTTTGTTGATTGTTTCCTTTGCTGTGCAGAAGCTTTCTGTCTTCATAAGGTCCCAGTAATTCATTTTTGCTTTTAATTCCCTTGCCTTTGGGGATGTGTCGAGTAAGAGATTGCTACGGCTGAGGTCAGAGAGGTCTTTTCCTGCTTTCACCTCTAGGGTTTTGATGGTTTCCTGTCTCACATTCAGGTCCTTTATCCATTTTGAGTTTATTTTTGTAAATGGCGTGAGAAAGTGGTCTAGTTTCAACCTTCTGCATGTTGCTGTCCAGTTCTCCCAGGCCCATTTGTTAAAGAGACTGTCTTTTTCCATTGGATGTTCTTTCCTGCTTTGTCAAAGATGAGTTGGCCATACGTTTGTGGGTCTAGTTCTGGGGTTTCTATTCTATTCCATTGGTCTATGTGTCTGTTTTTGTGCCAATACCATGCTGTCTTGATGATGACAGCTTTGTAGTAGAGGCTAAAGTCTGGGATTGTGATGCCTCCTGCTTCGGTCTTCTTCAAAATTACTTTGGCTATTCGGGGCTTTTTGTTGTTCCATATGAATTTTAGGATTGCTTGTTCGATTCCAGCAGTTTTTAAATAGTTTCCTGTGACAAATATAGCATAGGAGATTCCCTTGGAGGATAAACTCCCAGGGTGTGTTTGATTCCAGGAGTGCTACTTAAAGTTCCTCCCTTCTATCACTAGTAGGGAACTTCAATTGACAAGTGAAGGAAAGAGGCATTATTGTGGGAAAAATATTCAATGCATTTTAATTTGCATAAAGAGAAATAACTTACTAATGCCAGTCCCTTGGCAAAGAAAGAATAGCCAAAATTTGTTTGTCTTTTTCTTCTTCCCTTTATGTAAGTCTGTAGTTTCAGAGAGAAACTGAACTTGCTCAAGGTACTATGCAGTACCCTTTCCTGCATAGAAGTCTGAGCTAGTCCTCAGAGTCTTAAAATAAGACCTTCCCAGCATTTTCCCCCCAAATAGACCACTTTTTGTCAATATTAAAATCTGTTGGAGCAGTTTGTATCACTTAGAACTACAAATGGCTTCATATCACAGAAACCTCAAGTGTGGCTCAAACAGAGACTTTTCTCACATGACCAGAATTCCAGATACAGGCAGTCCAAAACTGGGACAGTTGTTCTAGGAAGTCATCAAAAGCAAGGCTCCTTCTTCCTCTTGGTCTTAGCTTGTTTGTTTTAACTTCATGATTGCAAGATGGCCGTGCTTCAGACATTGCATCTGTATTCCAGCAAGAGGAAAAGAGAAAAATAAACAGCAAACGGTTCATATGATTCATGTCAAATGAGTTTGTCTCTTTTGACAGGAAAACAATATTATTCTCAAAATCTCCACTTGGAGACCTCCCCTCATTAGCCACAACTGGGCCATATAATCCTCTAGTTTCAAGGAGGCCTAAGGTGGTAAGTTCTTTTCTTTGGCCTAAACAGTGAATCACTGCTACTTGGAATGAAATCAGAGCTGATAAGGAAGTAAGGGTTATAAATAAAAAATTCATTATGAATAAGAAATTCAAGTTATGAATTAAAAATAGGAAAACAGATATTGTAGGTTAACAAGCAGTGGAAGCCACATGTCATTAATAAACTTCACAAGTTTATTTTCCATCTTACCGTTAGCCTTAATGATGTGCAGATGCAAATTGTCTTGAGTGTGAACCAACATTATAGTCCCCAGAAAAATTTCCATCAGCAGTAACTTTACTACATGTAGGAATTAAGTCTCAAACATACTCCTGTCCTTCTCCTGTATCAACCTTAGGCACGCAGTGTTGAAACTCTTCCATATCATAATTCTCACATTCAGTCTTGAAAGGGTGGTCTGTGAAGTTAACAAAAGATAGATTAAGAGGTAAAAGGCACAGAATTTTTATTAAGAGTTACATACATAAGAGTTCATAGAAAAATGACACTCAAAAAAGTGGTTAGACTCAGGGGTTTGTATACCATTTTAACAAAAGAAAGGAAGTTTGAGCTTCAGAGGGCAATAAATTATGGGGAAGGGACTAGGGAATATATGGGGCAATGGATGGGAGATAAGGGCTTTTTAGTAAAGTTTGCTCAAACTCACCTTGGCTCTCTGTCTCAGGTGACAGTCACTCTTCTCTTCCTGATAAAATGAGGTAACCTTCACAAAGGGAAATTTATGTTCTGCTTTTAGGCAGATAAGGGGAGGGCAGAGAACACTTTCTGCATCTGTTAGTTCTCAATTGCCTTCAACTCAAAGTAATCCTTATGTCAAGATGGTATATTTTTAGGTGGTATATCTGATCCTTCAATACCTATCTGCAGGATCCCCCATATATTATCATTTGTTGAGGAAAGAAAAGTTGACGATTCTTTAGTGAAAATTTTTTGTCTAAAAGAGTCTGAAGTTGAAAGTCTTTAAGTAGAGGAGTCTCTGTATAGGTGTCAAATGAATTATAGTAAACTTCACAGTTTATTGGGGTTCCTGGATGGCTCAGTTGGTTAAGCATCTGACTTTGACTCAGGTCATGATCTTGCAAGTCATGAGTTCAAGCCCTGTATTGGGCTCTCTGCTGTCAGTGCAGAGTCTACTTTGGATCCTCTCTGTCTCTCTCTCTCTCTGCCCCTCTCCAACTAGTGGTCTGTGTCAAAAATATTTAAACTTTAAAAAAGTAAATAAATAAACTTCACAGTTGATTGTGGTCCAGGAATATATTGACACTGAAAGCTGAGAACAGCTGCACTAAACAATAAGGTTAGTCGACTGTTTTTTATCATAGGGTTAACATTTAATCTGGTGGATGGAATAAGATCCAGGACACACAGTGTTGATGGTTGAGTACAAAACAGAGAGAAGAGAAAATGAAATAGTAACAGTGAGGATGCTGCTAGGATAAGCAGTCACCATATGGGAGGACAGAGCCAGCTGGAAAGTAGAAGGTAACTTTGAAATCCAACTTAACCTTCTCCCTGAACCAGGAGGCCAAATTTGCTTCTGCAGGCTAGAGCCAGATGCCTTAATTGTTACCCAATTTGCTTTATACTGAATCCTGTTAGATAAGCATTTTTATAGTTAACTGAGAAGCATTAGCAACTTTATGAATTATGTTTCAGTGGGCCCTTCAATTATAAAAAAATAGAGTGTTTTTTTTTTGTTTTTTTGTTTTTTTTGCTTTGATTTCAAGAGTCAGTAGGTGAAATTATTGACCCAAGATTGGTATGAAATGCAAAGTATGGTTGTTAAATTGAGTTAAGGGGAGGAATCATGCACTTGAGAAAATTCAAACTCTTTCATTTCTGTCTGGTCACTAATGGCCTTGAGGAAGAACTCTTCCAGAAAACACTATGATTAGCATTATGTAAAGAGAGTCTTAATCTAGGTTCTCAATGGCCACTTGGAAGTGTCCTCAGGCCTGACCCACACCCAGATGTAGGTGGGAAAATGTTTATTCTCTACTGTGAGGTGTCTGTTTAAAAGCCAATTCTTCCTCCACTGCTGCTGAGGAATGGAAGAGTTTCTGAGCAGTCTTTTAAAAGGTAATTTAACTGTCTAAGGCAAAACACAAGATAACTGTTTCCAGTAAAACTGTAGGAAAAATTCAGAAAGCAGAGTGAATTTTCTAATATGGAATCTGGCTGTAACAAAGGCAAACTCACTTCCATTTCGTCTTTAATGGCCACAATTTTAGGACTACTGCCTCTTCCATTAAAATGTCTCTGCTATGGTTTTGAATTGTCCCTCCTCAATGTTGCCAAATCCTAAGTTACTAAATTGACCATTCTGCTTTTCATGTGTCATTGGTTTTTTTAAGTTTATTTATTATTTATTTATTTGTCTGTTTACTTGTTTGTATATTTAGTAATCTCTACCACCCAATGTGGGGCTCGAATTCACAATCCCAAGATCAAGAGTCACAATCTCTTCCAACTGAGCCAACCAGGAGCCCCCTGTGTTTCATTGTTTTATTATTCTTTTTTAACCTCAAAGCCTCTGTTTTAAATGTTCACCAGTCCTGCTGAGAGAGAACAACCCTATCTCCATTTAGTTGTTTCTGTTTGCCATAATTTCTCCCCTTAGCCTAAAGTACATTTTAAATGAATAAAAACATCATTTTGTATTCAAGTTAGATATAAAGCTCATAGTCTTCCCTTATTTAATGGCCTGTACAAGACATGCTGACCTTGAGTTTGAAAGTCCAAGTTCAGAGATTTGCAAATTTCTTGGGATCCTGAGAATAGGTTTACAAGGCAGAGGGCATCACAAATTTCTCAATTTTAATAGTAATAATAGTATGATTCTACCTCAGCTGGGCCACATTTAACCTGGAAATGGAATGAAATAGAAAGCCAGATTGTTTTATAATTGACAACTTTGTCTCTCACCAGATGGCTGTAATCTCCTGCATGTGCCAAACACAGACTCTAGGATTTTTGAGTTTGTAGTGAAAACAGAAAGGACAAATATTTATCGTAATTACAACATTTGTGCATTAGATATAGTTTCACAGCCTTTTAATCCTCCTTGATTAGAAAATACAGAGTGATTTTTTTTCCTTGCCAGTTCAAGAAGTTTGTTTACCATCACTTTGAGAAACATTTCAAGTTTTAATAAAGCTAGGTCATTCAGAAACAGAAAACAGCTCTTTTTTTAGTTTACTTCCTAGTGAATCTATATGTCACATTCAGGGAGTTTGAATTAGCAATTGTAGTCCCCAGTATGCAACTACAGCACTCAAATTCAAGAAGCATTGTAGTCAACTCTGGATTTGTCTGAGGAAATGATCCAGTTTTCAGTATTTTCTTTTTCCACTCATTACTGCTGGTTAGGTCTTGTCAAGAAGGTCAGTTGGGGATCTCTAAAGTGATTTACATAATTAGGTTTTCTGTGTAGTTTATGGAAATTACTTCTGGGGCAGCGTGACCCATACCTGATTAATCCCATCAGATCATGCCCACCTCCATTGTTAATAAATCCTTAGTCAGCATCTACATTGTGGCCATCCTGGAAAGTACTGAGCTATTTCCAGAGAACTGCAAATTGTAATTCAAATGTAAAGTCCTTGGACTGAAATCAAGGTTTTCCTTCAGTTTTGGAGTAATGGGTGAAAATATAGGAAAATATAGGAAACTACATCAGCAAATGTAAGTTCAAGACATACCTCCTCCACTTTAAGCTTTGGTGCCTTGGGCAAGTCAATTAAGTTTTCTTAGACTATTTCCTGACTTGTCAAATGCTAAACCATTTAAGATTGTTACTTTGACAAAAACATCCAAAAGTATTATATATGTGGCCACCCAGATTCTTTCTTCTCTTTTTTTTTTACTAATAAAAAATACTTTTTATTTTTAGCTGTGATGAAAACACATAAAATAAAATTCATCATCTTCACCACTTACAAGTGTGTAATTCAGTAATGTTAGTACATTCACATTGTTGTGAACTCAGAAAATTCATCCCTAAGATTCTGTTCTTCCAGAACCACTCCCAGTACCAAAATTTATACTAGTCAGGATACTCCAGAGAAACAGAATCAACAGAGAGAGAGAGAAAAGAGAGATAGAGAGAAAAGAGAGACAGAGAGAAGGGAGAGAGAAAGGAGGGAGGGGGTGAGAAAGGGAGGGAGAGAGATTTATTATAAAGTATTGGTTTACACTGATATGGAGGCTGACAAGTCAAAAATCTGCAGAGCGGGCTCATGGGCTAGAGACACAGAAGAGCCAATGTTCCAGTTGAGTCTAAGACTACTCTGCTCTAGAACCAGGAAAAAGTGATGTTGCAGATAAAGTCTGAAGGCAGTTTGCTGAAGAATTCTCTCTTCCTCAGGGGAGACCAGTCTTTTTATTCTACTTAGGTCTTCAACTGACCGGATGAAGCTCAGCCACATTAGGTACAGCAATCTGCTTTACTCAAAGTCTACCCATTTAAATGTTAATTTCATCCAAAACACCTTCACAGAAACACCCAGAACAATGTTTGACCAAATATATGGGCACGCTATGGCCCTGACACATAAAATTCACCACCACACTCAGTAAAAGTAGCCCCAAAATAGATTTTCCCTGCCTTTCACTTCAGCATTCATACTAACACCAGAGTAAACCTTAAGTGCAAATCAGATTACATCATATCCTGCTTAAAACTATTGAATTATTCTACATTTCCCAAAGGACAAAGGACAAACTCCTGAAAACCACCTGTAAGCCTCCTCCATTTCTCACCTGACTTTAATCTCTATTTCCAAGTGTACTTTCTACTCCTCAGAACTGATCCAATCTAACACATGAACTCCTTCTCTTCCAGCCTACAGAACCATTTACATTTCTTTTTTTTTATTTTTATTTTTTTATTTTTTAAAATTTACATCCAAGTTAGCATATAGTGCAACAATGATTTCAGGAGTAGATTCCTTAGTGCCCCTTACCCATTTAGCCTATCCTCCCTCCCACAACTCCTCCAGTAACCCTCAGTTTATTCTCCATATTTATGAGTCTCTTCTGTGTTGTCCCCCTCCCTCGTTTTATATTACTTTTGTTTCCCTTCCCTTATGTTCATCTGTTTTGTCTCTTAAAGTCCTCATATGAGTGAAGCCATATGATTTTTGTCTTTCTCTGACTAATTTCACTTAGCATAATACCCTCTAGTTCTATCCACGTAGTTGCAAATGGCAACATTTCATTCTTTTTGATTGCCAAGTAATACTCCATTGTATATATATATACCACATTTTCTTTATCCATTCATACATCAATGGACATTTGGGCTCTTTCCATACTTTGGCTATTGTTGATAGTGCCACTATAAACATGGGGGTGCATGTGTCCCTTCAAAACAGCACACCTGTATCCCTGGGATAAATGCCTAGTAGTGCAATTGCTGGGTCATAGGGTAGTTCTATTTTTAGTTTTTTGAGAAACCTCCGTACTGTTTTCCAGAGTGGCTGCACCAGCTTGCATTCCCACCAACAATGCAAAAGAGATCCTCTTTCTCTGCATCCTCGCCAACATGTTGTTGCCTGAGTTGTTAATGTTAGCCATTCTGAAGGTGTAAGGTGGTATCTCATTGTGGCTTTGATTTGTATTTCCCTGATGATGAGTGACGTTGAGCATTTTCTCATGTGTCGGTTGGCCATCTAGATGTCTTCTTTGGAGAAGTGTCTGTTCATGTCTTTTGCCCATTTCTTCACTGGATTCTTTGTTTTTTGGGTGTTGAGTTTGATAAGTTCTTTGTAGATTTTGGATATGTCTGATATTATCTGATATGTCATTTGTAAATATCTTCTCCCATTCTGTCTGTTGCCTTTTAGTTTTGCTGATTGTTTCCTTCTCTGTGCAGAAGCTTTTTATTTTGATGAGGTCTCAGTAGTTCATTTTTGCTTTTGTTTCCCTTGCCTCTGAAGATGTGTTGAGTAAGAAATTGCTGTGGCCAAGATCAGAGAGGTTTTTGCCTGCTTTCTCCTTGAAGATTTTGATGGCTTCCTGTCTTACATTGAGGTCTTTCATCCATTTTGAGTTTATTTTTGTCTATGGTGTCAGAAAGGGTCCAGGTTCATTCCTCTGCATGTCGCTGTCCAGTTTTCCCAGCACCACTTGCTGAAGAGACTGTCTTTATTCCATTGAATACTCTTTCCTGCTTTGTCAAAGATTAGTTGGCCATACGTTTGTGGGTCCATTTCTGGGTTCTCTATTCTGTTTCATCGATCTGAGTGTCTGTTCTTGTGCCAATACCATACTATCTTGATGACCACAGCTTTGTAGTATAGCTTAAAGTCCGGGATTGTGATTCTTCCTGCTTTGGTTTTCTTTTTCAAGATTGCTTTGGCTCTTCGGGGTCTTTTCTTGTTCCATACAAAATTTAGGATAATTTGTTCTAGCTCTGTGAAGAATGCTATGGATTGCATTGAATAGGTAGATTGCTTTGGGTAGTTATAGACATTTTAACAATATTTTCTCTTCTAATCCATGAGCATGGAATGTTTTTCCATTTCTTTGTGTCTTCTTCAATTTCTTTCATAAGCTTTCTATAGTTTTCAGCATATAGATTTTTCATCCCTTCAGTTAGGTTTTTTCCCTAGTTATTTTACTGGTTTGGGTGCAATTATAAATGGGATGGATTCCTTCATTTCTCATTCTGATGCTTCATTATTGATGTATAGGATTGAAACTGTTTTCTGTGTGTTGATTTTATATCCTGCTACTTTACTGAGTTCATGGATCAGTTCTAGCAGTTTTTTAGTGGAATCTTTTGGTTTTCCATATAGAGTATCATGTCATCTGCGAAGAGTGAAAGTTTGGCCTCCTTCTGGACGATTTGGATGCCTTTTATTTCTTTGTGTTGTCTGACTGCAGAGGCTAAGACTCCCGATACTATGTTGAATAACAGTGGCAAGAGTGGACATCCCTGTCTTGTTCCTGACTTTAGGAGGAAAGCTGTCAGTTTTTCCACATTGAGGATGATTTAGCATTGGGTCGTTCATATATGGCTTTTATGATCTCGAGGTATGCTCCTTCTATCCCTGCTTTCTTGAGGGTTTTTATCAAGAAAGGATGCTGTATTTTGTCAAATGCTTTCTCTGCATCTGTGAAGAGGATCATACGGTTCTTGTCCTATCTTTCATTGATGTGATGAATCACGTTAATTGTTTTGTGGATATTGAACGAGCTCTGCATCCCAGGTATAAATCCCACTTGGTTGTGGTGAATAATTTTTCAAATGTATTGTTGGAGCCCGTTGGCTAATATCTTGTTGAGTATTTTTGCATCCATGTTCATCAGGGAAATTGGTCTGTAGTTCTCCTTTTTAGTGGGGTCTCTGTCTGGTTTTGGAATCAAGGTAATGCTGGCTTCATAGAAAGAGTTTGGAAGTTTTCCTTCCGTTTCTATTTTTTGGAACAGCTTCAAGCGAATAGGTGTTAACTCTTCCTTAAATGTTTGGTAGAATTCCTCTGGAAAGCCATCTGGCCCTGGAGTCTTGTTTTTTGGCAGATTTTTGATTACTAATTCGATTTCCTTACTGGTTACGGGTCTGTTCAAATTTTCTGTTTCTTCCTGTTTCAGTTTTGGTAGTGTATATGTGTCTAGGAATTTGTCCATTTCTTCCAGATTGCCCATTTTATTGGTATATAATTGTTCATAATATTCTCTTATTATTGTTTTTATTTCTGTTGTGTTGGTTGTGATCTCTCCTCTTTCATTCTTGATATTACTTATTTGGGTCCTTTCCTTTTTCTTCTTGATGAAACTGGCTAGTGGTTTATCAATTTTGTTAATTCTTTCAAAGAACCAACTTCTGCTTTCTTTGATCTGTTCTACTGTTTTGTTTTTTTGTTTTTTGGGGTTTTTTTTTTTGGTTTCAATAGCATTAATTTCTGCTCTAATCTTTATCCTGTCTTCTGCTGGTTTGGGGTTGTATTTGCTGTACTTTTTCCAGCTCCTTAAGGCGTAAGGTTAGGTTGTGTATCTGAGACCTTTCTTCCTTCTCTAGGAAGGCCTGGATTGCTATATAGTTTCCTCTTATGACCACCTTTGCTGTGTCCCAGAGGTTTTGGGTTGTAGTGTTATCATTTTCATTGACTTCCATATACTTTTTAATTTCCTCTTTAACTTCTTGGTTAGCCCATTCATTTTTCAGTAGGATGTTCCTCAGTCTCCAAGTATTTGTTACCTTTCCAAATTTTTTCATGTGGTTGATTTCGAGTTTCATAGCATTGTGGTCTGAAAATATGCACGGTATGATCTCGATCTTTTGTATTTACTTAGGGCTGGTTTGTGTCCCAGTATATGGTCTGTTCTGGAGAACATTCCATGTCCACTGGAGAAGAATGTATATTCTGCTGCTTTAGGATGAAATGTTCTGAATATATCTGTTAAGTCCATCTGGTACAGCGTGCCATTCAAAGCCATTGTTTCCTTGTTGATGTTTTGATTAGATGATCTGTCCGTTGCTTGAGTGGGGTGTTGAAGTCTCCTACAGTTATGGTATTACTATCGATGAGTTTCTTCATGTTTGTGATTAATTGATGTATATATTTGGGTTCTCACACATTTGGCACATAAATGTTTACAATTTTTAGGTCTTCTTGGTGGATAGACCCCTTCATTATGATATAATGCCCTTCTTCATCTCTTGATACAGTCTTTATTTTATTTTTTTATTTTTTTAATGATTATTTATTTATTTTTGAGAGAGAAAGAGACAGAGCACGAGCAGGGGAGGAGCAGAGAGAGGGAGACACAGAATCAGAAACAGGCTCCAGGCTCTGAGCTGTCAGCACAGAGCCTGACGCAGGGCTTAAACTCACAAACCATGAGATCATGACCTGAGCCGAACCCAGACGCTCAACTGACTGAGCCACCCAGGTGCCTCAATACAGTCTTTATTTTAATGTCTAGATTGTCTGATATAAGTATGGCTACTCCGGCTTTCTTTTGTTGACCATTAGCAAGATAGATGGTTCTCCATCCCCTTATTTTCAATATGAAGGTGTCTTTAGGTCTAAAGTGGGTCTCTTGTAAACAGCATATAGATGGATCTTTTTTCTTATCCATTCTGTTACCCTGTGTCTTTTGATTGGAGCATTGAGTACATTGACGTTTAGAGTGAGTACTGAAAGATATGAAGTTATTGCCATTATGGTGTTTGTAGAGTGGGAGTTTCTGGTGGTGTTCTCTGGTCCTTTCTAATCTTGTGTTGCTTTTGGCATTTATTTATATATATATAAATATAAATATTTGTGTATATAAATATTTATATAAATATAAATATATTTATAATATGTATAAATATTGATATATATATTTATACACATATATACATATATGTATATATGTATATATTTATACATATATGTATATATTTATACACATATATGTATATATATATTTTTTTCATCTTTTCTCTCCTCAGAGAGTCCCCCTTAAAATTTCTTGCAGAGCTGGTTTAGTGGTCACAGACTCCTTTAATTTTTGTTTGTCTGGGAAGCTTTTTATCTCTCCTTCTATTTTGAATGACAGCCTTGCTGGTTAAAGAATACTTGGATGCATATTTTTCTGATTCAGCACACTGAGTATATCCTGCCACTCCTTTCTGGCTTGCCAAGTTTCTGTGGATAGGTCTGCTGCAATCCTGATCTGTCTTCCACTGTAGGTTAAGGACTTTTTTTTCCTTTGCTGCTCTCATGATTCTCTCCTTGCCTGAGTATTTTGTGAATTTGACTATGATATGCCTTGTTGTTGGTTGGTTTTTGTTGAATATAATGGGGGTCCTCTGTGCTTCCTGGATTTTGATGTCTGTGTCTTTCCCCAGGTTAGGAACGTTTTCCACTATGATTTGCTCACATAACCCCCTTTTCTCTCTCTGCCTCTTCTGGGACCCCTATGATTCTGATGTTCCTTTTTAATGAGTCACTGATTTCTCTAGTTCTTAAATCGTGCTCTTTTGCCTTAATCTCCCTCTTTTTTTTTTTGCTTCATTAGTCTCTATAAATGTGTCCTCTATATCGCTGATTCTCTGTTCTGTCTCACCCTTCCTGGCTGTCGCTGCATCCATCTGTGATTACAGCTCATTTATAGAATTTTTAATTTCATTCTGGCTATTTTTTATTTCTTTTATCTCTGAAGAAAGGGATTCTAATCTATTTTTAACTCCAGCTATTATTCTTGTTATCATGGTTCTAAATTCTGGTTCAGACATCTTTATTATACCTGTGTTGGTTAAATCCTGACTGTCGTTTCTTCGTGCTCTTTCTTTTGGGATGAATTCCTTTATTTTGTCATTTTGAAGGGAGAAAAGGAATTAATGAGGTAGAAAAATTGAAATTGAAAAAATAAATTAAAAAAAATATTAAACTTAAAAAATTAAACACACACACACACACACACACACACAAATTGAATATATGATGCTAGATCCTAGGTGTGTTATGGTCTGGGTATTGAAAATGGTTTGACAGATTAGAGAAAAAAATGGGAGGGAGAGAAAAAAAAGACATCGTTTGAGATTTTGAATAATTGAATACACTGAAGCAGACTAAAATAAAATGATGGAAGTAAAATAGAATTTGAAAAAATTACACAAAAGTTAAAAACAGTAATAAAAATTAAAAATATTTTTAAAAAATGAAAATAGAAATGAATTTTTTCTCTTTCTGTATTCAAGAAAAGGAAAAGAATTCTAAACTTGAAAAAAAAGAAAAGAGAGAAAATTGAATAGATGGACCTGCTAACAGATTGAAGTAGGACTGAAATTACTTCCTTTTCCCCTAGAAGTCTGTCTATGTAGCGCTTTATAGTCCATAAACTAAGCACGCGGTAAGACTTGTGTTCTTGAAGAGCGAAGTCAGCCCAGTTTGGCAGGGCTCAGTGTAACAGCTCCGCTCTCCACTAGATGGTGCTGCTAGTCTACTGGGGTGAACTGTCGCAAGGCTTGTAGGTGCGTATGCACATGCGCGGGAGCGGTGAAGATGGTGCCACTCAGTTACCCAGTCTGTTCTACGGGATCAACAATCACGCACCGGTCCTCTGTCTACAGCTTTCATCCACTCCCCGCTTCTTCACTCTCCGTGACCAGGCCCCAGGCAGTAACTCTCTCCCAAGTTTTGTCTCAAATGTGGCTGTTTTCCCTGGCCCCTTCCTTCTGAAGGACTGTGGCTTTGACCCATTCTGACCCTCTGTGGGAGGGTCTCACTGAGCAATGGCCGAATATCGGCTGCACCCAGGAACACTTGCTGGACCCTGCTGCTGCTGGTCCCTGAGACTATGGCCAGTTGCCAGCCCGCCCTAGAAAAAGTTCATGAGATAGTGTAGCAGTGGCGTTTCAGGGATTATGGAAAATCACAACACACATCTGGCACCAGGCTTCACCCTTACGAACCTGTTTCAACACCAGTGAATGTGGCTGTTTTCCAGGGTCTGCTGGGACCAGGTGGCTTCTACAGTCTCTACCAAGTGTCCTTCCAGCAGTGGGACTGCTTTTCCCTGTGTGGCCCGAGAACCTCCCGGACCCCACTCTGTTCCTGGGGATTCGCCCTTCCCACCAGAGCACCGCCAGGTATGGAGCTGCGGAGCTGCAGCCTTTGCGCTCCCCTTGTTTACAGTCTTAATGGAATTTAAACCCTCTCCTCTCTCCTTTCTCCCTTTTTAATTTAGTCCCTGTGGCTATTTCCAATTTTCCACTTTCTCTTCAGCTGCTTTTGGGGAGGGGTGCTTTTCCGATATGCTCCCCCCTCCCCAGTCTCTGTCCTCTCTCCGCCCACAAAAGTGGCTCCCTACCCTCTGTGGCTTCCTGCTCCCCAAATTCACTTCTCCATACTGCATACATGCTGAATTCTGTGGTTCAGGTTGTGCAGATTGATGTGTTAATCTTCCAATCAGTTTTCTAGATGTGTAGGATGGTTTAGTGTTGGTCTGCTGTATTTCATGGACACGAAACACACAAAAAACATCCATGCTGTTCCACTATCTTGGCTCCTTCTCACCATTTACATTTCTTACAACACACCAATTTTCATGCCTCCATCTATCTTTATCTACTCTCTTCCCTCTTCCTTCACTCCTCCCTAGTTTGCCTATTTTCAACTATATTTGCCTAGAAAGCATATATTAAAAATCCAAGAACCACCTTAAGCATCTCCTCCTCAGAGATGCCTTTACTGACTTCCAATCAAAGTTATTTACTTCTTGATCTTACCACTGAATTATGCCACTATAGCATCACTCTGAAATGCCCTCATTTTCTCTTTATGCCTGGCTATAAGCTATGTTAAATTCAGGAACTCTTTTCTTTGTTTCTTAAATGCCTGATTCCCATTAAGAACACAAAAATTGTAGAATGAATGAAAGGAGGGATTTGATGAATAAATTGAGGCTTAATTTGGTAATCAGTGGAATAATCACTAAAGGTGTTTAATTAAAAATGTCTTCTTTGAAAGAAGAAAGAGTTGTGTTTTAAGAAGATCAGTCTGCCATTGATGGAAAGAAGGTATGAGGGCAAGATAGAGGAAAGAAAAGGGAGGCAGGGAGGCTATGTAGGTGATTCTAATAGTCCAAGGATAAAGTAAGAAGGAATTAAACCAGATAAATGGAATAGAAATAGGAGATACTCCTATTTATGAATATTTTCCCCTTCTTTAGAGTATGTGGTAGAATTTCATTTTCTTTGACCTTTGTATCATGGCTACATGTTTTTCTTTGGTCACTGAGATGTTACTGGAAGTGATATGTGCCACATCTAAACAGAAGCTCAAAAAGCCAGTACATCATCTGCCATATTCTGATTTTAACATCTCAAGGATCATGACCATATGTCAAGCTGTAACCTATGTTAGTCTGGTTCTCTGAAAGACAATCTTGAGAAGAATTGTATTGGACATGTGTGATGAGTGAGTCACTTTTCTTGGGTTAAATAATGAGATTTTGGAACTGTTTGTTACTACAGCAAAACCTAGCTAATCCTGATTTATCAGGATTTGGCAACCAATGGAAGAGGGCATGAGTAGCGTAAAATACTAACATTCAGCATGAGGGAATATAGAACTTTCATCTTGAATGACTGAGTCTGCCACATGTTGTTGCTCCTGGTGTGCACCTCACAACTGCAGGCCTCCTGTTCACATCATAATCTATCTGAATTGGGGCTCTCAGAGTTATGTTATGCATAACCTGCACAGATATACACAACATCCCTGGGAATGATTCATTCAGAAAAATATATATATATTATTTATTGTCCACTGACTCTTAAATGAAATTCTGAGTACTGCAAATACAAAGGCAAAGTAGAGTTTTTCACTCTCTGTGATGTGGTCAGAGGCCAGCACAATGTGGCAGAGGCTCTGATAGATCAACTCTGCACAGATGGAGGAGGCAACCAGCTCTGTGAGTTGTAGTGGAGCTGGAGTTTGAAGACTGATTTGGAATCATTCATACAGAGAAGGGAAGTGGGTCATTTAAGTGCAAGAAACAGGTAAAAGTCCATGAAATTTTAGAGAAACTGCAACAGATCCATGTAGCTATAGTTTAGGTATAAATTTTGGAGATGAGTAGAAATGTAGGAAAAAGATTGGAAAGTTAAGTTGAGGTCATTTTGAAAGATTTTGTATTCTGCCAGTGATTTAGGCTTTATTTCTGGAACAAGAGTCCTAGAATTTTTTAATCAGTTGAGTGTTGTATTTCAGTTTTATGTTTTAAAAACATATTAATAGGAGATTTCTATCATAATATTGATTGAAATAAGGATATTCGATCTAAAAGGGGAAGCTGATATATTCTGCTTAGGATCTTTAGATTAGCTTTCTGATTTGAAAAAAAAAATAAATTTGAGAGTTAAATTTTATTAATACTGATTCACATGGATGAATCCAACTCCATCACTTGTACTACTTTGAAATTTTATTGACTTGAATGTAGCTTGGAATACATGGGCCGTCATGTAGAACCTGGAAATCTTTGTGTCATGCAAAGATTGCCTCTCTTCTACTGATATGTAATCATGTAGGGCAATAAACAGTACCACCCAGAGCGAGAGGACTTTTTGAGAACTTATAAAGAGCAGAGGTCACCCAATTATAATCTGAATTTACAAGTCCTCTAGGGAGCAAAGTCCAATTGGATGAGCTTTGTGTCTGATCTTTTTTGTTTTTTGGCTTTTAAAGTCTTCCCCAGACTGACATTTACCATGATAGATTGCCACCTGTATCATGGGCAATGATCTCTGGTTAATGTTTGTCAGTTCAGGCATTACTATAAAATGCTAGCATCTAGATCTGCTGCATCATCAGAATTTGAAATAAGCCCTTTAGGCATTCTTCCTGCCATGAAATTACTGCTTTCAGCCTAGTGTAGCCCCTTAGTTACCCTATTTATAAGTCTTTCAGATGTGTCATTTAGTGTTAACTGTCCTCTGCTTTTTCATTGAATAAATAAAAATTGGGCAATAAGGACTATCCTAGTGATGTCGCAAATGACCCAACATGATAACACAGCTGATCCCTAAAAATCTGCCTCTGACTGTGAAAATGCACTGAACTTTAAGGCCTTTGTACATTGGTGAGGAATTCATTAAAAAGCAGCCTTCAGAATGAAGACAAAATCAGAGAGTTATAAATGGCCTGGTGAGACATAGATGTCAAAGTAGATGCCAGATGTTGGCATATCTAAAGTCAAAGGAGAACTTAATTTGAATTTTGATTCACTTGAGGGGAAGGCACAATAATTATTCCCTACCCAAGGATTGTTGTCCCAGACACCTACAGAATGTTCCCCTAAATTGAGAAATATTTGTGCTAGGGAATCTAGTGCCTGGCACAGAGTAATCACTCCATTAATGCTAGCTATTAATATTACTGTCCCACTGAACTGAGAAATAAATTAAAAATTTCAAGTTGAACTTAAATCAAGTACTCCTTTGGCTTTTATACTAATTAACACATAGCCTATGATTCAAACTATATACATCTTTAATCCTTCTGCCAAATTCGTAATGTGATGAGATGGCTCCCCTGCCCCTTGATAATGCTGCAGATGGCAAAACAGGACTGGTGGTGTCTGATAATATGTGCTCCCTACCATGTTCAATAGAGATATTTTGAAAAATGAGATTTAACTAAAGGAATCTGTGAAACTGAAATAAGAAACCTTCTCATAATGAGATTGGCCATTTTGCAGCCTTTAAGAATAACTATAGTTACAGTTTTGGGAAAATGCACATCTTACTAGGTTTCATATTTACAACCATTATCTCATTCGATTTTCTCAGCAGTCGTATGAGGTAGATATTCTTACTTCTTTTCGCATATGAGGAAACTGAGATTCAGGAACTGGCCCTCATCACACAGCCAGTAATTGGTGTGCTGTGATTTGCATCCAGACTGGCTGAATCCAAAGTCTGTGTTTTTAATCACTACAATTCATGGCTTTCCCACTAGTGCAAGTTCAGGGTAAGTTTTATTCCTCTCTTTGCATTATTTTATGCATCAAGAGGCTTCACAAATGTGATTCCTTAGACTGTCTGAATGATTGAGTGAACCTCAATGCAAGGATTGTTAGGTTTCTCTGAAACACCCTTTCTTTGATAAATCTCTCAAAGGGAATAGTCCAGGGATAATAAATCGAGGCATCTCGGGGACTCATGGGAATTTACCTCTGTGATTGATGGAATGAGTAGGCTGTCACCTGCATACATAGTAAATAAAGCCATGGAAATGCATGAGATTGCCACCTGAAAATTGACATTGGTTTGTTCATTTTCTTACGGGAAGAATACAATTGAAATGAAGGGAGCTGAGGGGAACCATAAGAGTGATTGATAGAAAGATACAGAGTTTAGATTAGGAAACTAGAAAAGAAAATAGAAGGTTTTATTATTATTATATTACTATGTCTTCAAAGTGTGCCAGCACCCTTTCCTCAGTGCAATCACAAAGTATACAACACCCTACTAGGCACGATAGAAGACAGAAAGACTGAGAGAGAAGGGAGGATAGAGATGTGCTCTCTGTTCTTAAGGAGACAGTGATTTAATTAACATATTAAAAGTTAATTTGTACTGGGTTGAAGGGCATGCACATGAATGATATGAGCACATGTTCATCACCCAAGGCCACCTTTACTGATATCATTTCATATAATTTGTCTCTAAGCAAATGGACCTTCTAAAAAAGAAAACCCAAGCTCTCTTGACCAGCAAAGGCTAAGCAGGATATGAAATGCAATGTGTCAAAGGCATGCAGGCAAAGCATTCTTTAAATAGACACAGGAAAGAAAACCAAGGCAAAAGACTGTCTTTTATGATATGGAAAAGGAAGGCAGATACTTAATGATCCAAGTGCCAGAGAACCTTGCTACCTTCATTTACCTCAAATTTTAGTAAGGGAATAATTTAAAGAATTGATTATAAAAGAGTTCCACACAGGGCTATTTAAATAGGATTTTTCAGCCTTTTTTATAGCAAAAATGCACTTATTTTTAATTTGTATGCGATATAAAATGCAGATATCTTAGTGGATCTGAGATAATCATCAAGGTACCTTCCAAGGATATTTGGCCAACTTTTAGAAATCCTTAGGTATCAACTTCCAAACCACAGTTACATGGAAATGATAATGGAATAGGGTAAGCATTACACTGTAAGGAAATAACAGGAGGCGAAAGATTCAAAAAGAGAAAGAAAAATATTCTCCTTTAAATTCAAGGAAATAGGGGGATACCAGCTTCTAACAGACCATGAATTTGAGCTTCCATGGAAAATTGTGAACATTTCCCTTTAAGACATTTCAAACTGGGGTGAATCATGTTTCTAGCAAAGTCTTTTCTAAGTAAGTCTTCTGTATCTGTCTATAGGATGTGGGATTAGCTGTGTCTCTGACTCCCATGCCTTTTCCAGCATTTAATTCCAGTTGGAAAACTTTAATGTGAAACCACACTTCTATCCTTTAAGGTCATAGCTGTTAAGAACTTGCTCATGAGTGTGGCTTATTGTTTGCTCTGAAGAACAGTTCCCAGAGAGTGATGTGGCTCAGGGACAACACTGCACATGGTAGGCATTAAACAAATTCTTGTTGAGTGTTTTTTAATTGACAGACCACAATTGGGGAATATCTCTCTTATGTGGACCCTCCATAGTATAAAATCTATCTCCATATCATTGTCCTCATGACAAGGGATAGGTTGAGCATCAGGTTTAGAATTCTGTCAGTTGTCACGCCCTTTGCCATTTAGACAGTCCCCACTCATCTGCTCATTTGGGTTTTAGAGGCAAATAGTGACTGCCACTCAGGTTTAATGATAGTTTCACTTTGAAGTATTCAGAAGAAAAAGTCACCTCAGCACAAAATAATGTTCTCCCTAGATTACTGTGATCATCTGATACCAGAAGATGAAAAGGAACACTCTTTGGTAGTATAAGGCATTTAGTACCCATTAATACACAACTCAACCTTTCTGAACAAAGGCTATCACAGAAATCTGGCCAAATTAGAAGGTGAGGAGGCTCCTCTTGTGGGCAACCAGAGGTGATATTTTACTGCATATACCTCTGTTCAGAGGAAGCTTCAAAGATTCCACATACCCTGGGCCAGATGAAGACTTTAAATCTCACCAAAGAGCATTGCACATCTGGACTGTGTCTTCTAGACTAAGTATGAATCCTGGAAGACTGAATACGCATATTGCTTTTCCAGAGCTGAGATTTAAAAAACCCCATAGTGTCTCTCTCTTTATTTTTCTGGCTATTGTCAGTTTAAATGTCTTGGTTTAGGGGCGCCTGGGTGGCTCAGTCGTTTGGGCGTCTGACTTCGGCTCAGGTCATGATCTCGCGGTCCGTGAGTTCGAGCCCTGCGTCGGGCTCTGTGCTGACAGTTCAGAGCCTGCAGCCTGTTTCAGATTCTGTGTCTCCCTCTTTCTATGACCTTCCCCCATTCATGCTCTGTCTCTCTCTGTCTCAAAAATGAATAAACGTTAAAAAAAATTTTAAATGTCTTGGTTTAAAGTGTAAGTGAAAAAGCTAACGGAACTTCATTTGAAAAGAAAGGGTGCCAAGAGACATGATAACTTAAAATCAACTTTGGTTAATACTTCGGTTTTCCAATTAATACTTGTTTTCTTCTATAAGAGAATGATTTAAACTGAAATGATAAAAACTCTTGATTAACCAGAGATTCAGTCATAACTTCATGGTAGCTTAAACTTAGGACAAAAATAATATTTTTAGGCCGTTTAGAATTTAAATACATATATAAAAACACATAAAATGAATTCCTTGGTTACTTAAACACGTCAGCTTATCAGTAAGAATGACTGATTTATTAAACTTCAAGGGAAATTAATCAGAAGTTCAAGTTCACCTGATCAACGTGGGTGTTGGTCATTTTTACAACAGTTTAGACACCTGAAGGGGGGTGGGGTGGGGAAAGAATCTTTAAAGTCTGGTTGTCTGTTTTGTTTGCTTGTTTTGTTTTTTGCTTTTTGTTTTTCTTTCATTTGTTTTTTGCTTCATGGTTCCCTCAAACCAAACATTTTTTTAAATCTTTTATGACATTGAGATTAAAAAAAAAATCCAATGACTTAAGCAATAATACCACATCTCTGAAGTGGCAGAGACTGCGTTCAAGTCTCTGTGACACCAATAATTTTACTATAGCCACTGTGCTTTGGTGACTATGACTTACTCATTTGTAAAACAAGGGGTTATATCTATTTCACAAAGTTTAAGAAGATAACATATTGAACATGGAGAGCAATGTCTGACATCTGGTAGGTAGCCACAAAACAGAATGCAGTGACAGTAGTACTAACGGTGATTATGGCTATTATAAGAAAAAATGCCAGAAAGACCTGCCCCCTGAATGCTTTGAGAATAATGTCCTAAGTTCATTAAAAGAAAAAGAATTGTGACTGTGGAGCACAAACTAATCTCCCAAATCCGCATGCCCTTATTTCTTGCAAGAATAGATAGTTTCACCAATAGAGTTGGTCACACACCATAGTTCACAGTTAAGTGTTGACTGAGTGGAGGATATTTTGCAGTAGTCCAAAAAGAGGGAAAAAAATAGGGCCACTTCAAAATTCTATTGCCATGACTAGAAAGTACTAAATTAACTGCCTAAGAAATCCATCTGGAAAATTATTTTCATGGGCTAGAATATGAAGCTCAACCCAGAATCAGAGAAACCTATTTTAAACCAAAACAAACACAAGGACACGTTTCATATAAGCACACTTATATTTTAGCTCATAATGAATGAAGACGTTCTAGCTATGTCTATGTTCTGAGTTCTCTTACATACATAGTTCTGTCATGATTGGACACTGCCAAAAAGGAAGCCTGCTTGAGATAAGAAGCTACACTAAAGGAGTAGAAAACATCCAGCAAGTGTAACATCCTGTATGGGTGAGTTCTGTCCTACTCTCTCAGCTCCATGATTATCTGAAGGAAAATTCCTGAAAGGAACTGGAGAGAAAGTTATCAATAACCTCAGGGTAAAAAGCTTTTCCTATTTGTATGCACTTTCTCTCAAAGGATATACTTCTCTGGTCTTTGTTTCATTTTGTAAACATACACATGTATATATACATGCACACCAAGAATCATAAAGTAGCTGTAGCAGCAAACATGTCTGGTTTTCAAGACACAAGGAATAGAGTATTAATGCTACATATTCTCATTTTATTTAGAGTTTATTTATTTACTTTCAGAGAGAGAGAGGGAGAGAATCCTAAGCAGGCTCTGTGCAGTCAGCATGGAGCCTGACATGGGGCTTCATCTCACAAACTGTGAGATCATGACCTGAGCTGAAATCAAGGGTCTGACACTTAACCGACTGAGCCACCTAGATGCCCCTACATATTTCCAATTTTAGATCACTTTTGGCAACTCTAATTTATGAGGTAGTGATTTAAAAGTAACACTAGACTATTTAATACCACAAATTACAAATTATTATTTAATCCTAACACCTCTCTAACATATTCATCTTCAAATCAGCAACAGTATCCCATTCATTATCTATACTTCACCTAGGAAGATAAAGGACCAACATGAGTAGAAAATTTTCCATCTGAGGAACCTGAAAAAAGAATGTCTCTTAGTTGCTTTAGATCAAACCGCAGCAATGGAATAGAATCTAGTTTCCCATGTCTTTCCCCTCCCTTATTCACACAGCCATATTTGGTAAGTAAAGAAAAAAACAGATATGGAAAATTCCCCTGAGAACATTAAATTAATTCTCTGTGAAATTTCATTATTTTATCCATAAATGGTATGGTGTAGGTTATAAATGTAGTCAGATAGCAATTGTGTTAGAACAAGCTGCAGAGTAAATTTTTTTAAAACACTGAATTTCATTACCAAAACAGAACCCGAGACACCATAAATGAACGTAGGCTTTAATCTTTGATTGAATATAAGACTCACACTCAACTGTGTGACTATTTGCACATCATCAGAAAGAGATAAAATTTCCCATTAACTGTTGCATCAAGCTTTGAGTCCAAGCAAAGAGTCTTGCTCACTAAAACTAAAAACAAAACAAGGTCTTACCCAATTTGATTTCTTTTTGCAGGGCTGACCTAATAGGTGTCTTGGGTAAAACCTTACTGCTTTTTTTTTACAATCTAAAGGAGTAGGAATCCTTAATAGATAAGCCTAAGGCATTCTGAAATATACTTGCTAAATAATAAACTTATCAATTCCTTCCAAATGAATAAATTATTAATTCTCATTCAACTCTACCAACCTGACAGAGAATGCAGGTGCCAAGAAAAAGAAATGAATCTCAGTAGAGTATACAGCATGCAATAGGAGGGTCAAGGCTGACATTAGATAGAAACCTTAGAGACAATGCCTTAAAACATAGGAAGGGAAATTTTCAATTAAACATTAGGAGAATCTATTGCAATTTTAAACATTTTCAGCTACACAGGAGAGAAAATACCAAAGGACAGGAAGAAGTGCCCACCTGAGACATCTGAGATCCATTGATATTGATTCATATCTCTAGTAAAATAATTAATTCTACACTAGAACCAGCATTGGTGATGGAAGGGTGTGAATGTGTCCAGCCTTGTTCAAACCTGATGTTTTAAACATATATGCTTCAATAATTATTAATTTCAATAACTCAACGTGAGTATTCCATTTTTATAAGGGTGAAAGTTGTTTTTCCATGATTTCCCCAAATAAGGCAAAAACATCCATTTGTTACAGATTCTCTATGTGTCAGGAACTTGAATAGGGCACAGGAGAGATAGCTTGTCTCTGATCCATATTGATGAAGCCTCATCTGGAAGATACTACCAAGGAAGACTAGGGACTGGAATCATCTGGAGGCTATTCACTTGCATGCCTGGCAGTTGATAATAGCTTTCATCTGGGACTTGATTTAGGACTGTCAACCAGATCACCTACAGGTGGCTTCTTCATGGAGCCTTGGATTCCTCAAAATTTGGTGGCTGAGGTCCAAAAGGGAGGGTCCCAGAGAAAGACCCAGATGGAAGCTGTATCACCTTTTGTGTCCTAGCCTCAAAAGTCACACAGTATCTCTTCCTTTGCATTCTGTTTATTGGGCAGTCACAAATGTTGACCTACATTCAAGGAGTGAACATTAGACTCTACCTTCTGATGGGAGAAATGGCAAGGTTCTGCAATTGTAGAACTGGAAACATGGCTTTTGAAACACCATCTGCCAAAGCAATTGTTTCTTTTTCTTTTTCCTTCTCTTCTTTCCTGTGTGTATGTGTGTGTGTTTGTATGTCCTGCCTGTGCTTTCTCATAGTTTCTAGAAAAAATAACAAGTCACACACAGCACATTTCTAGCAAATTCTAGTGATATTTTGGTCATCTGTTATGAATTAGCTCATCTCAGATTAATAACTTTTGTACCCAGGGTTATTCTGGTAGGTTTATCAGATGCTTGTTCTGACACAGACATTTTGGAGCTTATACATGAGGATAAGAGAAAGGAACAGAACTTGAAAGTGTTAATTGTTGGAAAGAAGTGCAGAATGGGTAAGAAGATGTTTAAAAGAGGAATGAAAACAGATGTTGGGATTTGAGTCTATTGAGAAAAAGGATTTAGGATGTGAAGAAAAGATCTCTTTGCTGAAAAGGATTAAATGTTTCTTGGTGTGTGTAAAGCTTCTGATAATTTTTAGAAATTAGTTGTTTGACTTCAGGACATGTTATTTTTCTGCATATTTCTAACTAAACATTTTAATGAAAAACACTGTCATTTATTTATCAACTGATATTGTAGCCCCATTTTAATGTTCTGGGAATCCATGGGTGATGCTTCTTTTTTGCATGATGCTTCTCTGTGTGTTTGAATACCCAACTCTGTCCTGGTTCTACTACTCTGATTAAATGAGGATACTTAGAGATGACGGGCCGTCACTCAACTCCCTGGACTGAAATAGCCAGAACAATAAGCACCTCGATCTAATGCAAATGGGGTTAACAAAAACATGGAGAAAAAAGAATGATCTCTTTCTCCGAAAACCACATCGCATGAATATATCTTTTTGACTTTATAAATCTGCACTGAAAAATCAATCCTATAGAGACAATTTCAAAAGTGTGTGATGCACTATTTCAGTATTGTTTATAACAGTAAAAATTGGAAAGAAATGAAAATGGTCGTCAATGGGAATGTCTATGTGGTATATTCATATCTACAACACTATTGCAACCTTAAAATAACATGTACCTCCTTTCATGGAAGTGTGTTTAATTGATTCATTAAAAATGTTCCAAAATATTATGAAGAGTAAAAAACCCATTAAAAAAAAAGATGTAAAATTTCATTCTGGATGGCAGACTTAGCACTACTTTAGCCACTCCATGTCATAAAATATCTCTACAAATGATTATGTATTGTCTTTTTAAAATTCACATCTGGTATGTCGATCAAGAATGAAAACTCTTAATGGACCATAACACATAAAAAATTCTTGAAAAATGGGAAATGAGAAGAATGAAGTGAGAAAAAATTTAAGTTCCCAAGACATAGAACATATTTTGCTTCTAGAAAAGTTGGGAAAGGTCCCAAGGGAGCTTCATAACCAAGTGTAGTGGACTCTGAGTTCAAGAGAGGTACTAAGAGTAACCAAACGGTTATCGGAAGAGGGAACCAAGCAGGACAGATTCTGCATAACCTACCTTCTTAGTCCAGAGAACAGCCACAGAGGTTTCAGACTCAGGTGAGATGGAGGTAGGAGGGTATTAGGCTGTGAGAATTTGGGGTCAAGGAAATGGGATAATGCTGAAGGCTGCCATATTGCACCCAAGCCTCTCTACTCTGAAAGAAACCTGCTAAATCCAGGCCACAGCAATTCATCTCACCTCTCCCCATAAGTGGACAGTCAATCCAGCAAGGTATTTTGGCTATAGACATTAAAGCACACCAATAGTTACCAATTACATCATGCTTTTTCTGGAACTGGTCATTTTACAACTGTCCCCCTCCTGTGGTGGCTGGTGTGGAGTCAGCTCATACATCTCTGAGATCCCAAAATTGAGAGCTTCTTTGCACCTGGCAGGTACACCTGATCACTTGGCAGTTATCACCATGCCACAAAAGGAACATATTGAATTTGGATTAGCATGAGAAAAGGAGAAAGAAGGAAGGTCAAGAGGCTCATAAATGTTGAAAGGCAAAAATGATGATTGGTTTGAATGCTAAGCTCTACCATAAACAGAGCCATGCTGAGAAAATACAAATGAAAGCTACCAAGATGCAAGAAAAGAGAAGCACCAAACAAACTAATGATTAAAAAAAAGACTCCACAAGGAGCAGTACCTACAAATCCACTGGACAGAAGGGAACAGTCCTGAGCTAAAATACTTTCTAATATGATTAAACAAAAACAAAAAAGGAGAGCAGGAAAGTTCTGCCCAAATTCCTGTCTGGAAAGAAACAGAAGTATTAAGTTATTTGAACAGAAAGGAGAAAGGAGAAGATGTGGAAGAGGATATTTACTAAAGTCTGCTTTGTTGGAAATAGCTGTACTCAAAAACCACCTAAATATGAAAGACTCATTAAGCCAATGGATTTATGTTTCAAAAGTGCACGTAAACTCATCCTGAACTGAACAGAACCTTTTGCCTATCAATACTTGGTATAAATAAGAATGTCCTATCCCCACTATATGCAACTTTGGGTATCATTACCAAAGGAGTGTCACTGAGGTGAACATGAGCAGGTTGGACCTTGGGACACAAGAAGGCAAAGTATTGGGGGAAATTATACCCACAGGTAACCAGCAATCTTGAAAATAATGGATGCATAAATGTGGCCCTATATTTTGACATCAATTTCATATAAGTAACTCCTGACAATTATTGAAGACTACACGCCAATCAGGAAAACCAGCATTACTGAGATGTTTCTTAATACTACCCAAGAACCTCATATGTCTGCAATTACCAAGAGAACTATTTATTCTACTGTAGAAAAAAACCACACACAAAAAACCCAAAAAACATTAAAGTGACTTACTTAAAAAAAGTCATCGACTACTTGAGGAAAGCTAGTAGTTTGTTGTTCCTCAATAAAAGAGTAACTTAATCATGAGGACAGAGACTTAGAATAATCATAACAAGAAGTTTAGGGTAAGTATTATTTATATCCTCAGAAATGTAAGAAGATATTTGACCCATAATAAAATTAACCTAATATATAAAGAAAAGCTGTCATCATTATTGGCGAGAATATGGGGAAAAAATGGAACCTCTGAATACTGTTGATAAGAATATAAGAGTGTAGCTGTTATGAAAAATATTATGGAAGTTCTCACAAAAAACAATGAAATCTTGGCCTTTTCAACAATGTGGATGGAACTGGAGGCTATTATGCTAAGCGAAATAAGTCAGAGAAAGACAGATATCATCTGATTTCATTCATATGTAGAGAAACTTAATAGATGAACATAGGGGAAGGGAAGGAAAAAATAAGATGAAGACAGAGAGAAAGGCAAACCATAAAACCTG
Organism: Panthera pardus; assembly: GCF_024362965.1. NCBI lineage: Eukaryota > Metazoa > Chordata > Mammalia > Carnivora > Felidae > Panthera > Panthera pardus. The sequence goes on along the minus strand of NW_026526810.1, from coordinate 116,331,059 downwards.
AGGGTTGATGGGGATGGGTTAAATGGGTGACGGGCATTAAGGAGGGTACTCTTCAGGAAGAGCATGGGGTGTCATACGTAAGAGATGAATCACTGGGTTCTATTCCTGAAGCCAAGACTACACTATATGTTAGCTAGCTTGAGGATAAGTAACTAAACAAACAAACAAATAATTAATTAATTAAATAAAATTAGCATATGATCCAGCAATCCCATTTCTGTGTATTTATCCAAAAAGAATCGAGAGATATTAGTACTTCCATATTTACTGCAGCACTATTCACACATAGCCCAGATGTGGAAACAACTTAAATGCCCATTGATGGATGAATGGGGAAAGAAAGGGTGTTATACAGAAAAAAATGGAATATTATTTAGCCTTAAAAAAGAATATGTGACTACATGGATGAACCTTGAGGACATTATACTTAGTAGAATAATCCAGCCACAGAAGGACAAACACTTCATGATTCCACTTATATAAGCTACCTAGAATAGTTTAAGTCAGAGAAGAAGAGAGTAGAATGGTGGTTGCCAGGGCCTGGTGGGGGGAATGAGGAGTTGCTATTACGTGAGTATAAAGTTTCAATAATAGAAAATGAACAACGTCTAGAGATCTGTACAACATTATGCCTATAGTTAACAACACTGTATTGTACACTTCAAAATTTAAGAGCATAAACATCATGTTAAGTGTTCTTACCATAATAAAATTTTAAAAATTTAAAAATAAAACTCTCATCATTGAAATAATACTCAGTAGTTGGGCAGAACAGAAGAAAGACCATAGCTCGAGAGAAACTAGTGAGATAGAATTAAGTAGTTTTCTGGAATTTAAACAGTTGGAGAGGTAATATTGTGTGGTGGTTAAGAGCACAGATGCTGGAAACAGACTGCCTAGGTTTGAATACTAGGTCTATACTTAATGGCTGTGTGATATTAGAAAAATTATTTAAATTTTTGGTGTTCATTATTAAGCTTTTTTCTTTAAACTCTATATCCTACAATACTTTTCTCTATGAAGCTGGAGCTATGAATTTGTAAACTTATTTCTCTTTGTCATTTTATGAACTATAAAGTTATGCCCACAGAGAACACAAAAAGCACAACTAAGAGGCAGGGGTAGGAATTTCCTGGTTTGTTTGTAGTTAATGTTACCAGGGTCCTAACAATAGGAGGTAATCCTGGAAATAGCAGTTGGTTCTAGTCTTCTACCTTCTTTTGGCATCCCAGAACAAGCTTCTTCACTCTCCCTCATCAATATCCATACAGTGGGCACTGCCTCCTCTCCAAGAGACCCCTCCTCTGCCGACCTGACCTACACTGGCATCTCCTGCTCAGAATTCTGCCTTCCAATTCTATGGAGTTTCTAGGTTCTGAAACTCTTTCATAAATTTCCCTACACTTATAGGTGGCAGCCACTTTCTGCCACTATTACTTCCATATGGCTCTAGGTTACTTCACTGTTCTCATTTTGATTTTTCAGTGTTCCAAACTTGTTTAACCAATACCCTAAGTACTCTTTGCTGAAATATCTGGGGTGTTTTGTTTTCCCAAATCAATCCCAACTAATATAGTTTATCATGTTCAACCAGAAGTAGGTGGCTATGAAGATTGAATTGAGTCAATACATGAAAAACACTGAGAACAGTGCCTGTCTATAAAGAGCTATGTGAGTATTCACTACCATTTTCAAATGCTATCTCAAAAATCCGAGAAAAACACAAGAAAAAAGGGAGGCACTGAAGATACAAGTAAAAATTTCAGCAGCTATTTTAGAAGATGAAAATCAAAATTACTCAGAGGAGGCAATAGTATATATATATATAGATGAATACTTGATAGATTTATAGAGACAGGGAGAGTGAGAAAGATGGTGGATAGAGAGATAGATGAGAAGACTTTGCATGAATTTAATGTAGATATGTCACTGGCAGAACAAAACACACACATACAAACAGACATACAAACACAGTACCTTATACCTAGAGATAACCATAAGCCACTCTTACACCATCAAGGATAAAGGAGCTGAATTTCATCTGACCCTTGAACAACATGAGGGTTACAGGTGCCGACCCCACATGCAGCTGAAAATTTATTTTTGAGAGACATAGACAGAGCATGAGCGGGGGATGGGCAGAGAGAGAGGGAGACAGCATCTGAAGCAGCATCTGAAGCTGTCAGCACAGAGCCCGACCCGGGGGCTCAAACTCATGAATGGCGAGATCATGACCTGAGCCAAAGTTGGGCGCTTAACAGACTGAGCCACCCAGGCACCCTGAAAGTCCAAAACTTTAACCATGAACAGTCTACTGTTGACCAGAAGGAAGCCTTACAGATAACATAAATAGTCAATTAACACATATTTTGTTATGCTATATACTGTATTCTTACAATAAAGTAAGCTAGAGAAAAGAAAATGTTATTAAGAAGATAATAAGAAAGAGGGGAACCTGGGTGGCTCAGTCGGTTAAGCACCCAACTTTGGCTTGGGTCATGATCTCATGGTTCATGGGTTTGAGCCCACATCACACTCTCTGCTGTCAGCGCAGAGCCTGCTTTGGATCCTCTGTCCCTCTCTCTGCCTCTCCCCTGGCTTGCTTGTGAGTGCACTCTCTCTCTTTCTCTCTCTCTCAAAAATAAAATAAACATTAAAAAAAAGATAATAAGAGAAAATACATTTACGGCACTGTATCAAAAAAAATCCACATATAAATGGACTCTTCCAGTTCGAATCCTCTTGTTCCTCTTGTCAACTATAATCAATTATTAAATGTAGATAAGGAGACAATAAGAAAATAAAACTATTGAAAAATTTCATTTGTGAACAGTATTTTATTAAAGTAAAATACTACTAAAAAGGCATAGTAGTGTTTTAGAAAATAATACAACATAATTAGTATTTATTTCAGAAATGCAAGAGTAGTTTAATAATAGAATTTATTATGATAATTCAGCTCATAAATAAGAAGGAAAGCACTATCTCAATAGATAATGAAAAAGCATCTGATGATATTCAGCACCCATTCTTTATTTAAAAAAAAAACCACTCCAAGAAAATGAGAACTAAGAACAACTCTAATTTGATATAAAATTTCTACCTGTAACCCATAGCAAATATCATGATCAATGGTGAATCACTAGAAATATTCCCATCAAAGTCAGAAGCTAAAGATGCCTACTAACACCTTTAATACTCTACACCAGAGTTCTAATCTAATAAAATAAAAAAAAATAATATGAGATATACATAGTGAAAGGAAGAATTAATCATTATTTACAAGTGATAAGATTACCTCTAGAGTTTGTCAGTTGATTGTCTTAGTTTTCCTATTAGAATGAATAAGAAAGTGCAGTATTGTGGCCTGATAAAAGATAAACGCAAAAAAAAAAAAAAAAAAATCTAGGGCTCTCCTATGTACCAGTGGAACATAATAGACTTGATCCTTCTGGGGTGCCTGGTGGCTCAGTTGGTTAAGTGTCTGACTCTTGATTTGGCTCAGGTCATGATCTCACAGGGTCAAGCCCCACATCAGGCTTTGTGCTGAGCATGGAGCCTGCTTGGGATTTTCTCTCTCTCTCTCTCTCTCTCTCTCTCTCTCTCTCTCTCTCTCTCTCTCTCTTTCTCTCTCTCCCCTCCCCTGCTCTCTCTCTGTCAAAATAAATAATAATAAATAAGCATTAAACAAAATAAAGATCCTTCTTCTGATGGAAACACAATATATAAACCAACGATAAAGGAGTCTAGAAATAAATGTATAATAGTATATAGAAAGTTATAGAATTTTGCTGAAGGTGATGAAAAGACCTAAGTAAAAGAGAAATATAATATGTGAATGGGAGGTGCAATACGATAAACTTAAGTCTTTCAAACTTAATAAATTCAGTGTAATCCCCCAGAATTCCCTACAAGATATTTCATCTATCTTGACTAGATGAATATTAAATTCAAGTGAAAGAATAAATGTGAAAGAAAGTAAAGGCAGCTTTGTAAAAGAATAAATTGAGAGTAACTTGATTTAACAGATTTCACATTATAAAGATTAGGTAGTAAAGCAGTAAGGTACGTGTGTGCATGCGTGTAGGAATAGACTTAAGTTCATTGGGATGGAGATATTTCCCAGCCATACTGTTGAGTGAATAAAGTAAAAAGTGAAGAAAGTAAAATCTCTGTTTTCTAATTCACAAAGCAGGTATAGATCCAGAAGAACACATACCCACTGATGACTTGGATGGTGGCTACTGATTAAAGGGATTCTTTCACCTTATGTGTACGCTTGTGATTTTTTAAATTAATTTTTTTTTTATTTAAGAGAGAGAACATGCACATGAGAAGGGGAGAGAGGCAAAGGGAGAGAGAGAATGTTTTCTGTTTCTTTTTTTGTTTATTTATTTTGAGAGAGAGAGAGCAGGGGAAGGGCGGGGGCGGGGGTGGGGGGTAGAGAGAGAGAAAAAAAAGAGAGAGAGAGAGAGAGAATCCCAAACAGGCTCTGCATTGTCAGAGAGGAGCCCCACAAACTGTGAGATAATGACCTGAGCCAAAATCAAGAGTCAGATGCTTAACCGACTGAGCCACCCAGGGACCCCTGGATGCTTGGGATTTTTAAAGAATGTAACCATATATTACTCATGTGGCTATAAATAAATATTTTTAAACCTGTAATATTTATATACAGAAATAAAAACCTATTTATATCTTTTCATCTTTATGAACTAACTTACAATGTGCAACAAACCATTTCAAAACTCAGTTACTTAAAACATCTATTCTCATGAGTCAATGAATGGGTTTGGAAGTTGTTCTCACTTAGCTGAGGATGGATGGATGGTCGAGAATGGCCTCACTCACATGCCCAGGCCTCTGCTGCAAAGTCAGGGATGGTTAGGGTGACTGAGGCCTTCCTCCATGTGGTCTCTCACCTTTCAGGAAGCCAGCCTAGGCTTGTTCACATGAGGTAGAAAGGTTGCCAACAGCAGCAGAGGGCAAACCTTAATGCAGGAGCGTTTTTCAAGCTCCTACTTGTATGAGATTTGCTATCATCTCATTGGCTAAAGTCATGTGGCTAAACCCAAGACAGTGTGGGAGGGGACTACCTATTGAAAAAAAGAATACATACCAAGTAATAAAAGGTGGATATACCTGGGAAGTGGAAATAATGGAGGATGAGGGAGGATTTTAACATCTCTACATACCAACAATGCTGTTTTGTTGTTTTCAATGAACATGGATTATCTTTTCAAATTATATTACTTTGAAAAGTTAACAGAAGAAAACATTCTTCGCAGGTATGGACTCTGAGAGTTTCCCAACTTTGACCTCATTCCCCATATCTGCATTCCTTTACTCTCCCCTACCACTGAATCTTCTTGCCCTTACCTTTGTCAACATGCATTTTCCCACAGTGAGATGCCACTTCCTAGAAACCTCACGTTTGCAGTCACCCTAGCATCTGCCAGCACATATGCACAGATATCATGGAAACATGTATAACAAAGTAAACAAGGACAAAAAGGCTTTTAGAAGTCCCAATTGGTGGCAGCTGCTTCTGTCTCCCAAGGGAGTAGTATAATTTTTTTTTTTTTCCCTCTAGAGCAGCAGGTTTTTGTAAAGCAAAATGCCTCCATTTGGCAGATTTAGGGTACAAACAGTGAGTCTCCCAGGGCATAGTTTGGAGAATGCAATGTAAAAAAAGAAAGAGTCATGTTTCTTGGGAGTTTGGAGAAAATAAAGATGATTCAGGAAGGAATGAGAAGAAAACAAAGGAAGAAAAAGCTAACTAATAATGGCTTTGGGCAGTGTGGGTGGCTAAACTTCTTTTAAGGACAGAGGGTGTTAATTATTAAGAGGTTGTCTTTCTCCTCTGTTGCCTTTCTATACTCTACTTTGCTATGGTGTTGCTTAGATGCTATATATCTAAGCATTTTCTTTTGTCAGCTGCCTTTGTTAGTTTTTGCCACAATGAGTCTGGGGACTTGCTGGGAACTTGCTCCTTCCTCTTTGTTTGCTATTCTTGTCACTGGAGCCATTTGCTATTTCTATAACCATCCACCTGACAAAGAACTTCATTCAAATAGCATCAGTCAGCTTCAGTGTCTATCTTCTGGCATTTCCAGGACCAGCCTCATTGTACCCTCTTAGATGTACCAGACTAGAGGGGCAGCATCCTTGTCTCAGAGGGCTCAGCCCCAGCCATAAGCCAAGATCCCTCTCCAAGATCCTGATTTGCTATCATCAGCCAGATGGTAACCCTTTCCTCAACTGTGTGGGGTCTGAGCTTCTAGGCTGTAATATCTCCTTTTTTCTCCTCCAACACTAAGGGTGGTGGTGACTTGCAGTGCTTATTAACTTTGTATTACCTCAGTGTAACCTCATTTTTAAATTCCAAACTGTGGAAAAAAACAAAGAACGCCAAAATGAGAACAAACAGGCTATTTATCCAACGCTTTCCATAGCAAAGGAGTCAACCACCATCACTTGCACTTGGCAGCAACTCCAAGACAGACTGAGAGTGGAGAATCTTTATGGTGAAAGAAGGGGAAGGTTTCAGGTGTGCTCTGACTGGGGTTTGTTGGAATGAGGAATCTTGGAGGCAGGCTAGTTAGAAGCAGGGTATCATGGGATTGATTTGGAGAGCATATTTGGTTTGGGACATACTCCCCAAAGTTGGGGGAAGGGTGGATAGTGGATAAAGAAAATAGGGAAACTAGTGTTCATTGGTCGAGTCTTGACTGTGCTGGGCTGACTTCTACAGAGGTCAAGGGTCAGAGTTCTTTTGTAATACATACCAGGCCATTGTTCATTTGTATACCCAGTTGCTCACCTCAAATGCCTGTTCATATAATTCCCTGTTAAGTCCTCTCTGTTTAAATGTTTAGTGTGCTTTCTGCTTTCCTGACTAGAATGTGACTGATACAAAGAGTATCTAACCTTCCATTTTCAAAAGTTCCCATTGTGTGAGTGTGTGTATCTATTTTGCCAAATCTTTAGTGAGTCTGACATAGATGCAAATGGCTTATCTGAATGGTGTTTGGGGAAAATCAAGGAAATAAACACATCTGTAAGAATCCAGGATGGAAAGAACAGCAGCAGGAGGCAGTACATTAGTGACACCAGACTTAAGGTGAACCTTGAGGGATCAAGAGAACAAAGCCCCAAGTGCCTTTCCTTATCCTTATCCTGCATGAAGGTGCCTAATAAGCATTTTGGTTTGGTTAACCAACTCCCAAATTGATAAATCAGTTTTATCTAAATTTATTGGTAATACTTTTGTGATTCATTCATATTTTTTGCCAATTCTCTTCAGTTTATCTTATCTTTACTGAATTTCGGGTCAGGGCAAGATATTGTGAGCTATTTGTAAAATGGAAACTACCCAACCTCCGTCCTTAAAGGGTTTAAAGGCTTTCTGGGAAGAAATAAATAAGCAGGAAGTCAGTGGAAGTAATAAAAAATAATATATGGAAGGTCCAGAATAAGAAGTACAACTAAATGGCATTGTATTATTTTTAAAAAGGGAAGAAAGTACATATAATTTCAGTTCAGTGAGAAGCTGTGGCACAGTAGGTCAGACTTTGATCTTCACTTTTCAATAAAGAAAAATGCCAAGATTTTTAAAAATTCCAAAATATTGTCATCACAAAAATTGCTAATTCTAACCTCGTTAAAAGCTCATATTTTTTTCGCTATAACTTTCACATATGCATAGTCTAGTCGTAATCTTGATATAGAACTTATTAAGCATTTTTATTTACATTGTCATAAATATTTTTCATGTTTTTACATGTTTTATATGTTATTACCATTTTTAATTGTTCTGTTACATTCCATTGTTTGGTTGTGCCATAAATTACATAGTCTTCCATTTGTGGTGTTTGTTTTTTAAAACTTTTCCATCTTAGGTTTACCCATGAAGATATTAATTGTGTCACTAAATTTTTGCTTCTGGCACATTTGGATATACTTTTTGAGAAGGGATGCTGACTAAGAGCACATTTATGGCTCTTACTTTTGAAATATTGCTTTACAAAAAGATTGTAAAGTATTGTTAGTAAGGAACTAGTTTATCTTAGCCACATCAGCTCATGTTATCTTTTTTTTTAAATCCTCATTTCCAGGGTGCTATAATTTGCATTTTTAACTACTAATGAGGAAAAGAATCTTTCCATCTGTTTTCTTCTTGTATTTGTTGATGAGGATTATAAAATGTGTGGAAGAAAGGAAAATACCTTGAACAATGAACAAGGCTGGGTGGTAAAAGGGAAGATAGCTGGATGGTAGGATAGACAGAAATGTTATTTATAATATGCATGTATATTTTTATAGATATACCCATGTACACATATTACATGTCTCCATCTTTCTCCCTGATCAAGTATTTGCTAGAGTCTCAGAACTATATTAAGTGATGTTTTAAATAAATCTCATATTATCCTCATAACAATCCCATGTTTGTTTTCTCCATTTTTCTGGTGAGAAACTGAAAGCTCATCGAGATTAAGTCACATACACAGCCACCACGCATAGCAGCAGTATGGGATTTTTCCAATGTCCCTCTTACACTAGCACAATTCTAAACACCAGGTGATACTCAAAATATTTTGCTGAATATGAAAAGTCAGCACTGAGAAATAAAGGCAACCATGAAAGAAGACTATCATAAATTGCTAATAGTTGAATCCTTCTGGGCCCTGGTAGGATCTACCAAAGCGAGATCCATATTGGCTGTAAGGACTATATTCATTTTCTGCTGCCAAATGGACTTGGTTTTAGTTTAATTCTCTTTATAGAATTGATGTTTGTTCTTGGCTAACCATCTATGATATCATTATACTGCACACAATGAATTATTCACCCGAATGTGCCTTACAATTAGCCTCAGCAGAGTATTTGCTCCTTTCGTCCAAACATTTTACTTTATCTATAAAGATTAAATTAATCATCTCTGCCAGCAATGAATAACTGAGAGAATTAGTTTTTAATATCTGGAGTAGAGAAGGGGAAATTGCAGGCAGAGCAATACATTTTGCTTGACCAGTGTTCCATGTTTCCTTTTATAATTTGTATTCAGTATCATAGGCACCATCTTTGGCTGGGGAGAGGAAGAGATAGGATACATTATTTGATCAATGACTGCCAACCTTTAGGGAGGAAGACAGCTGAACAAAGATGATTAATTAAAATGCACTTCAACTTTAGTCATCCTATTTCAAAATCCCATCATTTAATTGTTACAACAATGCTATAAGGTAGATAGTATTAGTTCCCTATTTTACAGATGAGAAAGTGGGCACAGTGGATTTAAGTGATTAAGCCACAGTGGATTTAAGAATGTACCTAGGCCACGCAGCATCTGTATTCCAATCTTGACCACTGTTTGGGTGCTTCCCGATGGCATCCTGCTATGGGTCCACTCCTTTTTCTGTTCTGATCCACCACCCACAGAGCAATAAAATTCCCCAGAAGGAAAGCAACAGGAGGAAAGCAAGAGGGCTCTCTATTCCCAACATGTGTACTATTTGGTAGATCATCAATAGTTATTCACATTTAACATGGGATAATCAGTTTGGAAACAGGTTGCCTTGTTGAAACAGTTTTTCTGTTTTTTTCTACTTCCATGTGATTGAACTTTAAAAAAAAAAAAAAGGAGAGCTAAACTCCTTACCTTAACCCTTGTAGGGACCAAGGGCAAGTTGCTCCATAGTGTGCCACTTTGGCATGGAGATTATATTTCAAACAGAAAACAATCAGGGTCCAAATGACCCAGGAACAAATTGTGACCTTCCCCTAACTGCCTGAAATAATTTAGATAAAGGACCTGTTCCAGGAAGGAAGCTATCACCATAGATAACTACAGTAAAATATGAATTAGGTAGAGTAGACAGGGAGGAATTTAGCAAAGTCTGTTTGTTAAAATTCCTTTCTTCGTCCCCTTGTTTCCGTGTGGGTCAGTGAATGTTTGTTTGTCAAACATTTACTCTTTTTTCATCTTCCCATGAATTGCTTTCCTTTTCTTTGAAGTCCCATACCTCATCCCCTTCTTAGATGAGGATGGCATATGTCCTTCATTTTGCCTGTCTTTGGAACCTCATGTCTGTGTGAATTCATCATATTTACAAAATTAAATTTTATTTCCCCCTGTTAATCTGTCTCATGTCATTTTAATTCTTAGACCAGCTGTAAGTCAGAAGTTCAAAATGTAGTCAGTGGAACCTTTTTACATCAGAATTATCTGGGCCCAGCCCCACAAGCTGAATCAGAATCTTTGGACATGAGGTCCAAGAATCTTCATTCGAAACCCCTCTCCAGGGCACCTGGGCAGCTCAGTCATTAAGCATCTGACTTAGACTCAGGTCATGATTTCATGGTTCGTGAGTTGAAGTTCCACATCAGGTGAGCTTGAGCCCTGCATTATTGAGTGAGCCTCACTTCTCTCTCTCTCCTTCCCTCTCTCTCTTTCTCTTTATCTGCCCCTCATGGGATTCTCTCTCTGTCCGTTGCTTACTTGCACTCTCTCTCTCAAAAAACAAACAAACAAAATAAAAACAAAAACAAAACCCACTTTTCAGTATCTGAGACCTACTGATTAAGAAGCTTATCCACCACAGGTTTGGTTATGGTGGTGATCATAATGATGATAAATGAAGCAAGACCTGGCACCCACTTAGTGATATGTAGAAATGTATGTTTTACATTATCTTGTTGAAAGTCATAAAATCCCTAGAGGCACTTACTATTATTATCCTCATGTTAGATGAAGGAACCGGAACTTCATAAAGAGAAAAAGTCAAATATAAGTATCCTGGTTCCAGACGTTATTATGTCTCCTTAAACTCTACATTTTATCGGTGTGTTTCAGTTACAGAAAATTTCAGGCAGCGGTGTCCAAAGCAAAGATAAGTGTGGCAATTTGTGGTGAAACAAACAAACAAAAAAATTAAATAAAGCTGTACATCTCATTTTGAACAGGTATTCTGTCATTTTCCTAGGATTTCCTGAAGGACTAAATGCAAAGTGATTATATTGTGATTACATTTTTAAAAATCCTACAGTTATATTAAAAGATATAAATAAGGACTTGGCCAAAATTCTATAAAGTATTTAAACATTAGCATGGGAAAACCAGACAAACAGAACTCAGTGAAAGTAAGAACTGTTCTTAAAAATGAGAAATATTCAGACATAAATTACTTTACCTAGCTTACAGAGATTGGAAGTGGTCTTCAAGGGGCGATAATTACAGAATGGTCTCACTCAGAGCAGTCATGGCTTCCTTCACCTTGACTACAGAAACTATTGGAAATATATTTCCTGCGGATCTCTACAAAGCTTCCTAATCAGAGAAAACAGGCAATTTCCAAACACACTTGTTACTATGCTGAAAAGCAGCAGTACATGACAATGATGTCTTCTCAACTTCTTTGCATATTTTCCATAGTAATCATAAAACACAGTAGATCTTAGAACCACATTTGGAAAAAAAAGGCTCAAATGTTGATGGTTTACTTCACTTTTCTTTTCTTTTTAAAAATTACAATGGGGGTCACCTGGGTGGCTCAGTCAGTTAATCATCCGACACTTGATTTCAGCTCAGGTCATGATCCCACAGTTCATAGGATCAAGTCACATGTCAGTCTCTGAGCTGACAGTGTGGAGCTTGCTTGGGATTCTTTCTCTCTCTCTGCCTCTGCCTCTCTCTCTCTCTCTCCCAAAAGTAAACATTAAAAATAAAAAAATAAGTAAATAAAAATAAATCAGAAATAGATAAATAAATAAAATAAAAATGAAAGTTACAAGGGGGCATCCTATTTACTGCCTGATGGACTGTACATTTGTATAAAAATTTCTGAGTAGCAATTGGCACTAGATAAGAAGTTTTGGAAACATTCTTTGATCTAATATGTCTATTTATAGGATTTGTTGTAAGGCAATTACAAATGATAAGAACAAAAATTTTCCCACGAGGATGTTTATTATGGTAATCATTGTAATTTTTATTAAAAATGTTGGTAGTACCACCTGCTATTTCAACAAGAAAACACGGCAATAATGAAACATGATGCACTTGCCTTCCGATCTTTGTTTCACTAATCATAGCTGTACCTAATTGTCATCAATTGTTTGTTTTATATGTTTTCAAACTTAATATCATGTCAAAAGCTTTTTCTCATATAGATAAATTGTTATACACATGAATTTTAATGTCTTTAAAATGATTTAAATAAGTACTGCTAAGGCAAGTCATTATTTTAATTGCATTGTTTTAACGGTGTAACATAAGTTAAATAATTCCCTGTTGTTGAATATGTTTTTCATTTTATTTAATATTATAAATAATGATACAAACAATTGGATGCTTAATTTTTTAAGCAAGCTACTCATAACTATAGGCAATTTCTTTTCATATAAAGAACTTATTTATAAAATTATAAATATAGGTATTTTTAAAAAAAGTCAAATCCCACAAAGCACAAACTGGGCCTTTATTTAAAGCATATTAAGTATAATATGTTTTTATTACTCAAATAACCATTTGCTTTTAAAAACTTATTTAGGGGGCACCTGGCTTGCTCAGTAAGTGGAACACACAACTCTTGATCTCAGGGTTGTGAGTTCGAGCCCCACACTGGGTGTAGAGATTACTTAAAAATAAAATCTTGGGGTACACAGGTGGCTCAGTCAGTTACACATCTGACTCTTTTTTTTTCTTTTAACGTTTATTCATTTTTGAGAGAGAGAGAGTGAGTGGGGGAGGGGAAGAGAGAGAGGAGGACACAGAATCTGAAACAGGCTCCAGGCTCTGAGTTGTCAGCACAGCTCCTGACCTGGGGCTCAAACTCACAGATCACAAGATCATGACCTGAGCTGGAGTCAGATACTCAACCAACTGGGCCACCCAGGTGCCCACATCTGACTCTTGATTTCAGTTCAGGTCGTATCTCACAGTTCATGAGTTAGACCCCGCATAGGGTTCTGTGCTGACAGTGAGGAGCCTGCTTGGGATTCTCTCTGTCTCTCCATCTCTCTGCCACTCCCCTGCTTGTGCTCTCTCTCTCTCTCTCAATCTCTCTCTCTCTCTCAAAATAAATAAGTAAACATTAAAATGAGTAAATAAAATCTAAAAATAATCCTAACTTACTTAGGAATTTTTATTGCTTCTTTTTGTCTATTAACTTTAATTAGGGTAGGTACCTATAATCGGCTTTTATAATTTAAATCAATATCATCAAGTCTTTATCACTGAGGATGATTTTTTTTAATTTATTTTTTAAATTTACATCCAAGTTAGTTAGCATATAGTGCAACAATGATTTCAGGGGTAGATTCCTTAATGCCCCATTCCCATTTAGCCCATCCCCCCTCCCACAATCTGCCTCCCCCATTTGTTCTCCATATTTAAGAGTCTCTTATGTTTTGTCCCTCTCCTTGTTTTTATATTATTTTTGCTTCCTTTCACTTGTGTTCATCTGTTCTGTGGCTTAAAGTCCTCATATGACTGAAGTCATATGATATTTGTCTTTCTCTGACTAATTTCGCTTAGCATAATACCCTCTAGTTCCATGCATATAGTTGCAAATGGCAAAGTTTCATTCTTTTTGATTGCTGAGTAATACTCCATTGTATGTATATGTGTGTGTGTGTGTGTGTGTGTGTGTGTGTGTGTGTGTATATATATATATATATATATCTTTATTCATCCATCGATGGGCATTTAGTCTCTTTCCATACTTTGGCTATTGTTAATAGTGCTGCTATAAACATTGGGGTGCATGTGCTTCTTCAAAACAGCATACCTGTATCCCTTGGATAAATACCTAATAGTGCAATTGCTGGGTTGTAGGGTAGTTCTATTTTTAATTTTTTGAGGAACCTCCATACTGTTTTCCAGAGTGGCTGCACCAGTTTGCATTCCCACCAGCAGTACAAAAGAGATTCTCTTTTCTTTGCATCCTCGCCAACATCTGTTGTTGCCTGTGTTGTTAATGTTAGCCATTCTGATGGGTGTAAGGTGGTATCTCATTGTGGTTTTGGTTTGTATTTCCCTGATTATGAGTGATGTTGAGCATTTTTTCATGTGTCGGTTGGCCATCTGGATGTCTTCTTTGGAGAAGTGTCTATTCATGTCTCTTGCCCATTTCTTCACTGGATTCATTGTTTTTTGGGTGTTGAGTTTGATAAGTTCTTTATAGATTTTGGATACTAACCCTGTATCTGATACATCATTTGTAAATATCTTCTCCCATTCTGTCTGTTGCCTTTTCGTTTTGCTGATTGTTTCCTTCAGTGCAGAAGCCTTTTATTTTGATGAGGTCCCAATATTTCATTTTTGCTTTGGTTTCCCTTGCCTCTGGATATGTGTTGAGTAAGAAGTTGCTGTGGCCAAAGTCAAAGAGGTTTTTGACTGCTTTATCCTCGAGGATTATGATGGCTTCCTGTCTTACATTTAGGTCTCTCATCCATTTTGAGTTTCTTTTTGTGTATGGTGTAAGAAAGTGATACAGGTTAATTTTTCTGCATGTCGCTGTCCAGTTTTCCCAGCACCACTTACTGAAGAGACTGTCTTTATTCCTCTGAATATTCTTTCCTGCTTTGCAAAGATTAGTTGGCCATACGTTTGTGGGTCCATTTCTGAGTTCTCTATTCTGTTCCATTGATCTGAGTGTCTGTTTTTGTGCCAGTACCGTACTGGTTTGATGATTACAGCTTTGTAATACAGCCTGAAGTCCAGGATTGTGATGCCTCCTGCTTTGGTTTTCTTTTTCAAGATTGCTTTGGCTATTTGGGGTCTTTTCTGGTTCCATACAAATTTTAGGATTATTTGTTCTATCTCTGTGAAGAATGCTGGTGTTATTTTGAAAGGGATTACATTGAATATGTAGATTGCTTTGGGTAGTATCGACATTTTAACAATATTTGTTTTTCCTATCCAGGAGCATGGAATCTTTTTCCTTTTTTTTTTTTTTTTGTCTTCCTCAATTTCTTTCATAAGCTTTCTATAGTTTTCAGTGTATAGATTTTTCACCTCTTTGGTTAGATTTATTCCTAGGTATTTTATGGTTTTTGGTGTAATTGTAAATGGGATCAAACTTTGATTTCTCTTTCTGTTGCTTCATTGTTGGTATATAGGAATGCAACTGATTTGTGTGCATTGATTTTATATCCTGCAACTTTGCTGAATTCATGGATCAGTTCTAGCAGTTTTTTGGTGGAATCTTTTGGGTTTTCCATATAGAGTATCATGTCCTCTGCAAAGAGTGAAACTTTGACCTCCTCCTGACTGATTTGGATGCCTTGTATTTCTTTGTGTTGTCTGATTACAGAGGCTGACATCCAATACTATGTTGAATTACAGTGGCGAGAGTGGACATCCCTGTCTTGTTCCTGACCTTAGGGGGAAAGCTCTCAGTTTTTCCCCATTGAGGATGATATTAGCATTGGGTTGCTCCTATATGGCTTTTATGATCTCGAGGTATTATCCTTCTATCCCTAATTTCTTGAGGGTTTTTATCAAGAAAGGATGTTATATTTTGTCAAATGCTTTCTCTGCATCTATTGAGAGGATCATATGGTTTTTGTCCTTTCTTTTATTGATGTGATAAATCACATCACATTGATTGGTTTGTGGTTATTGAACCAGCCCTGCATTCCAGGTTTAAATCCCACTTGGTTGTGGTGAATAATTTTTTTAATGTATTGCTGGATCTGGTTGACTAATATCTTGTTGAGTATTTTTGCATCCATGTTCATCAGGGAAATTGGTCTATAGTTCTCCTTTTTAGTAGGGTCTCTGTCTGGTTTTGGAATCAAGGTAATGCTGGCTTCATAGAAAGAGTTTGGACATTTTCCTTCCATTTACATTTTTTGGAACAGTTTCAAGAAAATGTTAACTCTTCGTTAAATGTTTGGTAGAATTCCACTGGAAAGCCATCTGGCCCTGGACTCTTGTTTTTTGGCAGATTTTTGATTACTAATTTTATTTCCTTACTGGTTCTGAGTCTGTTCAAATTTTCTGTTTCTTCCTGTTTCAGTTTTGGTAGTGTATATGTTTCTAGGAATTTGTCCATTTCTTCCAGATTGCCCATTTTATTGGCATATAATTGCTCATAATATTCTCTTATTATTGTTTTTATTTCTGTTGTGTTGGTTGTGATCTCTCCTCTTTCATTCTTGATTTTATTTGGGTCCTTTCCTTTTTTTTGATCAAACTGGCTAGTTGCTTATCAATTTTGCTAATTCCTTCAAAGAACAAGCTTCTTGTTTCATTGATCTGTTCTGCTGGGTTTTTTTGTTGTTGTTTTTTTGTTGTGGGTTTTTTTTTTTTTTTTTGGTTTTGATAGCATTTAATTTCTGCTCTAATCTTTATTATTTCTTGTTTTCTGCTGGTTTTGGGTTTTATTTGCTGTTTCTTTTTAGCTCTTTAAGGTATAAATTTAGATTGTGTATCTGAGACCTTTCTTCCTTCTTTAAGAAGGCCTGGATTGCTATATACTTTCCTCTTATGACCACCTTTTCTGTGTCCCAGAGGTTTTGTGTTGTGGTGTTATCATTTTCATTGGCTTCCATGAACTTTTTAATTTCCCCTTTAACTTCTTAGTTAGCCCATTCATCCTTTAATAGGATGTTCTTTAGTCTCCATGTATTTGTTACCTTTCCAAATTTTTCCTGTGGTTGATTTTGAGTTTCATAGCATTTTGGTCTGAAAATATGCATGGTATGATCTTGTTTTTTTTGTACTTGTTGCAGTCTGATTTGTGTTCCAGTGTATGGTCTATTCTGGAGATCATTCCATGTCCACTGGAGAAGAATGTATATTTCACTATGTTAGGGTGAAATGTTCTGAATATATCTGTTAAGTCCATCTGGTCCAGTGTGTCATTCAAAGCCATTGTTTCCTTGTTGATTTTTGGTTAGATGATCTGTCCATTGCTGTAGGCAGGGTGTTGAAGTCTCCTACTATTATGCTATTGCTATCAATGAGTTTCTTTATGTTTGTGATTAATTGATTTATATATTTGGGTGCTCATACATTTGGCACATAAATCTTTACAATTATTAGGTCTTCTTGGTGTATAGACCCCTTAATTATGATATAATGTGCTTCTTTATCTCTTGTTACAGTCTTTATTTTAAACTCTAGATTGTCTGATATAAGTATGGCTACTCTTGCTTTCTTTTGTTGACCATAAGCATGATAGATGGTTCTCCATCATCTCACTTTCCATATGAAGGTGTCTTTAAATCTAAAGTGGGTCTCTTGTAAACAGCATATAGATGGATCTTGTTTTCTTATCCATTCTGTTACCCTATGTCATCTGATTGGAGAATTTAGTCCATTGACATTTAGAGTGAGTACTAAAAGATCTGAATTTATTGCCATTATGATGCTTGGAGAGTTGGAGCTTCTGGTGGTGTTCTCTGTTCCTTTCTAGTCTTTGTTGTTTTTGGTATGTATGTATGTATGATTTCATCTTTCTTTTCTCCCCTCAGAAAGTCCCTCCTAAAATTTCTTGCAGGGCTGGTTTAGTGGTCACGGACTTCTTTAATTTTTGTGTGTCTGGAAAACTTTTTATCTCTCCTTCTATTTTGAATGACAGCCTTGCTGGATAAAGAATTCTTGGCTGCATATTTTTCTGATTCAGCACATTGAATATATCCTGCCACCCCTTTCTGGCCTGCCACGTTTCTGTGGATAGGTCTGCTGCAATCCTGATATGTCTTCCCTTGTAGGTTAAGGACTTTTTTTTCCCCTTGCTGCTCTCATGATTCTCTCCTTGCCTGGGTATTTTGTGCATTTACTATGATATGCCTTGTTGATGGTAAGTTTTTGTTGAATCTAATGGGAGTCCTTTGTGCTTCTTGGATTTTGATGTCTGTGTCTTTCCCCAGGTTAGGAAAGTTTCCCACTATGATTTGCTCACATAACCCTCTACCGCTTTTTCTCTCTCTTCATCTTCTGGGACCCCTGTGATTCTTATGTTGTTCCTTTTTAATGAGTCACTGATTTCTCTAATTCTTAAATCATGATCTTTTGCCTTAGTCTGCCTCTTTTTTTTTCTGCCTCATTATTCTCCATAAGTTTGTCCTCTATATTGCTGATCCTCTGCTCTTCCTCGTCCATCCTTGCCACCATGGCTTCCATTCAAGATTGCAGCTCAGTTATAGAATTTTTTTTGTTCCATTCTGACTAGATGTTACTTCTTTTATCTCCACAGAAAGGGATTCTAATCTATTTTTGACTCCAGCTAGCATTCTTATTATCCTGATTGTAAATTCTGGTTCAGAAATCTTGCGTGTATCTGTGTTGGTTAAATCCCTGGCTGTCATTTTTGCCTGCTCTTTCTTTTGGGGTAAATTCCTTTGTTTTGTCATTTTGAAGGGACAAAGGGAATTAATGAGGTAAAAAAACAATTAAAATTAAAAAATTAAATAAAAAAATTAAAAACAATGAGCACACACAAAAAATCAAATAAATGATTCTATATCCTAGGTGTGTTTTGCCTGAGTGTTGAAATGGGCTTGAGAGATTAGAGCAAAAGGGAAAGAAAGAAAAAAAAAGAGGAAATCATTTGAAAATTGAAATAAAGAATACACTGAAGAATAAAACTAAATAATGAAAGTAAAATAGAATTTGAAGATTTTACAAAAAGTAAAACATATAGTAGAAAAAATTGAATAAAATATTTGTAATAAAAATTGAAAATAAAAATATTTTTTTCTCTTTCTGTATTCAAGAAAAGAAAAGAAATGAAAAAGAGAAAAAAACAGAAAAAAAAAAGAAAATTGTATATATGGACCAGTGAACAGTCTGAAATACGATTCAAATTACTTCGTTTTCCCCTGAAGTCAAAATATGAAGCATTTTAGAGTCTGTAAACTAAGCAGGCAGAGAGACTTGTGTTCCTGGATATCAAAGTTGGCCAAGTTGGGTGGGACTTTATGTAATGGCTCCCTTCTCCATTAGATGGTGCTGCCTAGCTTACTCGGGTGGATTGTTGTGGTGCTTGTAGGTGTGTATGCGTACGCAAGGGAGCGGTGAAAATGGTGTCACCCAGCTACCCAGTCTCTAGTATCAGAACTCTGTTCTCCCTGATCAGTAATCATGCACCCATCCTTTGTCTTTGGCTTCTGTCCACTCCCTGCTTTTACACTGTCTGTGACCAAGCCCCAGGGAGCACCATCCTGCTGAATTTTATCTAAGATGCAGCTGTGTTTCCCAACGCCTTACTTCTGAGGGACTGTGGCTTTGACTCCTTCTGCCCCTGTGGGAGTGTTTCACCAAGCAATGGCCAGGTGCCGGCTGCATCCAGGAATGTTCGTGGTACTGTGCTGCTGCTGATGCCCAGAGACTGTGGCTGGGTGTCAGTCTGCCCCAGAAAATGTTCACACAATTGTGTAGCAGCACTGTTTCAGGGATTATGGCAAATCACAACATGCCTCTGGTACCAGGCTTCACCCCAATGACCTTGTTCCAGCACCAGTGAATGTGGTTGTTCTCCCGGGTCCACTGGGGCCTTTTCCTGTGGGGGAGCCACACAGTCTCTACCAGATGTCCTCCCAGCAGGGGAACCGCCTCTCTCCATGTGGCCCAAAGACCCATGGACTTCACTTTGTTCCTGGGGATTCACCCTTCTCATCAGAGTACTGCCAGGTATCAAGCTGTGGAGTTTCAGACTCTGTGCTCCCCTGTTTATAGAGTCTTAATGTAATTTAAACCCTCTCCTTTCTCCTTTCTCCTTTCTCCCTTTTTAGTTCAGTACCTGTGGCTGTTTCCACTTTCTTTCCAGCTGCTTTTTTTTTTGGGGGGGTGCTTTCCCAAACTCTCCCCACCGCCACCCCCTCAGTTTCTGTCCTCTCTCTGGACACAAAAATAGCCCCCTGCCCTACACGGCTTCTGTCTCCCCCAATTCACCTCTCCATGCTGAGTACCTGCTGAGTTCTGTGGTTCAGGTTGTGGAGATTGTTGTGTTAATCCTCAAATCAGATTTCTAGGTGTGCAGTATGGTTTAGCATTTATCTGGCTTTATTTCATGGATGTGACACAAAAAAACTTCCGTGCTGTTCTGCCATCTTGGCTCCTCCCCAAGGATGATTGTTTATTTGTATATCTCAAAACCATGTTCATTATGTAATGGTTGATAATGGACTATGATGTCAGAATTTTTCCTCTAGTTCTATTTCCTCTATTTCTTTTTCTATAATTCATATATTTTCCACATTGAAGAACTAATATTAAATTGCTTTCATGCTTCAAAAACATGTAAAGAGAAAATATTCTTTTTTATAAGTACTAACTTATTTAAAAAAATTTGTTTAATGTTTATTATTCTTGAGAGAGAGAGAGAGAGTGCAAGCAAGCAAGGGAGGGGCCGAAAGTGAGGGAAACACAGAATCCAAATCAGGCTCCAGGCTCTGAGCTGTCAGCACAGAACCCTATGTGGCCCTCTAAGTCACAGACCATGAGATCATGACCTGAGCTGAAGTTGGCTGCTTAACCAACTGAGCCACCCAGGCATCCCAGTACTAACTTATATTTTAAAGATGTGTTTCATGTTGTTGGACAAGAACTGCAATGGGACCCCCTAATGATGCTTCAGTATGGGAAACTTTTTTTTAACCCAGGTACTGTGTTATGGAGAGCCTTTATTCTACAGTATGTTTTTTAGGTTGTTTAGCTATATCAGGTTTTTCTTTCACTATTCTTTTCACAGTGCATCAGCTTTCTTTGAAAGAATGAAAATTCCCTTACTCTTTGGATGTCCATTAGGTAGTTAAGTAGTTGGTGCATATTTGTGTCCCACAAATGGATGGGAATAATTGCTTTGTCTCAAGATAAATGACTAGAAAGTAGCTAATCAAAGTTGATTTGTTTCAGACTTTCTGAAAAACAGAGAATATGTTAATGTATTAATATTTAAGATGGTTTACAAAAACTCTGTAATTCTGCCTAAATCAAAAGCCCTTGACAGTGTAAATCTAACCATCTTATCATTAATAATGACAAACTGTTTTCATATACTAACCAAATATTTGTTTTGCTCCCTCTAATGACTTGACTTTACTCCATGGAATCCATCTAATGCCTTAGGGGAGTAAAGCCGGTAAGAGTGGTAAATAAGAACAACATTAATAATAATAATAGTACTATTATTATTAAAAATAAATCTGGGGGCGCCTGGGTGGCTCATTCGGTTAAGCGTCCGACTTCAGCTCAGGTCACGATCTCGCGGTCTGTGAGTTCGAGCCCCGCGTCAGACTCTGGGCTGATGGCTCAGAGCCTGGAGCCTGCTTTCGATTCTGTGTCTCCCTCTCTCTCTGCCCCTCCCCCGTTCATGCTCTGTCTCTCTCTGTCTCAAAAATAAATAAACGTTAAAAAAAAAATTAAAAATAAATAAATAAATAAATCTTATCTGTTTCAGAAACCAGAGCTTTTGATTTGCAAAAGCCTAAATATTATTTTTCTTTCTTTTTATTGACCTTATATGCTTATAATTGAATGAGTCATGATACTTGGTTTATGAAACACAGTATCATTTTTTTGTACAAGGACCTCATTTATTTTGTTTTATTTTTAATAATGTAAAGAGCACCTTATAACCTGGTATACTTTCCAAGAACAAAAGCCTTACCAATAACTTGCATCTATTTATATGATCCTATTCTGTCTCATCATCCTTCCTTTACCCCAAAGGTTATCCTCTCCCAGATTTCATGTCTATAACTCCCTTGAAATCTGGCTTTTTTTAAAAACTTTTTTTTAATGTTTCTTTATTTTTTGACAGAGAGCGACAGAGACACAGACAGAGAGACAGAGCATGAGTAGGGAGGGGCAGAGAGAGAATATAACACAGAATCCTAAGCAGTCTCTAGGCTCCGAACCCAAGGCTAGACTCCAATCCAGGAGCCATGCCATGAGATCATGACCTGAGCCACAGTTGGACACTTAAGCAACTGAGCCACCCAGGTGCCCGTAAAATCTGACTCTTAAACACATGAGCAAGAGTTGCACTTGGGTAGCAACTTTATTAGCTATGCAATTCTAATAGATAATGCTAAGGTGTTTGAAGCATGAGCTCTGTATAAGAAAGCCTGTTAATCTATTCTGGAATTGCTTAGCTTTTTTATCTTTACCCATTAAATGGAATCAAATTGTATCTTGTGTGGTCTTGATCTGCTTATCTTTACAGCTTGATTTTCTTCAAAGCATTTATGTGGTTTAGTACACTGATTAGCCATATGTCTTTTTTTTTCCCCTCTATTCATGGCTGTTTCTGCTTTTCCCTCCATTTTTCTATTGATATGTTTAATTTTTTTGTTAATTAAAAAAAATTGTTTAATTTTTTTTTTGAGGGAGAGAGAGAGAGACAGAACATGAGCAGGGGAGGGGCAGAGAGAGAGAGGGAGACACAGAAACTGAAGCAGGCTCCAGGCTCTATGCTGTCAGCACAGAGCCCGATGTGGGGCTCAAACTCACAAGCTGTGAGATCATGACCTGAGTCAAAGTCAGACGCTTAGCTGACTGAGCCACCTCACCCAGGCACCCCTGATATGTTTAATTTTTTCTATTGACTATTAAGATACATACTGATATACATATATAAATAAATATATAAGTATTTTTATATTGATTAGTAGGATATATATGTGTATACATATCTCCTTTGTGGACCTAGATATTGCAGATGTATTCTTCTAGTTTATTGCTCTTTTCATCTTTTTTTCTTTTAGGTATCTTGTTGACATTATTAAAACTAAGACACAGGGTTGATTTAGGTATGTGTAGTCTTTTTTGTTTTCCATATAAATTGCAGAATTATTTTTCCTATCTCTGTAAAAAATGCCACTGGAGGAGGGTGAAACAGCAAAGGTGATGAAATAAAAGGTCCCCAGCTCACATCCACAACCCAAACAACAATCTGATAGTCATCCATAAACAAAAGTGCCTTTATGGGAACATTGGGATCTAGGTGGGAGGTTTGAAATCCCAACAAAGTCCAAGATTAAGGAAAACTGCTTTGAGAGGGCAGGCCCACGCCCTGGTAGCAAGCTTGCTGCATGTAATTCCAGTTACAGGCCCAAAGCATCCATATTCCCCTCTAGACTCAGCTCCAGCCCAACTTGACCATGGTCGTACAAAGAGCCCCATCCTCCAAGAGACCAAGGAAGAGCCATTTCTCAGAAGAAGACATTCAGCAGGTCTATGAAAAGGTCCTCAACATCACTAATGATCAGGCAAATACAAATCCATACCATAGTGAGATATCAACTCACATACTTCAGAATGGCTAAGGGCAAAAGTTAAGTGTTGGTGAGGATGTAGAGAAATTGAAACCCTTCCACATGTTGATGGGAATGTAATTGGTACAGCCATTATGGAAACAGTATGGAGGTTCTTTTAAAAATTAAAAATAAAAGTACATATGACCCTGAAATTCCACCACTGGATATACATCCAAGGAAATGAAATCAATATTTCAAGGAGATATCTGTACCCCCATGTTCATTGCAGCACTATTCAAAATAGCTAAGATGTAGAAACAACCTAAATGCCCATCAATGAATGCAAGAGTAAAGAATAGCTAGTACGTGCACATTATGGAATGTTTTTCAGCTTTAGAAGGAAGGAAATTTTACAGTAAGAGACAACATGGAGGGACCTTGAAGACATTATGTTAGGTGGAATAAACCAACCATAGAAAGACACATACTATATGATCCCAATTATATGAGGTATTGACAATAGTTCAATCCATAGAATCGAAGAGTGGAATGATGGTTGTCAGGTGCTAAAGGGAGGGGAAAATGAGAAGTTACTAATTAATAAGCATAAAGTTGGAGTTAAGTAAGATGAATAAGTTCTGGAACTCTGCTGTATAATGTTGTACTTATAGTCACCAATAATGTATTGTACACTTAAAAGTATGTTGAGGGGCACCTGGGTGGCTCGGTTCATTAAGTGTTCTCTTGGTTTTGTCCCAGGTCATGATCTCATGGTATGTGGGTTTGAGCCCTGCATTGGGTTCCATGCTGACAGTGAAGAGCCTGCTTGAGATTCTTTCTCTCCCTCTCTCTCTCTCTGCCCCTCGCCACCCCCCTTTCTCATTCAAAATAAATATTTAAATAAATTTGTTGAGTGTAGTATGTTAAATGTTCTTAACAAAAATAAAAAAAAAATTAGAGAAGTCCCAAGATAAACATCCATTAATACATACTATATACATATAGGAAAAGAATTTATTTTACTTATAGGAAACGGAGTAGAAATCATGGAGAAATTGGAAAGATTATTGGAATAAGGCACATTCAGAAGTGTATCTGAGCTTCTTAAAAATATTTATTGATTGAGAGAGAAAGCAAGATTGGGGGAGGAGAGAGAGAATCCCAAGCAGGCTCCATGCTGTCAGCACAAAGCCCGACTTGGGGCTCAAACTCATGAACCATGAGATCATTACCTAAGCCGAAATCAAGAGTCAGATGTTCAACCAACTGAGCTACACAGATGCCCCTTTAAGCTTTTCGAACTGTGAAATCTGAAAATTCATGAGAATAACTTTCTTATAAGGAAGTTGAGAGAAGTATGGATGTGTCAGACAAAAACAAGAAGAAACTTGAAGAAAAAAACAAAGACATATTTTATACCATAAAGAGTAGATTTAGCAAAATGCATGAGGCAGTCACCATATTTAAGAGCCAGTTTTCTTAGCACCATAACAGGCCAGAGAAGGGAAATTTGCAGATATAGTTAAAAATGAAGCCATACACTTAAATTATGTTATTTGTCCCTAAAACAGAGTCCCATTCTTGCCCTTCCACTAGATAAGTCTGGATAGAGAAGGAGAATAAAATATAGAGTACACAACACCTGTCCCTAATATCCCATAGAGAGCCTGAGAGGGTTGAATACCTTAAACAGGTCCCCAATCTCATGGCATAGCATGAGAAGGGTAGAGAGAACTATGTGGAAATTTGTATTTTCTTAAAGAGGGTATGAAAGTCTTCTTACATGTAAAGGATGATGCAAAGTAGCAGGAGGCCCAAACTGAAGAGGCTAGCATAAGGAAGACAAAGTAGCAATCATCATGGAAAAACAGAAACCAGTTCAAAAATAAATAAATACAAACAGAGAGAGCAAGAGAGAAATTACAGAGGAGACCACAGGTGAATAACGGATAATAACTAAGGGTCAGATGGACCCAATCTTATGCCTTGATAACGGATGTGAGTTGAGTTGACAAAGGAAACTCTGCATCAATTGACTTCCCTGAATTAACTGAACTCGACTCTGTCACAGGGTGGAATGGTTAAGGTAATGTAAAATGATAAAGAGTGTTCTGCAACTTTAACTCATATCAGAATCACCTGGAATTCTTATAAACCACAGATTGCTGGCCCCACCTCCAGAGTTTCTGATTCAGCAGGTAGATGTGGGGTAGGGCCTAAAAATTTGCATTTCGTACATGTTCTCAGGTGATGCTACTGCTGTTCCTCTCAGAACCACATTTTAAGAATCACTGGTGTGATATACAAACATCATAATCTCAAAGGCTTAGTACAATGGAAACATGTTCCTTAGAATATCTATTCAACATGGTAGTATGTGTGTATGTATGTATGGGGGAGGGAGAAGTGATGCTTTTTGTACATGGCTTTCAAGGTCACCTTGGGCATTGATATCCAGCTCTCTGACAGTGGAAGAGAGTGAGTGGAGCATTGCACAGGAAGTTTTTGTTGGCAAAGCCTAGAAGAATCTTCTCTCATTCTATTGGTCAGACCTCAGACACATGGCCACAGCTAATTGCAAGGGAAACTGAAAAACATTGTCTAACCACATGTCTAAGAGGAATGGGAACTATATTTGGTAAACAGCTAGTCAATATTTATCATAGTGCTCAAAATAAAGTAAAATTAAGTTAGAAACACTTCATGTCTAAATTTTATGGTGTGAAGATTTATACTATCAACACATACCTTATAAGAATATTCAAGATTGGGGCACCTGGGTGGCTCAGTTGATTAAGTTTCCAATTCTTGGTTCAGCTCAGGTCATGATCTTAGGGTTGTGAGATCAAGCCTTGCATTGATCCCTGCATCAAGCCCCACATTGGGCTCCACGCCAAGCATGGGGTCTGCTTAGGATTCTTTCTCTTCCTCTCCCTCTGCCCCTCTCCCCTGCTGGCACTCTCTCTCTCTTTCTCTTAAAAAAAGACCTGGTTCCTGCCTACATCTGTATTCTCATCACTCCTCATTTCCAGTTTGACCAAACTCATTTCTGTTCCTTAAAGGAGTCATGTTCTTAGAGGATTCCTCTCTATATCCATTTTTCTCTACCTGAGAGACTCCTACTGCTTACCTTTCCACCTTCCCCACAGTGCCATTTGTCTAGTTAACTCTTATTCATCCTTCCGGTCTCACTGTGAAAGTCACTTCCTTAGAAAGTCTTCCTTGACTACCACCCAGACCCTAGACTAAATTAGTTACAACTGACTTCTGCATATACCAATTTTACCTTGTTTTTTCTTGTTTTGATTCTTATCATTGGGTGACTTGCCTACTGAAGTGTAAGCTCCAGGTGAAGGCCTGAGTTTATCTTACCTTATTTTATAAGTACTTCTTATAGTATTTGGAACTGAGTTTAAGAAATACTTTTGAAAGGAAGGAGGGAAGGAAGATAGGAAGGGAGGGAGGGAGGAAATATTTTTTGCAAGATTTCAGAATGCATCAACAATGAGATTGTTGTATTTGTTCCATATTGATTATCCAGATTGGCTCAGCTGATTATCTCAATAGTTAGGTCTAAACCCCTTCCTCCCTGACTACTCCATGTGTATAGTCTACACCTACCTCTCCTACAAACTGCATGCTTGGTCAAAGATAATGCCTCTGAGAGACGAAAACCCGTCCTGGGTCAATTGTCTATGAGTCACTGTGCTCCTTAGGCATCCCTAAGCATGATTTCATCTACCATTATGGGAAATGTATTTGTAACATCCTGATGAAAATTACTGCAAGGTGCATACATTGATTTTGACCTAGGGCTGAAAAAGAGAAAGAGAATTATGAAGCCTGCTTAGAGTATTCTAGATTCTTGTTGAATGGAGAGCATGAAGACAGGAACTGGCAGACATTTATCTAGATTTTGTAAAATGAAGTTTTAAAGATAAAAGTAATGATCAATCAAGAAACTTACTGAATCTGAAGTTAGAAGTGAATCTGAAGTCAGATTGTAATGTCAGTACAGAAGTCAGTCTGTAATGGATTATGGCTCAGCCCATGTTGGTACTGATAAGGTAGCAGGTACGCCAGTAAAAAATAACAATGAGATCTGTCTGTCTCTGATTGACTTATTTCACTTAGCATAATACCCTCCAGTTCCATCCATGTTGCTGCAAATGGCATGATGTTTTCACTCATATGTGGATCTTGAGAAACTTAACAGAAGACCATGGGGGAAGGGAAGGGGAAAAATAGTTATAAACAGAGAGGGAAGGAGGACAACCATAAGAGACTCTTAAAGACAGAGAACAAACTGAGGGTTGATGGGGGTGGGGGAGAGGGGAAAGTGGGTGTTGGGCATTGAGGAGAGCACTTGTTGGGATGAGCACTGGGTGTTGTATGTAAGCAATTTGACAATAAATTATATTAAATAAAATAACAATGAGAAAAAAGGTAAAGTAAAAGATTTTTTTTAATTGAGTGTAACAAAGAATCTTATATGCTAGTATTACTGAGGCTATTAGAGGGGAGCAGAAAATAAGGAAAAAAAGAATATCTAAATCATAGTCCCTCTACATAGTTACCAAACTAGAAGTTATTATGTTCTAGTTGGGACATTGCCACCTGGCTGTGCACACACCCTATCCAATACGTTGACTACTCACTGTTGTTTTAAACAGAATGATACTAACCCTACTCTCAATTATTCTCCAGGATAGGTTTACCACTGACAGTCTTTTGCTTTATATTGAGTCTGTTGGGGGATATATGGCTTCTCCTTGAGGCTCTGCCCCTTTCCTCTTCTTTCCTGACTGGGCTTTTTCACTGTTTGGATGGCCTTCCCCAGAGATTGCAGTGGAATAATCAAAGCAGAGGAGACATAAGCCAGACAGTTTTGTAATGATTTGTAGCTTTTATAAAACCATTTCTCTAAGGGAGGAGACTTTAATGAATCATTGCCAGAAGGGTTTGGGATTATCTGTGATTTTTAATTATTCCAACTACCCAGATCATTTTTACCATAAGAATTAAGACTTGCCTACATGGCTTGGATAATTGAGATCAGGTTCCTGATGTACTGAGTAATTAAAAGTGCAATTGATCCTTGAATCTCTAACTGCATATATGCCCATCTCCTTTATTAGATATTTTCTTGCATCTAATGCATATTGCTAATTTTTAAGTAGGAATCTTGTTACTTTTCTCTATACATCAATGAAACTCTCTAAGAGTATTCTTGGGTCAAATTCTATTTGCATTAATCAAATTGAAGCCAACTTTTTAAAATGCCAGCAGTATGATGCATATATCTTGACTAGTTTTTATTTTCAATGGATTAAGTTTACAAAAACAAAAAGAGAGAGAGCATGAAAAAGAGAACCTTCATTTCCAAATGGCAATTATACTTGCATTTACATCTTACCACTTTGTCAGGGAATCTGCAGTGATAGGTTATTCTTTCATTGTTATTCATGAGGTACTATCAGTGAGTCATAAAATTGTAGAATGAGTTGCCCTAAATTGGGATTAGAATGCAGTGAACAAGTGTAAGAATCAGTCATTACTTCTTGAATTACGTGAGGCCCCAGAGGTGGGAAACTTTTGTTTCTGACAGCACATTTTTTTTAAAGGAAGTTGGATTGAAGAGGGCAAACAGAAGGAAAAAGGACAAAACATGGGAACTCATCAAGGCTATTTGAGAGGAGAAAGGCTGAAAGCAATGTGGATCAAAGAAACAAATGGATCATTAGCCATCAGGGGTTTAAAGGTCTGGAGACATCAACTTTCAATCCAAAAAATAGGTTGACCTAAAATAAAGAAAGTATTAGAATTCCTATTAGAGCATGCTACACATCATACCTTAAAAATAATCATGTAAATAATGTAAATAAAAATAAGCTACCTATAAAAATATTCTCATAACATGGGACAGTGGGTGTATCCTGCCTCATGTCAGGTACTTTAACTTTTGCTCACCTTTGAAAGACAGGCATGTCTCATGACTCTCTACTCTCACCAAATCAAAGTTCCCTGTTAATACATCTTCTGTCTTATTTCTCATTCCCTTGCCATAATCCACATGATGTCCAGTTTTAGCAACTGGAAGAGAAAATTTAAATTAGGTTTAAAAATGGGAAAAGATAATAATTTATAAGAAAATAACACCCTATTTTCATGAAACTATATATTGAGTAATAAAAGGGAAATATAAATCAGATTTTTATACAAATAAAGGAAAAATAAAATTACATGTTGTAATTTTCTTCAAGTAGGCTTTGTTTTTAAAATGACCTAGACATTCCTAAGAGTTAAATGGAACCTACTCTGGATACAGACAAGTGTCCTTTCTGCTTTATACTTACTGTGAAAGTATTCTTCTATACACTCATTGTTGTTCTACTACTTTTTACTCAGCACTCATAAATTTAAAAAGTGACTCAATGTCCCAACTTGGCATTCTTTGGCCATTTTTTGGGAAGACTCTCAATAATCAGTCATTCTACCCTTGTTAAGTTACTGATGGAATAACTAACCCTGTTCTGAAAATAGTTATTTCTTAGAATTTCTGTCTCTATTGGTATAGCCATAACTGGGTATTTTGCCAGCTAGGTAACATTTCAGGTAAAGGTAATTCTGTCCTGCATCTTCTGGGAATGGAAACCGATTGTAAAATAAATGCCTAAGTTTTCCACCAAGGTGCCACAAGTTCCAGAGTGATCATCAGTAGAGGAAGTCATAGGTTTTGATATGTGTTACCAGTGACTGTAGACTTATGCTTCAGCTGAGCAAAGTTGGGCCAGTTATCAATTAATAACAATTAACTCCATTTGAAGATATATTTCCTGGTCTTGTGAATACATCTTCCTAAAACTATAGTGATATTTTAGAACATAAAATAGATATTTGGGAAAAAATGCCTTTCTATTCTACAGATGATTTTGATTCTTTTTTTTTTTTTTTTTTTTTAACATTTATTTATTTTTGAGACAGGGAGAGACAGAGCATGAACAGGGGAGGGTCAGAGAGAGGGAGACACAGAATCCGAAACAGGCTCCAGGCTCTGAGCTGTCAGCACAGAGCCCGATGCGGGGCTCAAACTCATGGACCGCGAGATCATGACCCGAGCCGAAGTCGGCTGCTCAACCGACTGAGCCACCCAGGTGCCCCCGATTTTGATTCTTTACAGGGCTAGCTGTTGCTTGTGTTTTTGTCCCGGGATAGAGTGTTGGCTGCTTTGGTAAATGAATTATAAGGGACAGTGTGGAAGAAGTTTCTATCACTTGATATAGTCCATATGACAGGTTTTGTAATTTTTTTAATGGAATAAATCCTTTTTTAATGCTTATTTCAGTGCATTCTCTTTTGCAAAGAAGGCAAAATGGTGACATAGATATGGGGACAAGTACAGTAAGACCTTGTGAGTAACTTGTTCTGTGAGCATTCTGCAAGACCAGCAAACATTTCTAATAAACTTTAACTTGATAAATGAGCAATGTCTTGCAATATGAGTAGTATGTGATGCCAGATGTCACATGATCACAACTGAGCCAATAGTTCTTGAAATTCATTTGATATACAAGTGCTTTGGATTACAAGCATGTTTCTGGAATGAATTATGCTCACAAACCAAGGTTTTACTGTACTGCCACTTTTATTTTTAGGAGGAGTTTAGCGAAGAGAACTTAAGGTGAGTGAGAATGCCCCATGCTGTAGGCTGGCAAACATAAGATCTAGAACTATGCACTCTTAAAAAAGGGAAACTATGATGTAGCCTACAGCATCAATCACTTTAACAACCTACAAGGCAAAGTACATAATGCATGCACTGCTTTCCACCTAAGTTAAGGAATTATGGAAATCTGTTCCCTTCTTTATACAGCAATTACAGCAGGTATTGATTGTATCTGCTAAGAGGATGGGACCATGTCCCCCACTTTCTTCTGAATAATAAAAATAAGAAGTAGAGAGGTGGTGCTCTTTGTCAATCAATTACTTTCTTTGGGTAAGAGAATGTGAGGTAGGAAGAGTAGCATGTTTCTTCTCTTTCTCGGTACATTTATGTGTTTTCTCTTCAAAGATCACTTATAGGGAGCACCTGAGAGGTTCGGTTGGTTAAGCTACCGACTCTTGATTTCAGTTCAGGTCAGGATCTCATGGTTCATAAGTTTGAGCCCCGCATGAGGCTCTGCACTGACAGTGAAGAGCCTGCTTGGGATTCTCTCTCTCCCTCTCTCTCTCTGCCCCTCCCCTTCTCTCTCTCTCTCTCAATTTCTCTCAAAATAAATAAACTTAAAAAAAATGTGGCTTATAGTCAGTTTTGCTAAATTCACCCCAAAATTCTTGGTGAATAGTTGTAAGTAATATGCTAATAAACACATAAATAGACAAAACAAGCACATCAGCAACCTTTGACCATTAAAATAACCCAATAATTCAGAATGTTATACATATATTGAATTATTTTCTGTCTAATGTTTCATCCCTTTGCTGATTCATTCAGTTACTTATTACCAACAATTTTTGGTGCCATCATGTATGAAATGTGGCAAAGTGATATATTTTATCCAATTTCCATCTTTTACTATTACTGTTTTACTCCTCTTCTCTTGGTTATACTCTAGGATAAGCAGAATTGGCCAGCACATCATTTATGTGTTCTTTATGCATTAATTTATTCAACAAATATTAACTGAGCACCTAGTATGTACCAAACTCTGAGCTAAGAACTGCAGGAAATCTAATGATAAACAAAATCTGGTCTTTGTCCTTAAGTAATTTTCAGGCGACTGAGTACTAGCAGAATAACTACTTGTCTTTTATGTCCTTTGAGGGAGAAAATATGGAGAATCTTCCTTCATTATAAATCAAGGGGCATTCTGATTTTAATTTTCAAGTAAGTGCCATCAAGAAAATCAATTATGGGGCACCTGGGTAGCTTGGTTGGTTGAGCGTCCGACTTCGGCTCAGGTCATGATCACGTGGTTTGTGAGTTCCAGCCCGGCATGGGGCTCTGTGCTGACAGCTCAGAGCCTGGAGCCTGTTTCAGATTCTGTGTTTCCCACTCTCTCTGCCCCTCCCCCACTCACACTCTGTCTCTCTCCTTCAAAAATAAACATTTAAAACAAAAAGAAAATCAATTATGTATTTCTTAAAAACATCATCTATCTACAATAGTATAAGTTGCCTTTGCTCATTTTCTCTACTTCCTCACTTCTTGTTCAGCCCTCAGTTCCTGATGTTGGACTTCTGCTTCTATTACTACGGGGAACTTTTCTTATTTGGGTCATCAATGACCTCCTAGCTGTCAAACCCAATTCAAAGAAACAGCAGTGGGAAAATGTATGTCATGAGCACTTATTCATTCTATAAATACACTTTGGGTACACATCATCACAGTGTGATGTTAAGGCATGTCAAGAGAACTCTGTTTCTCTATAGAGAGTGGTGCCCCTTATAAGGCAGCAAGTCTCTTGAGTGTGAGAGCTTTGTCTTTCCTTTATCCCTAGAATTTTATATACTTTTCAGGTCTTATCTGAATTGCTCTGAGACTTGTGATAGAAGAAACTTCTCCCTCCTTAAAGCTTCTCCCCTCCCTAGGGCTTTGGTGATAATGTTTTAAGTGGTTTGCTTGTTACTTATGTGACCACTCTGTCCTAGAGTCAAAAAGCTCAAGAGAGGGAATGAGGTCTTATTTGTGATACTGGTTGAGTGGCTAAGACTATGGTTATATTCCTTGGAGAAGGAGCATAGAGATCACTTTCTATTTTATGAGGTACATAGGCCTAGGAACCCAAAGGGTGAGATGAGTTCAGATCTGAATAAAACTAAGATTTAATGGAAATACAAATTCCAGGGGCAGTTTTGTTTGTTTGTTTTTGTTTTTGTCTTTTGTTTTGTTTTGTGTTGCTTTGTTTTGTTTTGATGTTGACTTGAAGAACCAAATGTTCAAGCATTGAGGTTTTCAGAAGGAGACACTTAACAAAATTCTCCAAACACAAGTAGTTGGATATTATCAGTCAGGGCAAGTACAAATAAATAAAACTTGTCTCTGGCATGGTAGAAATCCTCTCTCTCTCTCTCTCTCTCTCTCTCTCTCTCTCTCTCTCTCTCTTATAATTTTGTTAATGTTTATTTTTGAGAGAGAGAGAGGGAGGGAGAGAGGGAGAGAGAGAGAGAGAGAGAGAGAGCACATATGTGTACTCAAGTTGGGTAGGGGCAGAGAGGGAGGAAGACAGAGGATCCTAAGCGGGCTCTGTGCTAATAGCAGAGAGCCCAATGCCAGGCTCAAACTTATGAAACTGTGAGATCATGACCTGAGCCAAAGTTAGATGCTTAACTGACAGCCATCCAGGTGCCCTGAAACCCACTCTTTTTAATGACAGTGCTTTCTTCTTTTGTGCAGAAATGTTAGAATTCCCATTTATTCCATTCTCTACCTTCACTCCTTTATATATGTATAAATTTTGAGCAGTTTGTCCATACTCCTAGTTTTAATTAACATAATCTACTCATAATTCTCAAAACATCTCTTTCATGAATTTCTTTATCATCTCGTAGTTACCCTCTTCCTTGTGGACGTCCATTACCATGCTTCCACATATATTAATTGTATAAATATTAAGTACTAGGCCCCAAAACAAATAAGACACACATAATTCTTACTCTCATTAATGTAAAAGCCTAGGAAGAACACCATGCTATATGTTAAAAGTCATTAGTTCCCACGACAGGGGTGTCCACTCTCACCACTGTTATGCAACACAGTATTGGAAGCCTTAGCCTCTGCAATCAGATAACATAAAGGAATAAAAGGCATCCAAATCAACCAGGAGGAAGTCAAACTTTCACTCTTCACAGGTGACATGGTAATCTAGATGCAAATCAGTTGTAGATGTGCTGCACAGCTTCCTGGCATCTCTGGCCTTACTTCATGGTTTGGTGGGGCTTGGAGGCCATACTTGGCAGTTGGGCAGGGCTAATGACTTGCTTCCCCGTATGCGCGGGGCTCTGGATTGCACTCTATGGTTGGGACAAACTGCCAGCTGGGGACCCAAAGCGAGCAGATCTGGTGACTGAGTTCTCTGGTCAGATGGAGCCACCAGCAAAGCACCACAGGATGGGCTCTTCACTCAGGCACCACAGCCAGGAGGAACTTGGTTGGCCAAGATCCACAAATTTATTGTTGTGAGAGCCCCTTCCCCTTCTCTAGCTGATTTCTGCGGCGATTCAGGCGAGGCAGTACCTAAGTGAGCTTTCCTAAAAGTGTCCCAGAATAGTGGACACGCTGAGTGTCCACCCTGGATTCTCCTTTTCCCACTGTAGACTCGGATTGAGGCCCTCAGCATGGTGCTGCACAGGCCTGGGGGAGGGGTGATGCAGTCAAAGCGAAACCACTTTTCTTAGCCTTCAAATGTGGATTTTTTTCAGTTTTTATGGTCCAAAGGTATACTTCAGCCTCACCCATGGGTTCTGAGATCTTCACAAATGTGTCTTTTCTCTGGATAGCTGCTAGTTGCTCTTTCTGTGAGGGGGACTCAAGTCAAGAACAACCTGTTTCCCTATCTTCCTGACACCACTTCAGGCAATAGTTTTTATAATTAGGCAGACTGATGTTATATGTAGCAATAGCTGGCAAGCATGTGTTATTAAGAACACCAGGTATAGATAAGTTAATAGTCTAAGCAAAAGAAAAAGTAAGTTAGACCATTCCTTGATCATAGTTAACACTGAAAGCAGTAATTATTTTATTTTTCAGTTTAAAGATTTTTACAGCCCAGCCCTACATTGACATGTGACTTTGATACTTCCACTTCCATCACATATATCTGTTGAGGTGGGATTGTTGGGTTATTTAAGTCAACTTTGTGAAGCTCAAAGAAAGAGATTCTAGAAAGCTATACCCTCACCAAAAAGCCCTCTGCATATATACAAGCTAGAGAAAATGTCCACAGCCCAAGCCAGTCAAACAATGCTCAGATGAAAGAGGGATTTTAAGGGCCTCAGCTAACAAGGCCTCCAGTTCCCCGGCCAGTGGGCATTCAAGTGTTGGCTTTGGCAGGCAGGTACTGGATCACACACAGAAGGAGCCCTGAGAGGCTGTTTCCCCTTACACCACCTCAAAGTTTGGATTTTCAATTTATTTTTTAAAAGCAGATACACAGTAAACATCGGAATGTGAGTTTTATGCTAAATACATTTTGGTTTCAGAGCAGTTATCTCTTGCTGCCAGAATAGCCCTAAGGATTAAGATGGTTTATTGGGATCAAATGCCTGGGAGATTTATTATAGTGCAGACTGTTTACTCATTCCCATTAAAATGCCGATTATGCTTATTTCTTTGCCTCTCTCTCCTCCACATCCTTTCTTCCCTCCTCCAAAACCCATATTCTATTATTTTATTTTCCAGCTTAAAGATGAATCTACTTAGATTTTTATTCTTTATTAAAATTGAATCCTTGGAAGCTCTCTGACTTCATAGGAGCCAAGGAGCAGCAATGGCATATATGTAGCTCATTAAGGACTTGGGAACACTGAGTCCTTGGTTAGCAACCCAGAGGGATTGGGGTGGGGGTTGGGGGGGTGAAATATATTCAGGGACTTTTTCTGATAACTGCAGCAAAATGTACATATTTGGAATTATTTCTTGTGAAGGATCACAAACACCCTAGCTATAATTATCTATAATTTAGAGCCATGTTGGACCAAAGATAATTTGCCACAAGGTATATGTTTACTTGGGTAAAACGGGAGATTATTTTATAGCCAACTGCTATGTAAAACATTCAACAAGGCAGATGAGTTTGCACAAAATATATCAGCTTTCAAGAAAATAGACATGACACATCAGAAAATATGATCATTTAAAATTTTTTTAACGTTTATTTATTTTTGAGACAGAGAGACACAAAGCGTGAATGGGGGAGGGTCAGAGAGAGAGGGAGACACAGAATCTGAAACAGGCTCCTGGCTCTGAGCTGTCAGCACAGAGCCCGATGCAGGGCTCGAACCCACAGACCGCGAGATCATGACCTGAGCCGAAGTCGGACACTTAACCGACTGAGCCACCCGGGTGCCCCAGAAAATATGATCATTTAAATAAGAAAGCTACATCCCAGGAAATAATCCTGGAGGGCTTGGTAATGCATCCATATGTATAAGAAAGCCAATTAGTGAGTCCACTAGGTTATGTAGAATGATTTTATGGAAATTACAGAGGGCCAGGTAAATATTTGATATACCATGATAAATTCATCTTAAATACGTAGTGACTATTGTGATGTCTGACATGTAAGAGATGCCCAGTAAGCTTCTGTGGAATTAAATATAGTTCACCAGATACTCATGAAGTGTACCAACACATTACTAGCATTTTTTTTCTGCTTATAATGATCTAGCCTAGCCATTGTCCAACTTTAGCATGCACAAGAATCAGCTGGAAGGCTCTTTACAATACAGATTGCTGGGCCCTGCATGTAGAGTTTCTGATTCAAGAGGTCTGCAGAAAGGTCTGAGAAGTTGCATTTCTAACATGCAAAAATGATGCCATGATGCTGGTGCATGAACATGTTTTGAGAAGTACTGTAGTTTATAATGAGATGAAAGAAAAATAGTACACTCAAGGACCAAAAAGTGCTCAACTCTGCTCATTTAAAAAGCATGACTTTGGGGCGCCTGGGTGGCGCAGTCGGTTAAGCGTCCGACTTCAGCCAGGTCACGATCTCGCGGTCCGTGAGTTCGAGCCCCGCATCAGGCTCTGGGCTGATGGCTCGGAGCCTGGAGCCTGTTTCTGATTCTGTGTCTCCCTCTCTCTCTGCCCCTCCCCTGTTCATGCTCTGTCTCTCTCTGTCCCAAAAATAAATAAAAAAAAAACAAAACAAAACAAAAAAAACGTTGAAAAGCATGACTTTTTCCACCTATTTGACAGATTTGGTGCAGTTACTATTTGCTAAAGTTTCTACTAGAGTCGCGAGAAGAAAGTGTCCTCATGCTTTCTGTCTGAGTGTGGCAGCCAAGATTCAATAGGGAATTTTCAGAGAAAAACATGGTGATACAGGAAAACACACACACACACACACAGAATTTTTGCAACTCAGAAATAACTCTGTAAATAGTAAAGACTGATTTTACTCAGAAGAATCTAAAATTTTAGATTCTCATGAGAAACATTGGAAAATCATTCTCTTACATACTTGCCTTCTGATTTATTCCACTTCCTAAAGCTTAAAGATTACAACTAATTAAAAGGGGGGAAAAACACATGATTAGAAGCCTTTATTGCCTGATAGCTCAGATGCCTTTGTACTTAAAAATTCTTTGAGTCTGATTGATTATTTTGATCCCTATTGATAGGATAGAAAGGGAGCTAATTTACTATAAGCAAATGATAAAATAAAAGAGTACTGTGAACTGAGCACTTACAGTTTGTCAAGCTCTCTGCTAATCGCTTTATACACATTATCTCAGTCTTCATAACAATCCTTTGAGATCAGCACTATTTTTCTTACCATGTTACTGAGAAAAGTCAGGTATAAAGAGTTTGACTTGCCCATGGTCACGTTTATAGGTGTGGAGCCAGAACTTGATCCTTCCTGATACCCAAGAATTTGAAATACGTTAGTCAAGTTCCAAATAGGTCAAGGTAGAGGAACCAGTATTAACAGCAATAATAACAGTGCCACCTGTTATTATAGCAATTGAAGTATTAGCCTTAAGAAGTCCTATGATACAGGTATTTCTATCCACATTTTATGTTTGAGAAAATCCAGAGAAGTTAAGCACTCTGCCTGAGGCTATATAGTTAACAAGATATGAACTAAGGATTATAAATTCTAAAGCCCACATTGTTTATATATCACTAGAAAACCCTAATATTAAGCAATCCCCTTCGTAGACCTTTTAGTAACAATCCAAATATTTAATACTATTACATTAATGTAACTGTAAGTTTCTACAAAATGAAAATTCATTTGTTCCCCTTTGATAGCAGAAAAATACTGTGATGAGCCACCTTATATATAATGTCAAATTTGATGTGCATTTTCCATAGGTTTACTGGGTCCAAGAACATGTTTATTTTTATAACTGATTTTGTTTGTATCAAAGCAATATATACGTATAGCTCAATAGGACAAATAATTGCTACATAACCAATAACAACAGCCCCTGCTCCCACTTATCCTTCCTTCCACGCTCATCCTGGTTGCCAAAGGCAGCCACTTCTACTCTGAGCTACTTTATCTGGTATTTGCGTCTGCATTTCTACATACAGTATGCAGGTATCTTTCGATTCATGGATTTAAAACATTATTCACTGACTTCCTAATGTGCAACTTTAGGATTTTTTTCTCTCTTATACACACTCTTACTCTTCTTCACTCTTTCAATGTAGTAATACACTTTATTAAATATGATTTGGCATTTTCATGATTATGACTACATAAATATTCTCTGTTGAGTAGTGTATGATTACTTTTAGTTGTCCATATAAATTCTTTTTGTATAATGTTTAGCTTTTTCTAGAATTAATAATAACCTTTAATCTTTTCCATTTACTTAGGTTCATTTGGACATAGCTAAATCTTCTCAGTTCCTTTAATAGCCTTTAAAGGTGATTTTCCAGCTCTGTCCAATTGCCAATTCTGTACAATAATCTAGTAGTTTTCTTTTGTAAATCTTGGGGATATTCCTTCCAGTGTTCTCTGTTTTCTTGCTCCAACCTGAGCTAACTGCCTTTTCAGCCACCTTCACAGCTATCATCCTTTGTTATCAACTTGCTATTTTTCTCATTCATTCTTTTCTGTGGTAGATTTTCCATTTTTCTGGGTTCCGTATCTTTTTCCTACTTACTTTATTCCTTTGTCAAGTAAAGCACATTCGCCAGTAGCTTCCTGCAAAAGGATGCATGGTGTGTAATCTTTGAGATTTTGCATACCTGGAAAAGTTTGTATCCAAATTATAGATGGTTTTATTAGGGCATGGAAACCTAGGTAGAAAATCCTTTTCCTTAAGAATTCTCCTCCATGGCCTTCTAGCTTCCTATGTTGCTGTTGAGTAAATCAGTGCCATTTTGGTTCTCTGTCCTCTGTGTGTGACCTGGTTTTTCAGAATCTTCTCTTTATCTCTGGTATTTGAAATGCCAGGATGACATGCTTTGGTGACTGCTGCTGGGTCAGCTACAGTATGAACATGACAATTTTGTCAGAGAGGAAAATAGAAATTATATTCTCCAAAATCTATCAAAAATAATTATTTTCCCTCCTTTTTTGACCTGCATTCCTACAACGCACATGCCTGCGTGAGAGAGAGAGAGGAAGAAAGAGAACGAGAATTGCTACTTGTCCAAATGGTCTACCTGAATTTAACAAGAAGCTAATGAACAAATTCAATGTGAATAAATATTATGTACTTCCTCTTTGCAATGCCTTTTGCAAGGCACACTTCCTCCTTTCAGGGTGCTTGGAATCTACTGTGGCAGATGTGATAAGAACTTAAACTGTAATAAAACAGAAGATTTATAATGACCTTATTAGAAAAATGTGACAGAGCTTCAAGGGAAAATTAAATAATTTCAGATAAGGAGATGGGAAATACGCTACGAATGAGGGCATGTTTGGTGAGTTAGGACCGTAAAGAGAGTGGTAAAAGTAGGGAAGGGAGTTTGCATTTCAGAGGTTCTGAAGTCTGAGTGGTTAGTAGTAGTAGAAGGGACATTTGTTTATAGGCAAGAGTAGGTAAAAGGCCTAATGATGAGAAACTAAAAGACAAATCCAAGAGTAACAAGTTGGCTGCATCTTAGCTGACATATGGAGAAATGGGAGATATACAAGAGAGGAAATTTTGTGCTAAATCCTGGTAAGCTTTGGATGCAAACTCATTTTTTAGGGGTAACTTATTTCAATCATTTTTTTTTCTCATTTACCAATTTATATTCACTGACCAAATACTGTGAACTAGCCCCTATGCTGGGTGCTAGGGAGAGAACTGAAAGAGACATGGTTCTGGACCGCAAGCAATTAACTATTGTATATGAAGACATGTTATGGTACTTGTGTTTGTACCTAACTTCTAAAAATGAAGTATGAATGAGATATATAAGGATCTTTAGCGAAAGGAGCATCTAGGTTGCCTGAGGTCTTCAGAAGAGGCCAAAGAGAGATGATGGCACCAAGAAGAATCAAATGAGGTGTCCAAGTATGAGTGGAGCATTCTAGGCAGAGGAAACCACACTGTCAAAGGTACAGAGATGAAAGAGAACATGGCATGTTCATTCAT
The DNA here is from genome assembly GCF_024362965.1 of Panthera pardus. NCBI lineage: Eukaryota > Metazoa > Chordata > Mammalia > Carnivora > Felidae > Panthera > Panthera pardus. Next base: position 116,290,577 of record NW_026526810.1, on the reverse strand, counting down.
TTATTTGTGCATGCTACAAATTTTATTGAGTACTTAGTATGTACTAGCCACAGTACTAGCCATGCTAAGAAACTACTGATTTTTTTAATTAATTAATTAATTGTTTAATTTACATCCAAGTTATTAGTATATAGTGCAAAAATTATTTCAGGAGTAGATTCCTTAATGCCCCTTACCCATTTAGCCCATCCTCTCTCCCACAACCCCTCCAGCAACCCTCTGTTTGTTCTGTATATTTAAGAGTCTCATGTTTTGTCCCCTCTGTTTTTATATTATTTTTGCTTCCCTTCCTTTATGTTCATCTGTTTAGTATCTTAAATTCTTCATATGAGTTAAGTCATATGATATTTGCAGTAAAACTATCTCTGTTTGCAGATGACATGATCTTACATATAGAAAACTCTAAACATTCCATCAAAAAATTGTTAGAAATAATAAATGAATAATGATTCAGGATACAAAATCAACATACAAAAATCAGTTCCACTTCTATATATTAGAAGTAAACTATTCATAAAAGAAATAAAGAAAACAATCCCATTTATAATAGCCTTGAAAAGAATAAAATACTTAGGAATAAATGTAACCAAGGAGATGGAAGATTCTTACACCAAAAACCATAAGATATTGATGAAAGAAGTTGAAGATACAGATAAATGGAAAGATATGCCTTGTTCATGTGTCAGAAGAACTTAATATTGTTAAAATGTCCATATGCTAAAGCCATTTATAGATTCAATTAAATCCCTATGAAAATTAAAAGTCATTTTTCATAGAAATGTCAAAAACAATCTTAAACTTCATATGGGATCACAAAAGATTCTCAAGTGATCTTGAAAAAGAACAAAGTGAAAGTTTTATACTTCCTCATTTAAAACTAATTTACCAAGTTATAGTAATCAAAACAACATGGTACTGACAGAAAAACAGACACACAGGCCAACAGAATAAAATAGAGACACTTTAAATACTCCCACACAGATAGGTTCAGCTAGTATTTGACAAAAGAACCAAAAAAAAATTGATGGGGAAAAGATAGTCTCTTCAGTAAATGGTGCTTGGATAATGGATATTCATATGCAGAAGAGTGAAATTGGACCCCTATCTTACACCACTTACAAAAATTAACTTGAAATAAAGATTTAAATGTAAAACCTGAAGCCATAAACCTCCTAGAATAAAACATAGGAGGAAGACTCCTTGACCGTTGTTTTGACAATGCTTTTCTGAATATGACACCAAAAAGCACAAACAACAAAAGCAACAATCAACAAGTGGAACTACATCCAACTAAAAACCTGTCTGCACAGCAACAAAAGGAACAATTAAAAAAAAATGAAAAGTCAACCTACAGATTGGGAGAAAATAATTGTAAACTATATATCTATTAAGGGGTTAATGACTAAAAATCAATAAGGAACTCCTTTAAGTTAATAGCAAGAAAATAAATAATCAGAATGTAAAAATGGTTAATGTAAAGAATTTAACGTGAAAGATAGTCAAAGGACTTGAATAGACATTTTTTCAAATACAGACAAGTGGCCAACAAGTACATGACAAAATGCTCAATATCAGTAATCATCAGAAAATCAAAACATCAGGAAAGAGGGGCAAGGGAAAAGGACTAGGACTTTATTATCGTGTGTGGTTTTTTTTTATTTTATTTATTTATTTATTTATTTATTTATTTATTTATTTATTTATTTTAACGTTTATTTATTTTTGAGACAGAGAGAGACAGAGCATGAACGGGGGAGGGGCAGAGAGAGAGGGAGACACAGAATCGGAAGCAGGCTCCAGGCTCTGAGCCATCAACCCAGAGCCCTATGCGGGGCTCGAACTCGCGGACCGCGAGATGGTGACCTGAGCTGAAGTCGGACGCTTAACCGACTGAGCCACCCAGGCGCCCCGTGTGTGTGTTTTTTTTTTAAAGGAACATGATGAAATGCATTGATTTAATATTTGCAAAATATCATCCCTAGTACAGTTACATAGACACAATCAAAAGTCCAGAAATCTGTGTAGCATACTGCACAGTTCACAGTTTAGCTTCTGGTAAAATTAACAGAAGAATCACTTTCTAATCCATTTTTTCTAGCAAGCAGGAAAGATGGAGAGCTGGTTTTATTGTGGCTAACAATGGATAAAAACTACTAGTAGATTATATTTAGAATACAGACTTCTTCGATGTGGCCTCTTCTCTCCCTTTAGTTGTGGAGTTTGTTTTACGTCTTCAGGTCAATTTTGGGGGTATTAGGATAATTTGACAGTTATCTAGCTGTGCTAGTGGGATGAGAGGAGCCTAGGGTCCTCCTACTCTGCCACCATCTTATAAATCCTCAGGACTTCATCATTCTAGATGCTTTAATCATGGACCTGTCTTCTGCTATCACCTCAATCAGACATTTCAATAACTTTGAGAGCATTACATAAAGGGAAATAAATCAGACAAGAAAAGACAAATATTGTATGATCACACATATGTGGAATCTAAAAACTCCAACTCAAACAGACAGTAGATAGATGGTTGCCAGTGGTGGGGTGATGGCAGAAATGGGAAGATATTGGTCTAACAATAAAAACTTACACTGATGTGATGAATGTGTTCTGGGGATCTAATGTACAGCATGTCGACTATAGTTAATAATACTGTATTATAACTTGAAAGTTGCTAAGAAAGAAAATATTAAGTGTTCTCACCACACAAAAAAATTAAAGTGAATATATGGGGTGATAGATCTGTTAACTAACCTTATTCTAGTAATCATTTTGTGTGTGTGTATATATATATATATATATATATATATATATATATATATTAAAATCAGTACCTTGCACACCTTAAACTTATACAATGCTATCTGTTAATTGTGTCTCAATAAAGGTGGAAAAATTAGAATTCATCAAAACAAAACACATATTGCTCTAGTGCATGTATATGTTATCAAATTGCAGCTTGTCACCTGCCAAGTGAGGAAGTCAAAAAAGTTCTGTCCAACTACACAAACATGTGACTTATGTTTTTACAACATATTTTAGAGAAGTGATGTTTATTTTTTTAACGTTTTATTTATTTTTGAGACAGGGAGAGACAGAGCATGAACAGGGGAGGGTCAGAAAGAGGGCAACACATAATCTGAAACAGGCTCCAGGCTCTGAGCTGTCAGCACAGAGTCCAACGCGGGGCTCGAACTCATGGACCACGAGATCATGACCTGAGCTGAAGTCAGCCGCTTAACCTACTGAGCCACCCAGGCACCCCATAGAAGTGATGTTTATAATATCAGTGTTTAACAAGGTTTTCAATTTCAATTTAATTTTAAAGAAAAAAAGAAAAGGTGCATAAAGACCAGCACAGAATACTAGTATAATAGCTAAAGCATATTACAATTTATTGCTCTAAAAGTATAAACACCTAATTTTTTTTCTTTTTAAATTTTTTTTTCTTTTTTTTTATAAAAGAAGTGTAGGATGTGTGGGGGGTGGGGGGTATATAAACTCTGAGCTTATTTGTTAACATCAGACACTATTTTTGGAATGAAGAGGGAGAAGAAGAGGGAGGTGAGGGGTGGGGGAGGAGAGAAGGAGAAAAGAGAGAGAGACCTCATTATTTTAGATGCTCTAATTCTATACCTAATTTCTGAGCAATTACAAACAGAAGCTTAAGTGCAATTCTTCTGCTTCTGCTTTCTTCCCCTTGCCCCTTGTCCTTTTTGTTTGGATTATGAAGAATAACTATCCTAGTTTTCCCATTTCAAATTTGACATCAGAACAAATCTGGTCACTCATATGCATGCATGCACATAAGCACATGTTCCTGGGTGATGTATGGACATTGAAAACAACACTATAATACTAAAGAAATGTAGCTTTTTAGTTCTAATAGCACCCTTAATTTAAGTTACTTCCACCCCACTTCTCACCTGCCTAATTTTCCTTTCATGCAAACTTAGACAACCTTCATGTTGCTGTTGTGTTAAGAATATTTATGTGTGCTCTGCTAGGTTCTCCAAAATAACTAACAACCAACCAACTAACTAACTAACTAACTAACTAACTAACTAACTAAATAAATAAATAAATAAAATGGGGCAAATTGCTAAGCACAGTAGGAATGGGAAAATTGTTTACTTAATGAAACCTACTATTTTACTTCTCATTCTGTCCCATGAAACCAAGAAGCAAGGTTTTGTGGTGGTTCTAGCCATTCTCCCTAACACTTAGTATGATTTTGTGATAAAGACGAGTATACTATCAAATAGTCTATAACTCTCTCTCCTTCTATCTTTCATGATACTTTTATGATTAAATTTGTAGGTCAAAAATTGCAGGTGAGTGAGGGCAAAGAAGAGAAAATCACCATTATCAATAGACAATGGAGTAGTAATAGAATCATAACTTTGAAATGTGCTTAATGAGCTCTCTCTTCTATGTAGACTCATGCAAATTCAGTGTAGTTATACTTATTGCAAATACATGAATACAGCCCCAGGGAAATATGCTAGAAGATTTGTGATCACATTTCTAGAGGTAAAAGTGAATATTTCTTGGCTTCCACAGATGCCAATAGTAGTATTCTCCCTCACCCACTCCCTTGAAAGAGAGTATAGATTCTATTGCAAGATGTCATGTTTTACAAAATATAGAGCAGCTGTATATAATCTATAGACACTTCTATTCATTTCAAAAAGTGAGCACAGTTGAATTGAAATAACGTACAAGCTGAAAAATCCTTTTGGTTTTCAGGCAATCTCATTAAACAATGAAGAGTGTACTTAGCAGTTAATCTGCTCTTTTATGTTGTCATTGAATAAAGAACTGGAATTATGCCATTAATTGTCAGAAAGAATGTTAGGTAGAGTTACTCTGAAACACATTGATTAAGAAAAAGACTCAGGTCAAGGGACCCAATAGTAACTACTCTTTCAGTGTTCTTTATTCTTTGTTTTTAACACTGGTATTAAAAGATATTCTTTCGTGGGAAGATGGGCATAGATAAAATAAGACAAGCAAAGTATTAATACTGCTTAAAGTCAGATGAGAGCTGTGGGGGTTGTTATACTATTCTCTGTACTTTTGAGAATCTTTAAAATGTTTATAATAAAAAGCCAAATTTAAAAAATAATGCATATCAATAATGGGGTACAAGATTTACTGAAGGACTCTTGGCTTCTCATTGTCTGATTGACTAGCTGCTGAAGGAAAGCTGAGAGCTGGAAATGGAGGGAGGAGTGGAAATCTTAGATGTGAGCGGGTATGGGCATGATCCAAGCTGGAGCCTGGAAACAGAGGACTGTCATGCAGTGAAGGGAAAACTGCCAATGAGTAGGCAACTAAATTTTGTATTTTCTTGGAAAATGAAAAACTTAGGGAAATACTCTGGGTGATAGCCTAATTTCTATATTTTTATGCCCTTTTTGGTGCTGGATAGCCATGTGAGTAGTAGCTAATTTTGATCCTGCCTGAGTCAAATAACAAGGCCACATTTTAATAATGACCAACATTTAGTAAGGTTTATTATGTGCCAGGGACAAGCTAAGCAATTATTTTCTTCAATATTTCCTGACATACCTACAAGTTAGGTTGTGGGGAAATAGGTTCTACTTACATAAATGGGTTAGAAAAAAAGCTTAGGGCGGAAAGCCGCCACCATGGGGCAAAAGTGCCTGAGGTTAGCTAGTGAGATATTGTATTGGTATCACGAGTAACTTGTTTTATCACCTGCAGGAAATTACTTTCCATCTGATGCCAATATACTATTGCACTTTGATCACAAACTCCACTTGCCTCCCAGACCCTTTGGTTCTTACACATACAAGTTAATGATTACTATCTGATTGTTTTCTCCATGTTCACGTGTGTAAGATATTGTTTTCCTCACGTTCACCACGTGGATAATATCTTGTGAGCTCAATAAATAATGGGAACAAAACCCCTGTTTGGCACTCTTGTCTCCTCCCAGGCATTAGCATTCTCATATCCAATTCTGTGCCTGCTCTCTTGCTGGACAAGAGAGAACTCCAGACTGCAACAAGGGTGGACAATAAAATTTCCTTCTATAGGAATGAAAGCTGAGTCTTAGATGGACCAAATAATTTATCTCCAGTTATAGCACTAGAATACAAGCTATGGCATTCTGACTCCAGAACTCATGTACCTAACTACTGCAAAAGTTCACAGCCTCCTGAAGCTCACACTATTCACTTAATATACCTCCAAATCTAACCCTGGGTTCCCTTTAGCTATTCCTGTCTCGTATGGTCTCTCTCTCATATAACCCTAACATTGCTTCCAAATCCTGGCACCTATTCCTATGATTCTATCCTGCTCTGTGGTTTATTCTCTCACAGATTTATATGCAGTTTTACCTCACCCATGCAGCCACTTCAACAAGGCTAGAATTGATTCTGAATTCCTTTATTTCTTTGAGCTCTTGAAGTTTTCACCTTATCAATTCCCAATACCATATACATCTGCGATGGACCAAATGTGTCTCCTCCCTACCCCAAATTCATATGTTCAAGCTCTATCCACCATGTGACTGTATTTGGAGAAAGTATCTTTAGAAAGTAAAGTTAAAAGAGGTCATAAGGGTAGGACCCTGATCCAATTGAACTGTGTCTTATAAAAAGAGGAAGATCTCTCTTTCACACTCACCACCTCTTAGAACATGCATAGACAAAAGGACAGAGGTAGAAGGCTGCTCTATACAAGGCAAGAAAAAAAAACCCTCATAAAAAAACAAACCCTACCAGATCTTGATCTGGGACTCTCAGCCTCCAGAGCTGTGAGAGATAAATTTCTGTTGCGTAAGCTTATAGTATTTTGTTGTGGCAGCCTGAGTAGGCTACAAGCAGCATCCTATCATCCTCTTCCTGAATTTCCACTCCAAATGCTTCTGGAAAAAAAAAAGGATAAAGTGGTTTGCTTCTCTAGAGAAAGCATTATATGATTGAAAGAACTCTAAATTTAGAACCACAAGATCAGATTTCAAGTGAATAAATTTTAAAAAAATGTAGCAAAAATATAAAGTATTAGTTTTAATGCCAGGTAATGACAATTGACCTCTTACTGATACTTTTATTAGCTGTCTTCCTAATAGGGTTATCAACAGACTTCAGCCATGTGCTCATAGTCTCACTGTTAGTTATGTGACTTTGCCCTTATCTTGAACATTGAGGCACTCTCACTATAGCTGTCTCAACTTCTGTCACCTCCACTACAATATTACCAGCTGTTTTTTTTTGTTGTTGTTGTTGTTTTTTTTAATCCCACTCTCTCCTTTGTTGTTACATCAGAAGAATGATCTTCCTTTGCTTTGTTCAGAGTAACATCTCTATATGGAAACTTGATCTCTCCAATCATCCTTTACGTTCTCTGAGAATGTTATCAGTTATTACCTTTCTCTTCAAACATGTTTGTGTCTTCTGCACTCAACAACAAAGTAGCCCTTGACCTTGAGCACTTCTCAAGACACTCTCCCATTATTCTTTCCTTGCATTGACAAAATTCCAAAAACCTTCTGAGCCACACCATCCATAATGCACTTAATACATAGTCTGTGATCCATCCAAATTATGGCTTTGATCCTGCTTGCTTCCACTTTAATGCTTTGCTTGGAATGACATGCAGCCCTGATCTCTGCTTATCAATTTTTCAAGTTTTACCTAACATGTCACCTCCTCTGTGAAACCTTCCCTTAAGTAATTTCTTCTGAACCTCCAAAGAATGTATTCTGTCCTTTTTGACAGCCAATTTGTATTCACCGTGGTATCATTATTTGTGTTCCTTTAGTATGTTGTAAACTCCCTAAGCTCTCAACTTAAGATAGAGTCATCATTTAGTCAATGTCCAATAAATATATTAATAACCAAACTAATTTCAAACTGAATCATCAAGATGTTAACTGAACTGAGACAAGTACAGGGCTTGGATATTTTGAAGAAAGATCAAACTTCAACTTGAATAGAGCAAAGAGAACTTTGGCCTATCTGGGTCTACACCATACAAAAAGCCTTGTATCCATTATCTGTCTTCATTGAAACAAGTAGCAACAGCCAATAGTAGATTGGGTGGCACAGAAGTGTTAAGTGTTGGTTCAATTATCAAAAGAATAAATGCTTAGAGTACTTCTTGCATTATATATTAAATAGTGATATTTAGAGAGTTTATGGTGGGAAAGCCAATATAGAGTTTTGAAAGGGTGTCTAAGGTAATGACAACTCTGTATTTGGGAGGGATAGAAGACTGTCGTTTGAGGTACAGAACAGGTTACCATTTGAATCTTTCTTATGCTCCCTATCTGGAAGGAGCTGAAGTAATGGGTTTTGTAGGGGTATGAACATTTCTGTTGGAATACTCAAGAAGAGCTCAAAGAATCAATGTGATTTCAGTTATAGGGGAATGAAAACAATTATGATTTTAAGTGAAAGAGTATGATTGCTCTGAGGCTCTCTAATATGTATCCTTTCTAAACCTTTAGAAGGAATTTTGCCTTATTTTTTCCTAGGATAATACCAGATGATTAAAACAGCAATATTAGCCATCATTGTTTGAGGGCTATGGGCCTGGCACTGTGCTTATAACCAGGCACTTACATTCACATCAGCTCATTTAATTATAGAACAGCACTAAGAGGAGGACAGTCTCATTCCAATTTCACAGATGAAGCTAGAGTCACTGCACACCTTACTCAAAGTTTCACAGCTAGTGAAGGACAGACCCAAGATTCAGAGCCAAGATCTGAACTAAGCTTTTCTGATTCCAAAGCCTACTGCCAAAGTTAAGCACATTTAAAAGAGATGGTGTTAATCTCAACACTTTCTCTTGGAAAGACAGTGAAAAAGTACTTTTGTCGATGAATTTTAACCAATGTCACTTAGATCTTGATAAATATATCATATTAACCATTATTTGGACATTTCTCTGGCAAATTTTCTCAAATCTAGACTCCCTTTACATACACAACCCAACTTCTGACCACTTGCTTAAAATGTGCTGTCAGAAAAAATGAATGCTACCATATTTCAACGTCACATATTTACTCATTGCAATCATGCTTGCTATAAAAGCACATGACTAGAAAAAGACTAGGTTTGTGTATTGTAAGTAGCAAACCCTAGTCATGATGTGGCAACATTGTTTGACGACAACTAAATAAATCTTGTTATTAGTGTAGAATTTAGGGCAGGATTTCTAATTCTGAAAGACAGCTACCATTATCAGAATAGCACAGGACTCAAAGTAAAGGAGTGTAACTTTGTTGAGCCCCTACTCTGTATCAGTCACAATTAAAACACCTTATTATTTCATTTTTCGGCAAAGCACATTGCAAGGCAAGGTCATTGAGATGTCACATTTTTCAGGTGAAGAAGCCAAATTTCAGAGAGACTGTGAAATTTTCCCATATATAGTGAGTAGTCTAGCTGGGGTTCCAACTCAACCCTCTCTGGTCTCAATGCCTGTACCTGTTCCATGGCATTCCCCCTAACATCCATGTCAGCAAGGCCTAACTTTTAACATGACTAGAAGTGTATTTGCCAAGTTGTCATTAAGTTCTTTGTGTCTTGTTCTTTTCATCTTAAAATGAGGAAAATACTGTCTACCACTTGGGGATTAAACACATTACACAGATCTGAAACATTTGACACAGTACCTGGAACACTATGGAAACTATGGAAATAAATGATTGATTTAACATACATAAATTATCTGAAAGAGAAAGGAAGAAAGGAACTTTCCATAGTTTGACATCATTGAGCTCATTTTTTCCCATTCCTGTGAGAATCAATAGCATAACCATTCAATGTAATGTGAAGGAACAAGGTTATTAACTAAATTTGCTTTTCTCTTTGAAAACTGGTAACCGATATATGGATAGAGCATACCAGTTGAGTTAACCCACATTTCAGGATCATGGTGAAATATGTGAAGTATCATGATGGATTGTCCAATTGGCAAAGTAAGCGTGTGCTTAGGGAACCAGCAAATCAAGGACACCTGAGATATGAGAAAAGTTCCAGCTATGATGAATGTTTGCAGAATTTTATAATCTGAAAATCTAAAACGAAGCTGTTAAAATTTAAGCACTCATTTATATTTTGCTTTTGGATTTAGTTTTTGTAAAAAACATTTCAATATGCCAGGAGACTTGGAGAGAAGGCATCTAAAGCTTTCCGGGGCTTAAGGCATTATATAAACAAGGTTCTGGAAAACTGTTCAGTTTGTTGATTTGCAGAAAATACTTTAAAGCTACCAAACATTTTAAAATATATGTATAGTATCTAATCATCTTTCCCAGAATACAATGCTTCTATCTATCTTCTTACCTGTTCAGAAGGGTTTTCCCTCCTGCTTACCCTATCATAGCAATCTAAATAATAATGTCTCAGTTGACAGACATAGTTGTTTAGCCCATAAATATGCCAGTTTTGATAAATTTATATAAGTAATTAGTAACTAGTTAGAATATTTTATTTCACATGGTCCTAGCTTACCCGGCTTTTATAAGATATGATACATTTAGCCCCAGTGCAAGATCTTTTACAAAATGTTTAGAAAATAAAAATGCCATCATCATACAAGGCTTTGGGAAGAACATTTTATTGCTAAGCATATCCTTGAACGAAAATGCAAATATGAACTAAAAGAGAAAGGAAAAAGAAAAAGCAGTAACTTCACAACATCATAAAATAAATTCCTTAAGAGTCTGCTCATAAAACAACAGGAATATGATAGAAGCTCACATACAGAATGCACATGTTCCCATAAAATTGTCCAAATAGAAACTTACACTAAAAGGAATATAACAAATGTATTTTTACTCAAATAAAAAAAATGTAAAGAAAGAAAGCAGGAAATCAGTTCACAAGACCTCAAGACTCCAAAAACAGCAATCTTTTACAGACATCAAGATATAATCAACTTCATATAGGTTGGGCCATTTAAGTTATCTAAAATCGTGCTTTGATATCTCTTTATAATCCTGTCATTTTTAATGACAACAAAAAAATCCAAAACTCTTAACACATTGAAATATCAGATAATGAGGAACACCTCTTTCCATACACATTAGTAAAGGCTACCATTGTTTAGATTGCGCTTTTTGCCCCATGTCTTTAAGGTATTTTTCAAAGTCAAATATTCATGCAACTTACAAAGACCAGCAAGAGTAGATTTCTAAATCTAAACAGCTGATTGATTTTCATCTGTACAAAAGAAATTGTATATATCCTACCCTCCAGAAGACATACTTCATTTTTGTGTGAATATTTGTCTTGCTTTGTCTCTTGCTTTTTGGATAGCTATGGCCACACAACCAGTTTATTGTTTTTCTGTACATTGTTTCCTCTTTTCAAAAAGAAAGACATACAACTGGAATATAAACCAAACAAACGGAAATAAACAAATAGAAAGGAAAGAACAGTTCTTAAAGCAGTATGTACATAGGTGGCTAAGGAATTATACCAGCAAAAATGTAGTAAAATATGTAAACAAAATCTGAGAAGATTGTTTATTCTCTTTGACACAGTTAACTGTGACAAAACTAAAACTCACACTTTCTTCACATTTTAAGGTTTACTTTTTGTTGTTTTGTTATTTTCTTTTAAAACAACATTCTCATTCCACTTCAAGACTTTAACAGTTTTCCTGTTTCAGTCATCCCATCAAACATACCATGATAAATATATCTGTATATATATTTATTTATATATATATTATACTATTAAATTCCTTTTTTTGTGTGTCACAGCAGCTTTATTCATTTATTATTTATTTGTTTTTAGAAAAGATGGGTGAAGGGAGATGTGAGCAAATGGAAGGACAGAGTTATCCGTAAGTGTCAGGCTACAAAATTAAACCACTATGAAAAACATCATGTTGGGGGTGGGGGAAGAACTATGTATTTTGCACTCTGTCATGCCATGTTTGGCTTGTGTGACCTTTTGTTGTTCCATCACACATTGAACTCCCCTATTGTCTGTTTTGATTCTTTAACAGACGATTAGTATTGTCTCATCTTTTTATATTTGCATGCATTTCAATCAGTCGCAGATCCAGCCCACCCCCTCTTCACCTTCCCTAGGAAAGGCTCTGTGTTAGTTTGTGGGGCTTTCTCCTTTACCACAATTTGGCTGGGCTAATGAACAGGAACAATATTGTTAAGTAAAGCCAATAGCTCTAATAAAACCAGCCCTAACCCCACCTATTCAGGGTTTGGGTGGCAAATTCTGCAATTAGATCCTGAGGGACCAGCTTTTCAAATCAATACTATCATCCATCATGTGATTTTGCTATGTGTTTCAGCAAAGCATCGTATAGGAAACAAACAACAGATTCTAGAAATACCACAACCTGATATGTAGAGTGAACACCATGGTAGCTTTTGAGTTCATATGGCAATAGTCTCTCTTATTTTTGTTTTCTGAGTTTTTTGTTTGTTTTTTCTTCTTATGTCCAGTCATTCTCAAAAAATAAACAAAAACCCAAAAGCCATTTTTTCCCCTCAGATCTTGAAAAGTTACACGTACACTGGCCAAAACCAGATAAGGGTGGGTTTTTTTGTTTGTTTGCTTTTGTTTTTCATTTTTTTTCATTTTTTTTTGTTTTTGTTTTTTACATAATTAAACCAAAAAAAAAAAAAAAAAGAAAAAAGAAAACATTGTTACAGATTGTTACAGTCAAGCTTCACAAACATCATTACAGACTCACTTGGAGTTATGGAACAAGTAAGCCATGAAGTCTTCTACCTTGGGTGAAAAGTCCTCAAGAGAAGGAAGCTTCCAAGTCCGCGAAAGTGGGGGAGCCATCTGGTTGCTCCAGAGCGCAAAGTGTGTGCTTTATGATACAGCAGGGCAGAAAGAATGTTCTGTCTCCGAGCGATGACTGAATCAAAGCAGCCATGGCTGAACGTTTTAGGTACATCTTTGTGTGTGTCCTTTTAAAAATGGTTTTCCCCACCATGGTCAAGGTACACCCCATCTCATAGTTGTAACAGTTCTGACATCTGTGAAACCTCGTTTTCCAAGTATTTATAGATCTCTATAGAAATAATTCTGTGTCATAAATTCACGTAATGATTGGCGGTGTCGTTTTTACACATAATACTCCTTGTCCTTGTTTTTCTGTTTCTTGTGGCCGCTCTTCGAGCTCTGCTGCTTCTCCTTGATGAGCGTGCCGTTGCTCTGGGCCGAGTTGCTGATGTAGTTCCGCGTCTCGTCCACTTGATAGGACCCCTCGTCCCTGTTCCTGTACTTGTACATGGCGTACAGGAGGATCAAGATGCAGAGGGCAGCAGCAGCCACAATGCCGACGACCATCCCTGTTGTACTGCTCGACTCCCGGATCACCTCTGAGGCCCCCGGAACCCGTCTGACTCCCGGCTCCGTGGGGTTTGCTGTGGGCACATTACGGAACATGGGGGAAGTAATTAGTGGGCTCTTCAGTTTGGTGCTGTCTAGCTCATAGGCAGTGGGCAACGGAAGCAAGACTATATCAGGCTGGGGTTTGAGATCACGGTTATTCATTTTGCCAGCTGGCAATTTGGGCACCATCCCAGACGAGGAGGAAGCTGTGAAGCGGATCAGCTCAGGGGACAAAGATGTGGTAGTAGTCCTACTAGTTTCGGAGACTTTGTTAGGTCTAAAGTCCTTGGATTCCCACTTGGGCGCATGTGCTTTGTAGCCACCTTCGAAGATTGAAGTGGAAAGACTCTTATCTGTTACCAAGGAGAAGGTGGTGTAAAAATCTTCATCATCAGTAGGGGGCAGGTTAGAGTCAAAGGTTTCCCCTGAGCCATACCCAGATATCACCAAGCCATCATCATCACAACCATCGCTGCCTTGGTCCGACAAGCAAGGTAACCCCGCCTCAGAGGTCATGGACAGGGAATCTTTGGTGGTCTCAATAATGGTGAGGAGGGGGCGAAAGGTAGGGGGGAGTGTAATGGAAGGTGCACGAGTAGCAATAGGAGGGGTAGCTAAAGGGTCTTCTACAAGAAGAGGGATAACTAATTCACCTCCTGGGATTGAAAAGAAAAAGAAAAACAGAATTAGTATATTTGTAGATACAATCCATAGTCATTCTCAGTGACTGTATTTGATTGATTAGGTATCACAGATTATCATAGAATGACCTATGTCCACACATGGATCCTTTCTTATTGTAGACTAACCATTCTAAGCTGATTTAGAGCCTATTATATGCCTCTTGCCACCGAAGTCTGAAATTCTTAGGTTTTTAAGATACTCTCAAGTAATTATTTAGATAGAATTCAAATACGCTGATTCCAGGATCTGCTTACAGGATAATGGCATTCAATCATTCTATTGCAAAAACTGACAGGCTAGCAAAACTGTGTGTGTGTGTGTGTGTGTGTGTGTATACGTGCGTACATGCACATGCATGTGACTAATTTATGAACCCTAGCATTTCTTTATTCTCTTTTTGGGTTTCTATGTATTTGCTCCCATGAGGATGAGTATGACATATTCTCCAGGTCCCAGAGATCAAGATCAAGGAATGTAAAAGACCTTGTCTTTAGTATTTTAAGCTACTACCTTTTATTTAACATTTATGAAATTCAGTGTACATTTACTATATGCTAAGTAAAGGGAGCTCATAAGAGGTTAAAATGTTCATCTAACAAACTCATTCTGACTATCTTTTCCAGAAATTGCCCTATTAAATGACAACTCACCTTGCCTTGGTCTCACATTATGTTTATGCATTCCTTTTATGCTATATGCAATATATGCTGAGCTCAACACTAGATTTTTAAATACCCCGACTAGATACCCATGATTTACTGGAAATTTAGATTCAGAGATGTAGAGATAGCAAAGTGAGTTTTTAAAATCAGCGATTCTTATCCAAAATGGGAAAAATAAATTGGTTTACCCACAGACCCTAGTTATTGCATTCCTGACCTGGACTAGGTCAGGAAAGACAGTGCAGAATAGTTCACTAAATCAGAGTGCCTTCAAATCATGGGGACCACAAATATTCTGTGGTGCTTACTTAATTCTAGGGCCAAGTTTGTTACTCATGTATGTAAGCAAGATAATCAGGGTCTTCTGTGTCTCTTTACAATGTTATTTTTCAAACAGAGAAAGAATCTCCAGAAGTTACAGTTCATGTCTCCTCATTGAATTTATTTCCAAAATGTATTGTTGTTTTAAAAAAAACACTGTAGCCGGGAGGGCATGATGTTTTCCTGTTTCAGATAGACAGCTGAGTTGCTAATATGATATTATTGTTGACGGCTTCTTTCTGAGCTGGGTCATTAAGCTCTCAGCCAGGTACAATGTTCTTGTCTGTTCTGCCCTCCATAGCAACTGCCCTGATGGGATGGTTGGTGTGAACGCTTGTTATCAGATGTGACTTTTGCTGAGGTACCCCTTATTGGTGACAAAGCCAGGCATGTGATAATATCCAAGTTCTAAGTGCACAAGTCTTTAGTTTACATGGTCTTCCCAGGTTCTTCCTATAAAGATGGACTCACAAATAAGAACTCTCCTGCTTAGCTTTCCATACCATGTGTCTTTAAACATTTCCCTGTGCCTCAGTTAGAACTGCTGCATGTAAACTGTCCAGATTTCAGGTGTGCTAAAGAGAAGGGCCTTCTAAGAGGAAAGCTATTGCATACCTTCAAAGCACCTGAGAAGAACCATTTGTACCCATTTCAGAAGTTTACTTCCTCCATATTTAGCCAATAACATTGTGTTATACAGAGAGAAACTGAGGTGGGGGAGGGTGGCAATAATGTACATGATGTGTATTATTTGGAAGGGATAATCATCTCTGTCCTACCTGATGATGTTACCATACGTAGCAAAATAAAACAACTTTTCTGAGAATTTCAGGATGATGTTTTGGGTTATGCTCTAACCCCAAACTTCTCTTCCAGTGCTGGGTGTTTCAAGCTATTGAGTAAAATGATCTTTGGAGATTCATCATCAGACTTGCTTTACTGGACCAGCATGTTTTTTTTTTTTTTTGTTTTTTTTTTTACATTGTGAATATATATAATTCATATATCTTGCAACTGATTTAATGCATAATTTACAACTTTTTCTAGGTTTCATAAATGGGATTTGGAGCACAGTTCCCTAAAGGTAAGCCAGTACTAAAACTAACCCTGAGTTTCTCTCCTTATTCTTCTAGTGGGGTGGGGGTGGCAAGTGTTATATTTAAGGTGACCCATGGAAGAAGGCAGTGTGTAAGTAGAAAAGAGAAGGCAATGAGAAGAGAGATGAGATGGCCCATGCAATCTGTTTGAAGGTTCCCTAGAGATTACTCAGGGATGATTTTACTTTCCTTCAGAGAACAAGACAGGATTTTTTACCCATCCCACCTAGAACAAAGGTTTAGCACATGTGCTCTTTCCTGGCACAAATACTGACAGTATTTGTTCCTTAGGGAAATGATAAAAAATCCACTCCACATATATTAAGCAGAGAGGAAACTGGGGTAAAGGATCAGGAGTAACCGATGTGTTGAAAGGCAAAAGCCTGGTATGGATAACTTAAATATAAAGGCAAATTGTTAAGTAGTGTGCTGGTGTCCCTTTAAGTGAGATTAAGATTACTGTCTTCATGATTACAGAGTGGCATTCATTTGCAATTTTAGTGTACCATCTGTGACACCCAACTGCAGTCTTAAATTTGCCTCCTTCCCCCCCCACCCCTTTTTTTCAATCTAAAGCTTCTGCAGTGTCTTTGTTGTAAAAAATCTACAAAATCTACAAATTGCTCACTCTGCAGTTGAATCGCCCCCACTTTCTTTTGCTATTCACTTCTCAATTCAACACCTTTTAATCTTTCTCGTGTTAAAAAAAATAACTGAAAACCATCACTTTCATAATGAAGTGGAAGGAGAGTCCTAAAGCTCGCTTATTTATAAAGAGCTTCTAAAAGGTTGATGAGCCCCTAAGTGAAATGATAAGAGCTTATTTTCAAAGCAAAAATGTTAGGTATGCTATTTTAGAGTTTAAACAAAAGAATGTGTCCAAATTACTAATCTTCAGTTTTCTTTGCCATTTTGTTATTAATCCTGGCAGCAGTGGTAGAAAATGATAAATGATGCCCCCTGTCAGGGAAATGTGAGCCCCAATTCCAGTGGGAGAACAGTAGAAGCTTTCATAATCCACCCCCTTTCCTGCCCTCTCAAGAAAATTGGAAGAGTGTCTTCAGCTTAAAAGAAAGTCAACTGGGATGCAGGAATTGTTGTTACAAATGGAAATTGGAGTAAAAATAGGTGGAAAATTTTAGAGAATAGTGCAAGGTGCCTGGGACAGGTGTGTGAGGGTGTATAATCTACTTTAATATCAAATTCCATCTTTAAGATTTAGGATGATTATATAGTGTCCTAGGGAATATGAGGGCACACATCCTTTGAGATGAGATGAGGGATGTATTTTTCCATGATTAGATCCTTAACAGAAATAACTTAGACTGTAGGAAGCTATTTAAGATGTTATGTTTGTTTTAATCCAAAGTGATTGTCCTCAGAAATGTTGGAGCAGCTATGTTTTTTTTCCCCAATGTCCAAAGACTATGGAGTCAGTGATCTACCAGATGTCTATGCTTATAAAGATTCATATTCATAGAAGCAGCAAGCCTAAAATCATAAGGGGTTACAGGCAGAGGGACAGAAACCCTGTAGGCCATCAACACCCTAATTTCCTGTTCCCTCCCCAGAATTTGTCTTTGGCTTGGAATAAGAACTATCTTTATTCCTTAACCTTAGCATTTTAAATCAGGAATATATACCCGTTTTTGACAGGGTTGTGCTTTTCTTTAAACTAGAGAGATCACTAGGGATATAAAAGGTCTATTTTAGCCCTGAAGGCTGCCCTGCTTTTTTGCTTTATGAGTGTATTTATAGATATATAATTCATGTGTCTAGGGCTGATATCCAGCAAAAGGGGCTCTCTGCCATCGAAAAAGACAGTGTATTAAAAATTTAATAGAACGCTTCTGAACTGTGAGAATTTCACAGGTGATAGTGAATGTAGTGGGTCATCTGAAAAAACAAGGGCAGCATGAAATTTCAATGTGGCTCCAACCTTTTCCTCTCTGGAGACATTCAAGTCTGAGAAGTTACAAAAATACCAAAACAATGACACTAAAGAGCCAGACTGAGAGAGGACACCATGCTCCAATTCCTTGAATTTATTTTATTTATATTTAGGTTCTTTACCTCATCTCTTATTTGCATGTTTCTAATTCATTACTGAGATATAGTCATGTAATACGGAAAAATCCTCCTTTTCCCCCATAAATTAGTTGTTGAATGACATTCACTTAATTACTTGGTGCCAAAGCAGTGTGTACTTGTAGCACATAAAGGTCCTGAAGTCTGCAATCATGAAATTCTTCTCCACTTTCAGGAAAAATTGCCATGGACAAACATGCCAAGTACCAGGGGAGAAGGCTCCAGAAAAACTCAAGGGGCTCAAAGGGGCTTAACTTACATTTTAGTAAGACGAGAATCTTGAGGTGGGGCATTTTTCCCCCTAGTTTGTCCGAAATGGATTTGATTCTGAAAGGCTACAGATTCGATTTTTCAACATATGCCCAGGTAAGATGAGACAAAGGCCCTGGATATCATTATACATTGTAAAATAAGGCATGCCCAGTAGAATTTTTCATTTCCTTATTGATTAAGGGCTTTGTCTCTAGAGCCACTCATACTCAGGTTAGCATCAGAGCTCTGTGGTTTACTAGCCATGTGAGTTCAGTGAAATTTCTTAAACTCTCTGTAAAATGTAAATAATAACACGTCTATCTCAAACACCAGTGTGAATAATAATGCATGTTAATGTTATTTATATGCATACTAAGTATTTAGCATAGAATCCATTGTTACTTCAAAATGCCAGTTAATAGTATTATTTCTATTAACATTTTGGGCCTATACATCATTGATCACTTTCTTCTGATCATTTTTTTAATGTAGTAGCCTCATGCTAGTACAAATATAATAATATAGGATCTAGGTTATTGGGGCTATTTTAAATGCAGCTTTGAAGAATGAACTAATTCAAAAAGCTTGTATTTAAAAAAATGATTAACCCTTTATTAAATTGACCAATGGATAGCTTCCTCAACAAAAATAAATTCTATTAGATAAAATAACACCCCATTTAGGAAGTTCTTAGTTTTAAACCCAAAATATCATCCAGCACATGAAACAATATAAAATCATATAAACTGAGGCAGAGAAAGCCCATTCATTAAAGCTACTGTGTTGGAAATACATCTATTACCCACCATTCAGTCGGATATTTCTGTAACAGTTTCAGATAACACTGTATCTGAAATTAAAGTGAAACAAGTAATCTGTTTATTTAAAAATGATACGGCCCTTCTTTTTTCTTAAAATGTTCATTTTGAAAGAGAATGAGAGAGTAAGAACATGAGTAGGGGAGGGGTAGGGAGAGAGAGACTCCCAGGCAGACAGAGCCCTATGAGGGGTTCAGTCCCACCAAATGAACCTTGGGATCATGACTTGAGCCAAAATCGAGTTGTACAGTTAACCAACAGAGCCACCCAAGTGCTCCTGGTATATAGCACTCCTTACCTATCCATCTTATCTTTCCCAAAGTGCATAAGGCAACATTAATCCAAATACCTTTAACCTCAGGGGGTATTTTCACCTCTAAGGTCACACAAAATGGCAGTACTTACCTACCTGAAAGATTTCCTAAATAAAACTTTAGATGTTAAAATTATCATGTTTCTTCTCGGTAGGATCTTAGGATCCTTTTAAAGTTTACTTGATTAAATCCAGGAGAGAAATAGCAACTATTAAATGAAAGGGAAAAGAGGAGGGGGAGCAGAGAGAAGTTGGAGGGGGGGGGCGAGAAAGAGGCAGGGAGAGAATGGGCCAGAGGGAGGGAGGGAAGAGGAAAAGATGCTGGGAGGGAGAGGGCGAAAAGGAGGAAGGGAGGGAGAGAGAGAGGGACAAGGAAGGAGGTAAGAAGAGAAAGAAAGGCAGGGAGGGACACAGGGAGGGAAAGGCTGAGGGGGAGAGAAACAGGCTGGGAGGGAGGGAGAGAGGAGGGAGAAGCTGGGAGGGATGCAGGAAGGGAGAAGGAGAGACAGAATTGTGTGCTCTCTGTATATGAGTGTTTGTTTTCACCAGTAGTTAATTCTATACATTGAAAGCCATCATTATCACAGGATAATACCCTAGACACCTGGGATTCTTGATGCCTTCATTCTCAATAAAATCAATTTTGGAGTCTGCAGTGATGGTGGTGGCAAAATCCTGGATAACCAAACTCTACTATTGTCACTTGAGAGCACCTTAATTTCCCTTTGCTGAAGGAAAATACAATAAAGGACTGATTTCCCTGAATGCTTTCTAAGGAGTTAAATTAGGATGTATTACCACTGATAATACTTGGCGTTAACTTCTTTTCTTCTGGGGGTACAGGCCTCCCATAGGCTGTAACCAATTTAACATCCCACTGTAGAGCATATCATTATTCTCAAGGCTTTAAAGTTGGTTCAGGCAAAGAGGCTAGGCTTCCTTTGGATGATGAGAACAACTTACCCACCCCTTCTATGAACAGTAGAGTTCACACTGATTAGAAGCAATTCAGCACAAAACATAACAGTGAAAATTAAGCAGATAGGCACAAATAAAATATTTAATACTGTCTTCAAAAGCATATAGTAGAAAATAAAACTAACATCAAGGCCAAAGTAAACTAGAGGAAAGGAGAGCAAATAACATTCACAAGGCATTCACAGTATAAGGGCAGGGGAAAAAAAAAGTAAAAGCAAATTAAAAAAAAAAAAGGCTATTTTTGGAAAACAAAGAAAGCAGTCATTTCCATATAGATAAAATAACTTAAATGAAAAAAGCATACCATATTAATTTATAGTCAACTTACATCAACAAATTGCCCGCATGTTTTTTGGCATGAAAGAAAAATTTACAAAAGAAAGTTGTGTAAGAATGCTCTTGGACAAATAGGATTGCCACATTCTTGTAACTTGCTTTTTTGTTGTCATTTCTTAAAAAACTTTTGAGCAAAATGTCTAATTTTTCAAATATAATAATTTACAACAGAGGATGATACAGGGAGGCAACAACACATACATCCACACCACATAACATGAAAAGAAAAAAAAATCTGCACTTTAACAAAGTTTTTCTCTGAGGGGCTTGGGAGGGCATCGATTTTGAATTTGAAATAATTCCGATTGCAGTGATTTAAAAAATTTAAAAAAAAAACCTGTTTACTTTTATAATTTGCCTTTAAAAATTCTCTGAATCTGAAGGGTTTTGAATGAACTTCTGCACTGTTATAGGTTCTCAGATATATATTTGTCTTTTAAATATTTTTGTCTTTTTGACAAGTTTTAGATTTAAGGGGATGGATGGCAGCACATAAATTTGAACAATGCTAAGGGAAGGGAAGTGTGGGGAGGAGGGATGCAGAGAGGGCAGGGTCATATTTATGAGTGTACAACACAAGAGATGAAGATGATGGGGGTGAAAGTGTAAGTGAGTCGCCATGTCCATGTAAGGGCGGCACGGAGTGATCTAGCTGCATTAGAGCTTCTGGCTGTAAGGAAGGGATGGGCAATATACAAAAACAAATGAGCCTACACATGCCCATCTACAGAAATAAAGAACAGAACTCTAACACAATCTCACACACCCTAAGCTGCAACTTCTTCAACATGCAATTACTCCAAAAATCATTACAGTTTCATTAAAGAGTTTCAAATAATAAAAACAGTTAAACTTTTTTTCCTACTAAAAGTCGCCAAAATACATAAAATAATAATACTAATAATAATGACCAAAAGATTAAAAGCAAAAACAAGAAGACTAGATTTATGCATTCAAGTTGAACAACTTCACCGGCAGCCACACAGCCCCATCTAGAGTTAGGGGAGAGGGTTGGAGACTAGCAGAGGTGATGGAGAGGCAAAAGTGTACAGGGAGCCCACTTGCTGGGTTACTAGTCACTTCCTTATAGAGAAATGGTTCTGTCTGTATGACATCATCCACGTTCTCCCTGCCACCCATGGGTGCACGGGATTCCCAATGAGAAGGCGCTAATTTGAGAGATGTGGATGTGGGGATTCTGCGGCTGAAGTTGTTCCACATTTAAAGAGGGAGTGGGGGAAAATTGCAGAAAACAATTCATAACTTTTGTCTCATAATTTTGGATAAAACCAAATCTAAAGTTAAAGATCTAGCAATCAAAAGAAACATATTGATATATATATATAGATAGATATAATACAAAAAGCACTTAATTCCCAAACAAAAAGGGAGAAAAGAACCAAAAAGTTTAAAGGAAAAAGGATTTCACAGACTTTCAGAGATGAACAACCAGATGCACACGCTGAGGAGGCACAGACAGAGCAGTCAGGGGACACTTTTTTTTTGCTTTTTGCTTTTTGTTTTCTGGCTTGTTGATTCCCCTTTTGGTGATAGCCAAAATTAAAAACAAATTTTGCATTTCCTTTAAAAATGAATTTTGCATTTTTTTTAAAAAGTTTTTTTTGGTTTCACTTTTCTTTAAAAAAAAATAAAAAGGGCGTGCAGTCTGGATGTACGTCATAAGTAGACATTTGAAAGAGAAGAAAGTGGCTAAGACTGACAAATGGGTAATCTTCTATTAGCCTTTAACTGTAGGAATGTTAATCAAGTTAATACATGCTTAAAGTAAGTTGCATTTAGGGAAAATAGAAAAACAGAACAGCAAGCTGGGGTTGGGGAGAGGTCAGCAAGACAAAACTGATTTGGGGGTGGGAGGAAAGTACTAGACTTAGTTTCATGCCTTTCCAGTAGGGGCAAAGGGCATCCCAAGGCTTCCTGCCAATTATAAGAAGGAAAGCTTGTGCCTATGTATATGCATGTTGGGGGCTGAAGTGGAGACTGTAGTGATAGGAAGTGAAATAAAAAATATACATGGGTTCATGGGATCTGTTCTAGAAAGCTTATCCCATATTCATTCACAGACCTACAAGGCATATTTTGTAAGTCATAGAGAGGATATAATTGCAGTGTTCCATATGATTTTCTTGGGTTTTGCCACATTGCCGGGGTACCATCAGTGACAACAGAGTGTTCATAAAATGAGCCTGATAAATGGGATAGCATGAGTGCGTGTGTGTGTGTGTATTCCACGCACGCTATTCCGTTTATCAGGCTCACACCCTCTCTACTCCGAAGAACACAGCGGCACAGGGTCAGTATCTGTAGAGTACAGAATAGATAGGAAATGAGCATGGTATATTCAAACTGCATTGGGGGAAACTATACTATCTCCAGTCTTCTAGAGATCATGTGGGAAACAGATGTTCCATTCAATCTCTATTGAGAAAGATGGAAAAGAGAGAGGGAGAGGAGGAAGGCGAGGGGCAAGGAGAAGGGAGAGTGTTGGAGTAGGTGTTGTGTGTGTGTGTGTGTGTATGTGCGTGGAAGGAGTTTTTAGAAATGGCCTCGGCCTCTACTGGAAGAGATCCCGAGAGTTATAGTCAATACTATATCCCTATGAGAATATTAATGTCCAACCAAGGACTGGGAAACCCAGGTCGGCAAACCACAAAGGTGAGACACTTGAGAGCACCTGGTTCTGACACAATCTTAGTCACTCCTGAGAACTGTGCTGGGTGACTTTCACGAAAAGGAATAAATTGTGAGGATGAGTTAGACTTTTGCCCCCTATGAGACGCCCCTTTTATTATTTTATTTTAAAATAAGTATAATAACGTGTCCCCATGGGTCAGTCCGTACCAAGATTTTTAGTCTCTGGTTTAATAATGTTAATCATTATAGTAGGAACTTCACAAAGGACGGCTGGGAGGTTGCAGAAGGAGGGAAAAAACATCCCAATAATATAGGAAGAGAAAAACCCTTGGTGCACTGATTTTTTTGAATACTTATACTTTTAACAATGAATTGTATTGTATGAGAAGACTCTATAAATGCTCATATGGCCTCACAAGGTATCAAGTGACTTCTTTACAACAAAGTTGGTTTTGATAATATTCAGATAGGCTGTTTTTTGTTTCATAGGCAATTTTTTTAAAAGTAGGCTCCACACCCAGAGTGGAGCCCAGTGTGGGGCTTGAAGTCACAACCCTGAGAACAAGACCTGAGCTGAGATCAAGAGTCAGATGTTCAACCAACTAAGGAACCCAGGTGCCCGTAGGCAACTTTTTAAAGTGTGAAACATACTGGACTAAGTACGAGACTTAAAGAATAAGAGACTTCCAGTATATACATACTCCTGGATAACAAGAGGTGTCAAGAGGTGTTTTGAGAAGATCTATCATAATTTGGGTAATTTACCTATTTCAAAATAGCTTTTTTTAAAACTCATACAAGTAGGACACCATTAACATTCTGGAAATCACCGGTTTAAACAGTTGAACATAGTAAAATTTGGGGTTGTCACTTTGCAAATAAAATATGTATTTTTTAAACCCATGGAAGCCATAGTTTCAAATGAAGCCAACACAGCCTGAATATAGGGCACATACATGCTTATAAGTCAGCCATCAGTTACATACACAAAGCTTGTTTGATTTTTAATGTAAGATACAAAGTAATATTGCTAGTAGCTCATAATTATGTCCCAGGTTTATTTTAATCTTTCATTAGCTATGTGTGTTAGGTTTTATTATCAATAACTACATGGTTCTCCACCTATGCCTCTACATGGTGAGTGTTAAGAATGCTTTAGAATGATGCTTGCCATTGAGAACAAATAATACAATACTTTGACTTGAAACAGCATATTTTGATGCAACCATTTGTATCCCACCATGTCCAAATAACCTGTCTAAATGTAAAGTCAAACTTTTAAAAACATCAAATGCAATAAGACAGAATTACATTGATCAGGATTCACCTTGGGGAATGCACTTATTAAAAAAAAATTGTTTTCTAAACTGCCTCGAGTTGGGCTTGACACATTCAAAAGACATGATCAGGTAACTCAAGCTACAGACCCACCTTTTTGGGAGAGTGGATCCTGCTGTCTAAGGGACATTGTCTTCAGTGTGTACAAGTGAGGTCCAAGAGGAGGCCCAAATGAACTACTTTGTATAACTGTAAATATTTTAAGTTTCTGAGGGAAAACAGTGGAGAAAGGAAGGAAAAGGAAACCTTCTTGGGAATCTGAGTGCAATTCCAGGGAAAGACTTGAAACATTACAAGTAGGGTGGGCTAAGAGAGAAGTTTGGAGAACAAATACTTCCTGAGGATTTCAAGGTTTTTTTTGAATTAGGTATGTCAGGTAAATATCCTCATCTGTCCCTCCTTTGAAAGATACAAAAACATTTCACTGATTGCTATTTTTATATGTCCACAAGAAGAAGGGAGGGATTCTTCTGGGAGAACCAATGGCTCAGTTCTGAATCATGGTTTGGACTAGAATAAAAATGGAGACTCTGAGAATGGATATGGAATCCAGGAAGGTGGGGATGGCTGTCACCTGTGTCATAAAATGAGTCCTGCATATACTCGGGACTTCTCACAACCTCTTCCTCAAGACATGAGTGATGCTCAAGGAAGGGGTGAAGAAGCCTGCTTTGTACATGGTATTTATTTCTAGATAAAAAGTTTAGTGGATTCGGAGAGGGAAGATGGCGGCGTAGGAGGATGCTGGGCTCACCACACGTCCTGCTGATCACTTAGATTCCACCTACACCTGCCTCAATAACCCAGAAAACCGCCAGAGGATTAGCAGAACGGAGTCTCCGGAGCCAAGCGCAGACGAGAGGCCCACGGAAGAGGGTAGGAAGGGCGGCGAGGCGGTGCGCGCTCCACGGACTGGCGGGAGGGAGCCGGGGCGGAGGGGCGGCTCGCCGGCCAAGCAGAGCCCCCGAGTCTGGCTGGCAAAAGCGGAGGGGCCTGACAGACTGTGTTCCGACAGCAAGCGCGACTTAGCGTCTGGGAGGTCATAAGTTAACAGCTCCGCTCAGAAAGCGGGAAGGTTGGAGGACAAAGGGAGGGAGAGCTGCTGAGCCCCTGGACGACAGAGCTCAGCTTGGTGGGGAACAAAGGCGCTCGCCAGCGCCATCTCCTCCGCCCATCCCCCAGCCAAAATCCCAAAGGGAACCAGTTCCTGCCAGGGAACTTGCTCGCTCCGCGCAAACACCCAACTCTGTGCTTCTGCGGAGCCAAACCTCCGGCAGCGAATCTGACTCCCTCCCGCTGCCACAGGGCCCCTCCTGAAGTGGATCACCTAAGGAGAAGCGAGCTAAGCCTGCCCCTCCTGCCCCCATGCACCGTGCCTACCCACCCCAGCTAATACGCCAGATCCCCAGCATCACAAGCCTGGCGGTGTGCAAGTAGCCCAGACGGGACACGCCACCCCACAGTGAATCCCGCCCCTAGGAGAGGGGAAGAGAAGGCACACACCAGTCTGACTGTGGCCCAGCAGTGGGCTGGGGGCAGACATCAGGTAGGACTGCGGCCCCGCCCACCAACTCCAGTTATACACCACAGCACAGGGGAAGTGCCCTGCAGGTCCTCACCACTCCAGGGACTATCCAAAATGACAAAATGGAAGAATTCCCCTCAAAAGAATCTCCAGGAAATAACAACAGCTAATGAACTGATCAAAAAGGATTTAAATAATATAACAGATAGTGAATTTAGAATAATAGTCATAAAATTAATCGCTGGGCTTGAAAACAGTATAGAGGACAGCAGAGAATCTCTTGCTACAGAGATCAAGGGACTAAGGAACAGTCACGAGGAGCTGAAAAGCGCTTTAAACGAAATGCAAAACAAAATGGAAACGACGACAGCTCGGATTGAAGAGGCAGAGGAGAGAATAGGTGAACTAGAAGATAAAGTTATGGAAAAAGAGGAAGCTGAGAGAAAGAGAGATAAAAAAATCCAGGAGTATGAGGGGAAAATTAGAGAACTAAGTGATACACTAAAAAGAAATAATATACGCATAATTGGTATCCCAGAGGAGGAAGAGAGAGGGAAAGGTGCTGAAGGGGTACTTGAAGAAATTATAGCTGAGAACTTCCCTGACCTGGGGAAGGAAAAAGGCATTGAAATCCAAGAGGCACAGAGAACTCCCTTCAGACGTAACTTGAATCGATCTTCTGCACGACATATCATAGTGAAACTGGCAAAATACAAGGATAAAGAGAAAATTCTGAAAGCAGCAAGGGATAAACGTGCCCTCACATATAAAGGGAGACCTATAAGACTCGTGACGGATCTCTCTTTTGAAACTTGGCAGGCCAGAAAGGATTGGCACGATATCTTCAGTGTGCTAAACAGAAAAAACATGCAGCCGAGAATCCTTTATCCAGCAAGTCTGTCATTTAGAATAGAAGGAGAGATAAAGGTCTTCCCAAACAAACAAAAACTGAAGGAATTTGTCACCACGAAACCAGCCCTACAAGAGATCCTAAGGGGGATCCTGTGAGACAAAGTACCAGAGACATCGCTACAAGCATAAAACATACAGACATCACAATGACTCTAAACCCGCATCTTTCTATAATAACACTGAATGTAAATGGATTAAATGCGCCAACCAAAAGACATAGGTATCAGAATGGATAAAAAAACAAGACCCATCTATTTGCTGTCTACAAGAGACTCATTTTAGATCTGAGGACACCTTTAGATTGAGAGTGAGGGGATGGAGAACTATTTATCATGCTACTGGAAGCCCAAAGAAAGCTGGAGTAGCCATACTTATATCAGACAAACTAGACTTTAAATTAAAGGCTGTAACAAGAGATGAAGAAGGGCATTATATAATAATTACAGGGTCTATCCATCAGGAAGAGCTAACAATTATAAATGTCTATGCGCCGAACACCGGAGCCCCCAAATATATAAAACAATTACTCATAAACATAAGCAACCTTATTGATAAGAATGTGGTAATTGCAGGGGACTTTAACACCCCACTTACAGAAATGGATAGATCATCTAGACACATGGTCAATAAAGAAACAAGGGCCCTGAATGATACATTGGATCAGATGGACTTGACAGATATATTTAGAACTCTGCATCCCAAAGCAACAGAATATACTTTCTTCTCGAGTGCACATGGAACATTCTCCAAGATAGATCACATACTGGGTCACAAAACAGCCCTTCATAAGTTTACAAGAATTGAAATTATACCATGCATACTTTCAGACCACAATGCTATGAAGCTTGAAATCAACCACAGGAAAAAGTCTGGAAAACCTCCAAAAGCATGGAGGTTAAAGAACACCCTACTAAAGAATGAATGGGTCAACCAGGCAATTAGAGAAGAAATTAAAAAATATATGGAAACAAACGAAAATGAAAATACAACAATCCAAACGCTTTGGGACGCAGCGAAGGCAGTCCTGAGAGGAAAATACATTGCAATCCAGGCCTATCTCAAGAAACAAGAAAAATCCCAAATACAAAATCTAACAGCACACCTAAAGGAAATAGAAGCAGAACAGCAAAGGCAGCCTAAACCCAGCAGAAGAAGAGAAATAATAAAGATCAGAGCAGAGATAAACTATATAGAATCTAAAAAAACTGTAGAGCAGATCAACGAAACCAAGAGTTGGTTTTTTGAAAAAATAAACAAAATTGACAAACCTCCAGCCAGGCTTCTCAAAAAGAAAAGGGAGATGACCCAAATAGATAAAATCATGAATGAAAATGGAATGATTACAACCAATCCCTCAGAGATACAAACAATTATCAGGGAATACTATGAAAAATTATATGCCAACAAATTGGACAACCTGGAAGAAATGGACAAATTCCTAAACGCCCACACTCTTCCAAAACTCAATCAGGAGGAAATAGAAAGCTTGAACAGACCCATAACCAGCGAAGAAATTGAATCAGTTATCAAAAATCTCCCAACAAATAAGAGTCCAGGACCCGATGGCTTCCCAGGGGAGTTCTACCAGACGTTTAAAGCAGAGATAATACCTATCCTTCTCAAGCTATTCCAAGAAATAGAAAGGGAAGGAAAACTTCCAGACTCATTCTATGAAACCAGTATTACTTTGATTCCTAAACCAGACAGAGACCCAGTAAAAAAAGAGAACTACAGGCCAATATCCCTGATGAATATGGATGCAAAAATTCTCAATAAGATACTAGCAAATCCAATTCAATGGCATATAAAAAGAATTATTCACCATGATCAAGT
The DNA here is from genome assembly GCF_024362965.1 of Panthera pardus. NCBI lineage: Eukaryota > Metazoa > Chordata > Mammalia > Carnivora > Felidae > Panthera > Panthera pardus. The sequence goes on along the minus strand of NW_026526810.1, from coordinate 116,261,404 downwards.
GGGATTCATTCCTGGGATGCAGGGCTGGTTCAACATTCGCAAATCAATCAATGTGATACATCACATTAACAAAAAAAAAAGAGAAGAATCATATGATCCTGTCAATCGATGCAGAAAAGGCCTTTGACAAAATCCAGCACCCTTTCTTAATAAAAACCCTTGAGAAAGTCGGGATAGAAGGAACATACTTAAAGATCATAAAAGCCATTTATGAAAAGCCCACAGCTAACATCATCCTCAACGGGGAAAAACTGAGTGCTTTTTCCCTGAGATCAGGAACACGACAGGGATGCCCACTCTCACCGCTGTTGTTTAACATAGTGCTGGAAGTTCTAGCATCAGCAATCAGACAAGAAAAGGAAATCAAAGTCATCCAAATTGGCAAAGATGAAGTCAGGCTTTCGCTTTTTGCAGATGACATGATATTATACATGGAAAATCCGATAGACTCCACCAAAAGTCTGCTAGAACTGATACATGAATTCAGCAAAGTTGCAGGATACAAAATCAATGTACAGAAATTAGTTGCATTCTTATATACTAACAATGAAACAACAGAAAGACAAATAAAGAAACTGATCCCATTCACAATTGCACCAAGAAGCATAAAATACCTAAGAATAAATCTAACCAAAGATGTAAAAGATCTGTATGCTGAAAACTATAGAAAGCTTATGAAGGTAATTGAAGAAGATTTAAAGAAATGGAAAGACATTCCCTGCTCATGGATTGGAAGAATAAATATTGTCAAAATGTCAATACTACCCAAAGCTATCTACACATTCAATGCAATCCCAATCAAAAGTGCACCAGCATTCTTCTCGAAACTAGAACAAGCAATCCTAAAATTCATATGGAACCACAAAAGACCCCGAATAGCCAAAGTAATTTTGAAGAAGAAGACCAAAGCAGGAGGCATCACAATCCCAGACTTTAGCCTCTACTACAAAGCTGTCATCATCAAGACAGCATGGTATTGGCACAAAAACAGACACATAGACCAATGGAATAGAATAGAAACCCCAGAACTAGACCCACAAATGTATGGCCAACTCATCTTTGACAAAGCAGGAAAGAACACCCAATGGAAAAAAGACAGTCTCTTTAACAAATGGGCCTGGGAGAACTGGACAGCAACATGCAGAAGGTTGAAACTAGACCACTTTCTCACGCCATTCACAAAAATAAACTCAAAATGGATAAAGGACCTGAATGTGAGACAGGAAACCATCAAAACCTTAGAGGAGAAAGCAGGAAAAGACCTCTCTGACCTCAGCCGTAGCAATCTCTTACTCGACACATCCCCAAAGGCAATGGAATTAAAAGCAAAAGTGAATTACTGGGACCTTATGAAGATAAAAAGCTTCTGCACAGCAAAGGAAACAACCAACAAAACTAAAAGGCAACCAACGGAATGGGAAAAGATATTTGCAAATGACATATCGGACAAAGGGCTAGTATCCAAAATCTATAAAGAGCTCACCAAACTCCACACCCGAAAAACAAATAACCCAGTGGAGAAATGGGCAGAAAACATGAATGGACACTTCTCTAAAGAAGACATCCGGATGGCCAACAGGCACATGAAAAGATGTTCAACGTCGCTCCTTATCAGGGAAATACAAATCAAAACCACACTCAGATATCACCTCACGCCAGTCAGAGTGGCCAAAATGAACAAATCAGGAGACTATAGATGCCAGAGAGGATGTGGAGAAACGGGAACCCTCTTGCACTGTTGGTGGGAATGCAAATTGGTGCAGCCGCTCTGGAAAGCAGTGTGGAGGTTCCTCAGAAAATTAAAAATAGACCTACCCTATGACCCAGCAATAACACTGCTAGGAATTTATCCAAGGGATACAGGAGTACTGATGCATAGGGGCACTTGTACCCCAATGTTTATAGCAGCACTCTCAACAATAGCCAAATTATGGAAAGAGCCTAAATGTCCATCAACTGACGAATGGATAAAGAAATTGTGGTTTATATACACAATGGAATACTACGTGGCAATGAGAAAAAATGAAATATGGCCCTTTGTAGCAACGTGGATGGAACTGGAGAGTGTGATGCTAAGTGAAATAAGCCATACAGAGACAGATACCATATGGTTTCACTCTTATGTGGATCCTGAGAAACGTAACAGAAACCCATGGGGGAGGGGAAGGAAAAAAAAAAAGAGGTTAGAGTGGGAGAGAGCCAAAGCATAAGAGACTGTTAAAAACTGAGAACAAACTGAGGGTTGATGGGGGGTGGGAGGGAGGGGAGGGTGGGTGATGGGTATTGAGGAGGGCACCTTTTGGGATGAGCACTGGGTGTTGTATGGAAACCAATTTGACAATAAATTTCATATATTAAAAAAAAAAAAAGTTTAGTATTTTCTTTTTAATGGTGAACAAAAATGCCCCCAGTAAAAAGTTTACATACTATATGTTCCCAAACTCAGTTTCCACACATTATTATAGTTGAGAGGGAGAGACAGAAAAATTAAGCCTCCATAATGGAAAAGGGAGTCCAGGACACCATCAAGCTCAATACTCAGAACTGTATTTCTATATTAATGATCTGCTTGCCTGATTTAGAGTAATTTTTCATACTTAAGTAGATGAGAATGGATAAAACATCACAAAGACTAGTATTACGTTTTAAAAACTGCTAAGATAGAACATTTAGATGTGGAAGGACATTAACTTAATGACTTCTTTCCCTACATTCACATAACCCTTAACTTGCACCTTAATTCAGTCCTATCACCTCCATTCTTCTTTGTGAACCTGTGTGCTGCACAGATTTCTACTGACTCCAACACTCCATCGCATTCAACTTGTTTTCCTCTTAATCTCAACAAGACTATAAGAACTTTAGCACAAGTGTAGATTTTTTTTATCTTTATTTGCCTACCAACCAGGATACTAATCACCAATCATTTATTGAATGAACTAATGAAGGAGTAAATTAGTTAATATATTCAATTGCTCATTTTTTTTCACCCTGACAGTAGGCTACAGCTTCTATAAAGGCATTAAAATCATGCTTCACCACCATGGCTTGCCTTGTGCCTGGAATGTAATATATGGGATAGAGATGTTAGGGTCAGGAGGCCTAAGTCCCAGTCTTGGATGTACTGACCACTGTTATTAGTTTGTTGAGACATTGAACAAATCAGTTAACTTCCCTGAGTAAGTTTCCTCAGATGTAATAGGGAGATTGTGATGTCTGGTCAATTAACCCACCTCACAGGGTAAGTTTGTATGACTAATGAGAATTTGAATGTGAAAGTGCTTACAAATTCTAAAGGGCTTTTCAAATGTTTGCTACTGTTGTTTTCAAAGCTGGCACCATAGCATCAGCTGTAAAATTCGGGTTTCATATTCAACAGAGGAGGCTGAGTCCCTGAAAGTTGAAATCAGATGCTAGAACATCTACTTCAGCATCAAACAAATAACCTCAATCCAAAACCTTAACCCAAACAGCCATTGTTACTACTTCTGTTGAACCCATGTCTCTACCCCTCCAATAATGCTAAGTTCCTAAAGCATGATTAGTTCATCTTTAATGGTGAAGTTTTATTATTTCTGCATGTAATTTTATAATTATTTTACCCTTCGTGTGGGTTAGAATTACCTGCTGAAGTGCTCTTATTTAGATACATTTTCATAAGAACATATTTATTTAGTGGCAGGAGCACAGACCTGGAAGTGAGCTCTTGTCCCCTAGCAAACCAGGTGACTTGAGTCAAGTCACTTGCTCTTCACTCCCTTAAATCCCTTGGAGACACATATCTTAATAGACATCAGAACTGGAGGGTAAGATGAGGATGTGAGGGAACAGAGGGTCAAGGTAGTATTTTAGTTCCTTCCTCTCAAAAGTGTTAATACACTAAGACACACAAAAGGAAAACTCAATTAAGAAACTTTGAGGAATCACTATTTTCATTTTGTTTTAATGTTAATCAGGTATTAGTCTAAGTAAGCCTTTCTTCACTCAGGATATTAAAAGTTCCCTGATTCACAAGCTGAATCGGTAGGCTTATTTTGTGTTTCTTAATCTGTCTAGCATCGAGCAGGACACACCATAGGTATTCAGTGCACATGTGTTGAATTAAACCATAAAAATAGAACAGCTTGCAACACTTGGATCTCTGCTTTGTGAAGTGGGTGGAATTCAAAAAAGCTATCCTTGCTGGCACTAGTTTCTTTAATTAAGAGCCAATATATTTATGAAGTGCACCAATGAGAAAGAGCGTATAAATAGGGCTCAAAGCCATGAACTCAGCAACTGCTCTCCTGGTCTTAGCCTTGCCTCCATGTAGATTTGTAGGGCTAATATATGCATATAGCTCATTATTTGCAAATGATTATGTCCTTGGAATACTATTAAAGTTCAAGACAGTTGGTAATATAAATACTTATTTTATCAACATAAAGAGTCACCTGTGTGCCAGTCAGAAAAATGAAAGCCCTGTCTGAAATATTTTGTTCTAATAGCTTGACTAGCCCAAGATTCCTCCTCATTTCCTCCTCTATTTCTCAGCCTTTTGGCTGGCCCCAGGCTTGGCCCTGGGCTGCTTTAATTTTGGGGGTGATCCCATCTAGTCCCTTGGCTATACATGCCTACCATCTATATGACTATGATTTCCTGTTCACCTCCCCTACCCCCGCCTCCAGTCAGAATTCCAGTTTCCCATCTTCAACCGCCTACTCAACATTTCTACTTTGATATCTAAGAGGCTCCTCAAATTCAAAAAGGCTAAAACAGAACCTTGGCTTTTATTTGCCTACTAAACTTGTACCTCCCCTAGGATTTCCCATCTCTTTGGTCTGACTCACATTACAGACCCTAAATTCGTCATCTACTTGAGCCCCTTCCCCAACTCACCTCCACATATCAATGTACCAGGAAATTCTATTGACTCTACTCTGGCAACAATTCCTCACATGTCTACTTTTTCCAATGCCATAAACCACCATAATTCCTTGCTTGTAGCCTCCCAAATGATCTCTCCATCTCCACTATTCACTTCCGAAAATCCATTCTCCCTAACAAGCTAAAGTGCTCTTTAAAAGGTATGTACTATAAATCAGATCAAGTCAGTTTCTTGCTTAAAATCTTCAAAGGTTTCCCCAAACCAAAACTCTGTATGCTGACCCTCTGTGAAAGTGCCCTGTGACCTGCCAGCTGCCTACTATTACTCCCATGTCATCTCCTACAGATCCCTTATAGCACGTCTGGCCCAGGATGTCTCAGACTCTGGCCATACAATCTAACTTCCCTTCCAGAAACACTCCTTTCCTTGCTCTCTGCCTGGCTAGTTTCTTCCAGGGGGTTGGGTCTCTCTTCTAATTTTATTCTTCCAAGAGGCCTTCTGTGACTTCCACAGTAAAGTAGCAATATGTTCACTAACTGATTTTGATTCTCTACATAGCTGACTCTTACCCATTTATTTTTGTTCAGTCCTCCCTCATTGGAAGATAAGCTCCATGAGAACAAAGACTTTGTCCTGTTCTCCACTATACTTAGAGCAGAGCTGGACATAGTAAGAACTTAGGAAATCACTGCTGAATGATTTTACTCAGTGACATCATTCCTGAGTGCAGGCACTGAGTAAATGTTTTGTAAACTAACTATTGAGACATTACATTCCCTATTCTGTTTTGTTTTCTTCTACTCCTCTCTAAACCATATGGGATTTCCTTGAGTTCTAGTTAGCAATTCCAATGCAAATTGGATCTTCTCATCCACAGCTGGCTTAAAAAGCCTTCTGAAAAAATACAGCACTAACTCATTCTCCCTTTCATAAACTGGTGCTGGGATGTTTATTAAAAACTCAGGCCTTCCTTTGCAGTTGTGAAAGCTAAAGATAAAATAAACAGAATATTCATCCCTAGAGTTGCCAAACTTTGATGCTTGTCTTTAGGCAATAGGAAGGAATGGGCCAAACAAATTATCAGTGGGAGGAATGGTGACCAGGGTAGTAATAATGTACTCGGTTATCTTTGCCTCCTGTGGCCCTGCAGCCCCTGACAGCAGAATCTGGCAGCTGTAGGACCTGTCTCCTGAACTGGTACCATGACACTTTATGACTGTGTTTATAGAGTAATAAATTATTCAAGAAGGTTTATTTTGCTTCTGTTGTCCACAAAAGCTCATTTACTCTGTCATTATGACCAGAAATCTGACTGTTTTCTTTGTCCCAGAGTTTCTATGGGTGGTAGCAGCTGGGCATCCTAACCTATTACCTCCTCTCCACGGACCCCTTACATTCTCTAAGTTGTCCATGAGACATAGCTGAACCTGAAAACACATTACGCTAAAACTCACTGTATCCTGAAATCACCCTTTTTTCCTTTAAAATGTATCTTCATTGTAAGGAATGCACAATGTTCATAAATCAACACCACTGAGGCATTTTTGTATTCAGTGGAAACTAGTACTATGCAAACAAGATGAAGAGCTTGCCCAAAACTCATACACATCATCAAGATGCTGTACTATGACTACATGGCTTTGACTGTGTCTGACCTGAGCCTCCAAGGGAAGACTGCAGAGATGCTTGCATGGCCAAGACACATATCATGAGATTATTCTTAGTTTTTGTGAACTAAATTCCTGTAGATTAGGGAAGGAGCTATACGAAATTCCGTAGTCATTGTAAAAACTCAATGCATACGAGCCTGTAGATTAGTAAAGATAGACGCTTAGGGACAAATGCATATGATCAAATGATGAAGATAGTGATTTCCTTGCAAATATGAGGAAAGAGAAGGAAAATATGAATTGAAATTATATAGTTTAAACACTAATCAGAAGCCTACTTCTGGAAGGAGTTGTTCTTAAGAGGTATTGAAAACTTATTCTCTGCCAGACATTATTTTGAATGCTTTAGATATTTTATTTCAGTTAATCTTTATAATTATATCTTACATATCAGTAAATTTGGGCTGAAAGAAGTTAATTTGCCTAAAATTATATAACTGGAAAGGTGAATAGGCATGAATGGACCAAATCCTATCTGTTTTTACATTAAACTACAATGCAATCCTTTAACAGAATGTTTTTTAGTATTTGGTTCTCAGTGAGTATGAGAAATTACAAACAAGCTACTCTTTAGACACAAAAACAACTTCTGCAGGAGATCCCAGGAACTCTACAGATTTATTTCAAACTCTTATGCCTTTGAAACTACTATTGCACACTGAGATATTCAGAGGGGCTCTGAGGGGTTTTTGTTGGTGTTGTCCTTTTTTTTTTTTTCTTTGTTGTTGTTTAGTTTGTTTGTTTGTTGTTGTTGTTGTTGTTGTTGTTGTTTGTGCAACTTTAGGTCACCTAAAACTCTCTGGTCTTAAACACGGAACTAGTTGCTCCATGAAAACAAACTGGGAAAGTAAAGTGAAGAATGCATGGACTATTAAAGCGATAGCTATGGATTACATTTAGCCTCTTTGCCATTTACCACTGGGTTTCTTTCAGTGCACTAATCTACTAAATCACTCTAGTAGGGGTGGTGGGGTCAGGATAGCAGGCATGTCTGGATATCTGCATTTGTTCCCCCAAGGGGCTCTTAGGCAAAACTAGGTTGAATTTATAGTCAAAACACCTGAACTAAATCCCAGCTCTGATCCACCCTCTGTGACCTTGAGTAAGCATAAACTCTTATTTGTAAAATGGAGATAAACTTCACTGGATGTTCAATCAATCAGAGGAGACATTAGATATAGAAACATCTTAAAAAATACAAACGTGTACTTTCAGATATGTTAAAAGAGTAATAACTATCTTACACATAAAAAGCTACCTAACAGTTTCTAATACATGGATTTTAAGACCATACAATAAAAGCTTTGGATGTTCTACCTACTGTAAATGTTACATGGTAGATACTTCAGTTATCTAATAATTACCTATCAAAATAGTCTATTCCTTTGCTATTTTCCTGATTTGTTAAATTACAAGCGTTCTCTATCTCTGTCCCATGTCATTTTCTTTCATATAATATCCTAATCCATCATTGACTCTATACAAAAAAATTTTTAAAAGCCCAATAAATCATTGGAGGAGATCATCACATTGTTCCTTTTTCATACCCTATTATTTTATTCTATATTTTAACCCCAAACTGGAAAGCTCCACTAATCATTCTAAAGTGTGACTAAAAAATGGCTTTCTCTGCACTCACTGAATAGGTCCAGATGCTACTAGCACAGTCTCAGGCCAGAAGACACAAGAATTAGCTTCCTCCTGTGTCCTTTCAGAACCATGGAGACTACCATGTCCTTTACAGCAACATGGTGTTAGGATGAGGGTAACACACTAACAGACTATAGATGAACATTACAAAGAGAAGGAGTTACATGCAGCTTTGAAAACAGAAGTCCCAGCGACCACCTGATGGCTTTTAATATCTCCTCGCTAGACTATGTCATACTTTATCATTGTGGGCTCCCATACTATTTCTTCACAGTATTAATAAATAGATCATGATATATTTTGCTTGTGCTGTTTTAGATGGATAGGTTACCTGATTTTTTAGTTTTCACGCTACAGATGATGACCATATGAGGTATCTTAAAAGAAAAGATCTGAGAAACATTACAGGTTTTACTTTTAGCAGTTATACCACATTTACTTAAGAAAGTCAGCATGATGAAACCATGAAACCCACTTACAATCTCTGTCTTTATGCACAAGTTTAATGTGCTCACATCCAGTGACTCCGTTAGAACGTTAGCTCATTAATTTTATTATTTCACAGTATTAATCTATAGCAATGTTTCCTTTAATGCTATTTGCTAAAAGGTCATATTTATTGTTTTAGATGGGTGGATAGTACTGAAAGCTGAAACTTAAACCTCAGTAAGAGCCAAGTATTGTCTTTGCAAAATCACATGGCCTAGGGCTAGGCTTGCAAGGGTACTTCTTGTTGAAAAAAAGGAAAAAAAAAAGCTGTTTTTTTTTAAATTTTATTTTACAGTATTCACTACAAACTATATTAGCCCTTATAAACAACTCACTAGGAAAATCCTTGTTATCTTGGATCATTAGGCAGTTTTTTGATAGTGGTAGGTCTCCTAATAATTTAAAGGGCAAATAGGCAAGGCACTAGGCAATTGAAATATACATTGGATTAAGGCCTAGGGCCAGAGCAGTATCATAAAAACTTAGAGAAATCATTTCGTCCTTATCATATCAGTTCTGTTTTTATCTTTGTTTTGGCTCAACCCAAATTCTCTTTGCAGATGAGGGTGTATCTTGTTTCCTGGCAAATAGTATTCAACATGGGGCGCCTGGGTCGCTCAGTTGGTTGAGTGCCTGATTCTTGATTTCTGCTCAGGTCATGATCTCACGGTTCATGAGTTCGAGCCCAGCATCAGGCTCTGCACCGACAGCACAGAGCCTGCTTGGAATTCTCTCTCTTTCCCTGTCTCTCTGCCTTTCCCCAATTCGTTTGCACATGCTCACTCTCTCAGAATAAATAAATGAGTTAAAAAAAGAGAATGTTATTCAACAAAAAAACAGGGGAACATTCTGTTTTGATGTGTGCATCTATCTGCTTGAAAGTTAGGGCTGCTTCATGGTACAACTCTAGAGGATGTTGTCCCTGTTGCAGTCTTATGTAAATAGTGTTCCCCAGAGTTAAACAATGCAAGGCCTGCAAAGCCTTATGTAACAACCCTGGTCAAGTTACCTGTCTACTTATGAATAGCATTTGTAACTACTCTGAATAAGCCCTATTTACTCTGGGTTTTCCTCCTTTCAGTTTTGTTGAGGGCAGCCAAGATTTGGACATGACAGGAACATACAGTGGATAATTATCCTTGGTCACTGCTACATACATTTGTGGTAGTGTTGACCAGAGGGATAAAACCAGTGAAAGAGGAATATGGCCATAGCACTTGATAAGTACCCAATAAATAATTATTCCCAAATAAAAAGGCATTTCCCAATGTACCCTGTGGATCTGGCTAAAGGGTATAAATCAAGACACAAAGATACATACAAATATACAGTTATGCATAGCTAACAGTGTTGGAAAATGTCTGTGCATTTTAGCTTCTAAACGGCCTTCATATTTGAAGTTCTTTGATTAACCTACAGTCCCTGAGACACTTCTTTAGAAGGGAAGAATTTAAAAGCAAGGACTTAACTGTGTGGAAGTCTCTAGAGAATAACTCTTTGTGATACTTTTACAGAAAGTGACATCAAAGAACTATTAGTGGTAAAAAGAATAACTTTGTAAAGCAATGGTGTTCACTACTTGTGGCCCAAAGAATAAAACCACGAGGGATAAGGAGATTGGAATAGCTATTCAGAGAATTTGCTTCCAGAGAAACCAGGGAGATGGGTAAAATCAGATTCTGCTGGGTCTTTTTCCCCAGGTTATACGTCCTACTAACAAGCAAAACTTCAGAAAGTAAGCTCTCTTGCCCTTCCTAGAAAAGATTCAAATTAGGCAGGATGGGGAGACAATTTTACTTACTAATAATGTAACTTCAAGTAAATGACTTAAATTCTGTGTCCTGTTTTACTGTCTATAAAATGTAAAGATTGGTTAAGATGATCTTTTGAGAGAAGCAATGACTTAAGAAAGGGAAACACTATCACTAATAGAGGTCAAAACTGTTCCAAAGTGAATACTAAAAATTTTTTTAATTTTTTTTACATTTATTTATTTTTGATAGAGAGAGACAGAGCATAAGTGGGGGAGGGGCAGAGAGAGAGAGGAAGACAGAATCCAAAGCAGGCTGCAGTCTCCGAGATGTCAGCACAGAGCCTGTCACTGGGCTTGAACCCACAAACCACAAGATCATGACCTGAGCCGAAGTCAGATGCTCAACCGACTGAGCCACCCAGGCGCCCCGCACAAACATTTTTAATTGAGTGTAATTACCATTCACTTAACACTATGCCATTACATAATGGAAGCACGCATCTTATGTTGCCTTCTCTCTTAAGAATCAAAAGTCAATTACGTAAGCAGTCCACAACACTCCTTCCTTAGTGGGTCCCAGGAAGGGGTAATAATTTCTGTGTTTCTTGTAGTGAGATGACATCCTGGGATAGGATGCTAAGAAAATTATCTTGGCTACATGGGACATTGAGCAGAGAAAGAAGGGAATCCAGTAATCTAAGGATTAAGGTTTGAAAGTTGACGCTCAGTGCAGAATGAAAGAGTCCACCATGGAAATTAGAAAACAAAAGACCAAAAGACCAAAAGAGACAACATAGGAGCTAATGGGTCAGGGATTCTTTTTTTTTTTTTTTTTTTTTTTTTAGCTGCTACATAAACACTGACAAATTTTCAATCTAGCAACCCCAGCTTTTAGAAGTGTTGGGCACAACTGATTTTTATTGGTTTGGAAAACTCTACATCTCTCGTTTGTACTGTGCTAATGTTCAGATACATGAGGTTCTCTGGAGCCCTCAACCCAAGGTGTTTTGAGAGTGCCTGGCAATAATTACCCATGTGTATTCTAGAGCTACAAGCAGCTCTTTCTCTGTTGGATAGCTCATATTATAATGGTGGCCAAATAAAAAAAGCTACATAGATTTTGAAAAGCATAGTTAGGAAGCACCATAGGTAGCTTTCTGTCATTTGGACTGGTTTTATCTGTTGTCCAGAATAGTGGATGGAACTTTCTCATGAGCCAGGCTTGACGATAAAAGTGTAACCCTTCTACTGAAGGGTTCTTGGTTTGGTTTTATTTTATTTTATTTTATTTTTATTTTTGAGAGACTGAGCATGAGCAGGGAAGGGACAGAGAGAGAGAAGGACAGAGGATCAGAAGCGAGATCTGTGTGCTGACAGCAGTGAGCCTGATGCAGGGCTCGAACTCACAAACTGTGAGATCATGCCTTGAGTTGAAGTTGGAGGCTTACTGAGCCACTCACATGCCCAGGGCTCTTTTTAATAACCAAAAAGTGTATCTGATGTCAATTGGCAAGAGTTTCAATGAGAAACACTCAGGTATGACTTTCTGGTCTTAAACATGGAACTGGTTGCTCCAAGAAAGCAAACTGGGAAGGCAAAGTGGAGAGTGCATAGGCTATTAAAGTGATAGCTATGCTTTCACTTTAAGGATCACACTTAACCTCTTTGCCTTTTACCACTGGGTTTCTTTCAGTGTCCAGAACCATTTCAGCCCAAATTCTCTGAACCATTAGTAGCACCCAGTTGAACTTTGTTGAGAATAACTGAATTTGTTCTGCTCTTCGCTCTATAACATTAGAAAGAAACCTCACTAGAAAGCATTCTACCCTAAAAAATGCAGAGTTGTGAAAACTTAGAAGTCAGTTGCAGAGGACTGAGTTCTGATTGAAATTTAGTATGTAGTTTTTAATAACCATCCACAGATAAGCTAGGCTATTCCATGCATGGCAGAATTTAAATTGCATCCTCCTAAAAGTGGCCAAGTCTGATAGGGTTATGTTCCGCTGCCATCATTGTCAAATTTCTTGTGTAACTGTTATGATCATCAACAACAAAACCCACATGCCTCATTCAGGGATGTGATTTAGTGCTGAAATTCTAACTACATATGCTTATACTGAATCTCAATCCACTTTGCGTATAAAGCAAACTATGAACCCCAGGGCAGTGGCCACATTCCAATTTGAATAATTAGTTGCCACAAATTCTTCCATGCAATCCCTCAATTGTGTCATCTGGTATGTAGCTTCAATTCATTCTGCACACTACATTTTACCCCCTAGAAGCAAAGGCTTTTCCAAAAAAGGATTCCCCATGAACAATGGTAGCCATAAATCCTGAAATAGAGGCCTAAAGGTTGTACAAGGAAAAAATCAAAATACAAATATTCAGATGTCGACTTTTTCCAAAGTTAAAAAAAATAACTATTCTGAGAGTAATATTAATATTTATTCTTAGATATCACTAAAATGAAAAGTATTATGGTACAGAGGAAAAGAATTTAAAATCAAACAGTCCTGCAGCCTCACTTTCAAAGTCCTTAGAGTGGTAATTGTATATGGCAGGTTTTGAAGAGGGAACTGGTTTTTTATTTTGTCACTGTGGGCATGGAACCAAGAAGAACATTCTTGCTTTTACTTTACAAGTTTTTCTCAGTGTTTGGGGAAAGATACCATGATTCTGCTCGTCCCCTGAAGAAGACAGGGTATGAATAGGAAAATGTGGCAAAGGAAGATAAAGGGTATCTGAATCTGGCTACCCAAGTCCTGGTAAAGTATGGTTGGGAAAGAATACAAAGTCTTCTGATTTTGATTTTGACCTTGTCGTTTTCAATTATTTGGTATTCATTACCATACTCTCTTCCCAAAGTATTTAGCTTCTTTTATGTCATGTTGCATGTTATAGTCTCTACTAGAACATAAACAAGTACAGACACGTGGCTATATTTTGAGCAACATACATAACATTTTCAATAGACCTTCCATGGAAAATTTTTGTGTCTGTAGCTGGGAAGTTGAGCAGCAAATAATATCTAGTTAAATTGTTGGTTCCACAAATGGAAAGGTTAAGAGAACTGGACCCTCCAGGAGAATCGGAAGAGGCATCTTACTGCAAGTAACTCATTTAGCAGTTATAAGAGCAGTACTTGGAAATCTCTTATTAGATGAGAGAAAGGTGGGAGAGATAGAAGAAAATGAAGAGAATGGGCTCTAGGTAGAATGTCAGCATTTGTAACAGAGTTTGCTTTTAATAGCATTTGTTACTATTATTGGTGGGTGTGGGACAATCCTGTTTATTTAACTACCAACTCCCTGGATTTCCTGTCTATATAGTTGTTCTTATACAGTGTGAATTCCATAACAAGCAACCTGAGAATTTGCAGTACCATAATGCACATGCTCTCTCATATATATTTTCTTGGGGGGGGGGGGGGGCGGGCAGCCAGAGATGTTTTCTTCTGCCTGTTTACATACAAGATGTTGTTACTTGGCAGATATATATTAGAATGGTCGTTCCAGATTGCAAAGAGTTTTGCACACCTGGGTTATTTTCATTCCAAAAGGTCCAATTAAATAATATTGTGACACATTTGCATATTCAATTTAGCTATATGGCAGAGCTTCCGATCTGCATCTTTAAATTTAAAAAAATCTGTGTCTATGTCAATTAAGAATTTTAAAAGTATTGATCACTTAGTAACTCTAGAGATGATCTGCTAATATAGATATTGAATAAATACAATATCATTTAAGGAGGACTTTGGTGAAAATGTGCATTTAGGAAAAGATTAGCCTTTATTTTAAGGGTGATCTCCCGATTTTTTTTTGATAACAAACCTTATTGAAAACTTGATAAGGATTTCATGCTCTTTTCCAATAAAAATGCTCATGTAAATAAAATTTTGTGAAGAAATTCAGATGTTGTCCATGGATCTTAAGCTAAAATTTTAAGAGAACTGCATTACAAAAATAAGTCATTTCTGTAGAAATGACTTGTAAACTCTAGAGTTATATATACATATGAGGCCACTGCACGATAAAAGCTACAAAAAGGATTAATTCTCATTACTATTATAGCTGATGTTGTAGTTTGGATCACTGAAATTTAATTCATTTTTTACTATCTCTAGTTATCTGAGTCAATATAAAAGACCATTATTAAGAGTCTAGTCTAAAATTTGCCTTCGAAGTAAAACATATTTTATTCTAATATAATGTGGCTAGATATTGTTAAGTTTGATATTCATCAGTACTGGTAAAATGAACCCAACCTCAGGTACAAATCTAATAGAGCTGAATGTTAATTAATGTGATCCAAACAACTTATTATTTCAAGTTTGCTTCTATTAGGAAAAATGTGTTACAAATGTATGCTAATAGAAAAGTCTATTAGTTGCATGGATTCCAATTTCCTTTATCTGTATTAGTCACTGGATGGTAAGTTTCTTCTAAGATTAATATTTTTTCATTGTTTCTTCCATGTTTAGAGAATTGGTTTAAAGCCATAATTATGGATCAAGATTTAGGGGATGTATTGAATATATTCTAATCTGATAGTTTCATTTATGACTTTTAATCTAGGAGAACAAATCCATTTTCTTCTTTAGATTTGATTGCAGTGTCTATATGTAATGCCAAATAATATTAATATCAGACATGGGAGCCACTTTATGTTTTCATATATATATATGTGAGCCCCCTAATATTCTTGTGATGAATCTGGTAGATATTATTTACATAATAAAGCAAGGTTTCTCAGCCTCATTATTATTGACACTTTGGGTTGGATAATTCTGTCTTATGGGAACTGTCCTATGTACTGTGGAAGGCTTAGCAACATCCCTGGCCTCTACCCACTAGATGCCAATAGCATCTCTCCAGTTGTGACAATCAAAAATGTCTTCAGACATTGGCAAATATCTCCTAGGGGCAAAATTACCCTCAGCTTAGAACCTCTGATTTAGGGGCTCCTGGGTGGCTTAGTCAGTTAAGTGTCTGACTTCGGCTCAGGTGGTAATCTCACAGTTCGTGAGTTCAAGCCCTATGTTGGATTCTGCACTGACAGCTCAGAGCCTGGAGCCTGCTTTGGATTATGTATTGCCCTCTCTCTCTGCCCCTCCCCTGCTCGTGCTCTGTCTGTACCTCTCTCAAAAATAAACATTAAAAAATTAAAAAAATAAAAAAACCCCGCTGGTTTAAAGGTAAAGAAACTAAACTACAGAAAATTTAAGGCATTGGCTCACAGTCAGAAAGACACTGAGTAATAGAGCCAGGGCTACAGCCCATGCCCATGATACCTAGTTCTCCCCTCCTGCCATGATCTACAGTGCGACTTAGGACATACTCCATACCATGAGTCCTTTAGATTTCTCTTCAACTATGAATATCATTAATATAGGTAATATCATATCATTAATGTTTTGTACAAGGCAAGAGGTAACACATATGAAAGTGCTTGTTAAATTCTAAAGTACTGTGGAATTTCCATAGAAGCACATCAGTATGAAGAGAGACAGGCACACACAGAGAATCTACTTTGAGATAACATTTGGAGGAAATAACAGAAGACATGAAAAACCCAGAGCAAAGTAGGCTAGAAGCTAGAAGGTGGATCTGTGGCTGATTTCAAGTTCCCAACTGAAGAACTGATCTTAAATAGTAGTTTAAGTACTTAATGCAAGCTGGCTGCTCTTGGCATCTTTCCAAAACTCTCTATTAGCTGTTTAAAGGTAAAGAAACTAAACTACAGAAAATTTAAGGCATTGGCTCACGGTTTTAGTGGAATTTTGCCAGCAGCCAAATTCTCAGCTTTTAGTCTTTAGTGAGTATAAGGTACCAACAAGGAAACCCATCCTCAATGTTTCTAAGACTGGCAGAGCTATGCCTAACTAAAATAGCTTTATTCTCCAGACATATTAAGTGAAGCTGGAAAAACCCCACCTTAAGATAAAAATAAAACCAGACACATTGCCTAGGCCCCCAGCAGCCTGGTATCTAAGGAAGCTGTAGATATACCCTCAGTTCTCAGGATTACATGAGCTTCCCAGAAGCATGGATGGAACACATGACACAATCCACACACTTTAATGTGACCGAAGGAGGAACTTCCCTACTTTGCATGTGTGAAACACCATTACCTGACCCACTTGTGCATTAACATCCTGTACACGACCAGTTCTCATGTGAAGACACTCACTCGCTCTTGAGGAAAGAAACAATTATGTAAAAGAGAAAAAAGTTGTGAATTTAGGTCTGCAGTTCTATTACATTTCAGAGAATGTATGAAGTTTCTTGTCCCTTTGAACAAAACAACACAGCTGGTGAAAAAGCAAGTGTTTTTCTTAAAATGCTCTCAGCACCTCTAATTTCCTATTGAATCTAGATGTTTCCTTCATTTTTCTTTCCCTCATGATTCCCCGGTGGTCTCCCTCTCTCTAATAGGACTGTTGACCCTTAAAGACCTCATATCAACACTTTCCTGAAATGGACTGGAACTTCCTAGGGGTGTATCTGTCAATTTAATATTTGTGTCATCTAAAGAAAAAAGTGAGCTTATTCAACCTCTTTCCCATTTCATCAATCAGTGTGAAGGAAATGAAGAGAGGAGTAAAAATAGGTGGCTTACAGCTATCAACAATGCCTTGTGCCAAACAACACAGAAGGTTCACAAAGTTGCCTGAATAGTTAACTGAGCAAGTTGCGTTTTACAGAGCAAATAAGTTAGGAGGTAGGCAATGGACCAGTGTGGTTTAGTCCATTAAGACAAAATGGAGAGGTTACTTTGCTTCTGTCTATATTTACCCAAACTCTGGTAAATAAGAGTTTTTATAGAAAGGGGACAAGTAGACTAGCTCTCTTCCATTATAAGATGAGTGGATCTGTGCCACTGAACAGTAAACTAAGTATTCCTTTCCCTAGCATCAGGCAAGGGTCTGGAAGGACCCTCAGGCCTGTGGGCTGTCTCCAACTTCCAGGCTTTGTAACAGGCAACACCTCCTTTTGAGTGCCACAGGCTTCTTTTTCTGGTTAAGTACTTGTAGAAGGAAAACAGTCACATGCCAAGTTGTTCTTTCTTGCTCTCTGCTATCATACATTTTGAGGTTTACTGAGTATAATTCAAAAAATAAAGGTGCTCTCATTCTAAAATTGAAAGAGAAAAGCATTTTGTTCATTATCTAGAGCCAAAGGAAAATGACTCTCAAGCCTACTCTTAAGCCTGAATCCAAACTCCATGGCTAGATAAAGGATCATACAGAAGTATAAAGCAACTTCCTTCCTAGTTGAAATAGAACAAAGTATTTCTAGATTCCAAACTTACCCTTTGCAAGTTTACTAAGGAGTCTCACAAAATTACAACTAAAATACTATAGTCATAAATGTTCCCTAGAACTTTAAAATTATGCCACTTCCCTGGGCAAGTCATAGAAGAGGCAAATTGACAGTCATTTGTGTAGTAACAATGGCCTTCTCCATCCTTCCATGCCAGGCCATTGTGAAGGAAGCGGCCATGATGCTCAACACATTTTACAGCATGAATGAATATCATCACTAGTCTTTCAAATGCACCAAGTGTGTTGCAGACAGATAAACAAGCCCAGCTTGGAGGAAGTGGCTGAATTTGAAGCTGCAGGTATATTTTCTTCTTTCAGAGTGTGTTGAGTGAAGCAGTGCATTGTAATGAAATACAGTGAGCAGTGCTGTGGATATGCAGACACCTTCATTTAAAAAAAAAGAATCATTGGGTTCTGTGGCCACGGTAGGCTGGATGGGTAAATGATGTTGTTACCATAACTCAGCTCTATTCCACTGAAAAAGATGCTTACTAGCAACCTCTCTCTGGGAAGAAAACTTCAGAGAATTCTGTTATCCCGTAGAACTAAATACACACACACACACACACATTTAAATAAATAAATATGTATATTTTTTTCTTTCAGGGGCTAGAACCAAGCTTTTGTAGCAGCACATATACTGCTCATTGTGGAGGCAATAAAACAATTCATTTATAACGGATTCAGGCCACTACTATTGATCTTGATGGCTACTGGTTTCTGATTCCATGAAATGTACTATGTCACACTTAATAAATCTAAAAAATCTAAATGGTAATCAGCAGTAATCTTCTAAAATGCAATAGGCAGTGGAAGGAATGGCTTTTTATCAGCAGAAGATAAGCCACACATGGGCAATGACAGACACAAAGAAAAACCGCTATTTTCCCAATGAACAGAAAGAAGACTTGGTTCCTACCCAGTACTGAGATGCTGTTAGCAATCCAAAATGTAACTTAGAAAACTCCTGCTGTGGGCATTCTGGAATAGATTTCCTATTATCTCCCTTTTGGAAAATGAGTATTTCTGTATAATAGTAATAATAATTATTATTACTTAAAATTTATTTTCATGGTTATTTGAGAGAGAAGGGAGGAGGGAGTGCATTGCATGTGAGAGTGGGGAAGGGGAAGAGAGAGAGGGAGAGAGAGGGAGAGAGAGAATCCCAAGCAAGCTCTGTGCAGTCAGCAGAGAGCCCAATGTGGCATTTGAACCCACGAACCGTAAGATCGTGACCTGAGCTGAAACCAAGAGTTTGGATGCTTAACTGACTGAGCCACCCAGGCACCCCAACGATTATTAATTATAATAAAAATGTGATAAATAGAACATATTATTATAAGTCCTAGTACAAAGAGTTTTTCTTTTATTCCAAGTGTAGAAGCACAGGCAAATTTTTACTGTGGGCAAGTATTAAAAAATCAAAGCATATACAAACCATTTCCTTCAAAATCATTAATCACACCGGGAAATGATCAGTAACTTTAAAGTAACATATTCCATGACTTAACTGATAATGACTTGTCATGGTGAGGATGGTGGTGGGGAAATGCAGAACTGTGTAAATTGTAAGGAGATTGATACTTGGCTCTACCTCCTCTCTACCATCACCAACATGCAATTCTCATCTCCAACACAACACTTGGAGGCAATGTCTGTTTTCCTTAAAAACAAAAGGAAAAACAAAAACAAAAAAACAAAACAGAACAAAACTTCTGTGTGGCTGATTTACTCACAGGCTCTGCAAGATGTAAGAATACCTAGAATTTGCATGCTGTCTTAAGTCTCTCACGTCCAAGTTGCATTTGTTTGAAGAAATAATGCACAATTATACACTGAAATGTAAAGCATCATCTAAGATGCTTCACATTTAAGACCCTGGGAATGGCTTTGGTGACATTTCCCATCTAAGGCATATATTCTTGTCACCTTCTCTTTTATTGGTAGGATTTGGTGTACCAGACATTACAGACTGGTTTTTTTGTCTTTGTTTCTTTTTTGTAAGTCTACATTCCTCCAGGGACCACATCATTTTACTCACCATATGCCCATTCTTCACAGAGCCCGCTCACGCCCCACCAAGAGGCACGCTGCAGGGTCACTAAATTTGCTCTCATCTCCACTTACCCAAAGATGCAAAAGGACACCAAAGTCTACTTATGTGAAGGTTCTTTCTCTTATACCTTAGACAGAATCCTGTGAGATAGTTGCTGTTCCCAAATGATCCCCTCTCAGAGATGACTGATTTTCCCAGTGTCTAAAATTTCCTGCTCCAATGTTTTTTCTTTCTTCTTTCTCCAGTTAACTTTCACTTATCCCCCATAATTCAGCGCAAATGTCATTTCTTCAGTGAAGGTTTCCCTACCTTCACCTGCATCCTAACCGTCCTCCTCATCCTCCCCTGTCACAGCTTTGAAATTATTTCAATATCAAAAGTTGAAAAAAATCTCCAAGGAAGGAAGTAAAGTCTGTCTATGTAATTTGGTGTATGTATGATGTGTGATCACAATGGCATTAATACACACATATGCAGACATCGTGGTCAGATTTCCAATGTGACAAGTGCTGGAGGATCTATAACTCCAGTATGGAGTTATTTTTACATCAAAAGAACCATCCATGAAAGTTACTGATTGAGACTTTACTGCAAGCATATAAAGATAAGGATACATATATTTTTAAAAATCTGGGTTGTCAGTATTTATGACGTTTTCCAGGACCAGCATGACAGAAAAAAATAAAAAAATCAGTCCCAAACTATCTTACATAACATCAAAACTATGCATCAAGTAGGTCAGTTTGGGGTTAAATAGCAAAGAGACATGCTTGTGGATGTGTTGAGTTATGGGAAATATAATTTGGTTGTAAGTATTTAGTGGAAAAAATAAGTGAAGCACTTTTCAAATTTCTCTGTTCCATCTATGGAGTAAGGATCATGCCCCATGGGACAGGTGGGGGGTGAGGAGAGGGAGGACTGAAGATTATTCTCTGTGCATGATTTTTAATTTTTTTAATTTTTTAAAAGTTTATTTTGAGGCAGAGAGAGAGAGAGAGAGAGAGTGAGCAAGCGAGCACGTAGAGAAGAGGAAAAGAGAAAGACAGAAAGAGAGGGAGAGAGAGAGAACCCCAACTAGGCTCCACACAGAGCCCAATGTGGGGCTCAATCTCATGAACGATGGGATCATGACCTCAGCCCAAATCAAGAGTTGAACAGTTTCACCAACTGAGCCAGCCAGGCACCTCTCTGTGCATGATTTTATTTACTTTTTTAAATGTTTATATATTTATTTTGAGACAGAGAGAGAGAGAGAGAGAGAGAGAGGGAGAGAGAATTTCAATCAGGCTCCATGCTGTCAGTGCAGAGCCCAATGCAGGGCTCAACCTCACAAACCATGATATCATGACTTGAGCTGAAACCAAGAGTCAGGTGCTTAAACTGAGCCACCCAGGTGCCCTGTGCAATATTTTAAAATGGAACCTCTCTCCAATGGGTAAGAGCCCACTAGATCAAATGTGATGACTAACTACCTCTCCTTGAGGCACTACTTCTGCAATTTTCTTAAATGAAAATAAAACCATCATGAGCAAAGTATAGGAAAAAGTCAACATGAATGGCAACTGGTAAGGTGCACATTCATTTATCAAGTTCGATGATAACAAATCAGCATTCATGTAATGCCTGACCCAGAGAGAATTCATAAGTAATCTGAGAACTGGAACTACTGTAAAAAATATAATAAAGAATTATTTCGCCAATCAGTGTGATAAAGGAAGCTGTGTAATAGTATTTGGCAGTGGCTCCAGAACAAAACAATTCAGCAAACAAATGAAGTCATGACAAGGGAAGGTCATAAAGCCGACTCTGAATGTGGCCAATGAAAGTGAAATTAGATTCTTTAACGGCTACAAGTACAAATGTTTGTCCTTTAGTAGCACTGCCTTTTTCCAAAACATGGGTTATAAGATCAATGATAATCTCAGTACATTATCAATTTCCCATTTCATTCTTTTGTACCACACATAGATGCTATCAAAAAGGAACGTTCTCAGAAGCATAAAATCAAATTTCAAAAATGTATCGTACGTAAGTTTAAAAATATTTTATCTGTGATGATAGTCACAATTTCAACAATTTGACAGGAAGCTTTTAATAAATTCACATACTAACAAAACCAAAAGAATGAAAAAAGTTGTCCCAGAAAGCAAAATAGAAATCAAAAAGTCTTAGCAAGCTCTCCCATTTCTTAAACATAAGTGTGGGAATTGCTACTAATGTTGATATTTAAAAGTAGTTGCTTTTATCTTTAAACAACCCTGTTGTTTGAATAGATATGCTCCAGGCATCACATTTGGACCGTTTGCTTTACCAGCTGTTTCTAAAAATATGTTCATAAAGGAGACCTTTTCTGTCTATCTCCAAAACTGCTTTTGTTGAGGCTTTCCCCCCCTTCTCACAAGAGAAAGGGTAGAGATATGGAAAACAACATCTGCTGAAATATCTGACGACTTCAGGGAAGGACTACAGTCATAAGCTTCACGTGAAAAAAAAGAGCCACCAAAAAACTCCAATAAACGAAATGACTGAAGAGGCTGCTGAATTCTTTTGGATTAAAGGTAATCAAATGTTTCAATTCGTTAATACAATCTTTGTAGCAGCAGTGACAGATGTTCCCTACATGGAAGAGAGTCTCAATTAATCTACAGCTGGTTTAATTTTCTGGACATCCTATCAAGAGAGAGAGGGAAGAAGAGGGAGGTAGAGACAGAGGAATACAAAGTTTTTAATTACTCCTTTGCAACTGCATTCTTTCATCGATGTATTACATCTAACAAGCAGGTGTACCACTGAGGGTGGTTAGGCGGTGGGGATGTACACAGCACCTAAAGGCTGAGTTACAAAATCAATCATATTCCCAAGTGTCTGTTGAAGGCCACTTCATGTCCCATCTGTGTTTCTGGTTTCCAAGCACAGATTTTAAACTTTCTGGTAATGGGTCATTTACAGGCTATCTCATGCCTACTGCTGCTATATGACCACCTGGTGCATCCATGGACCATTTGTCACCTGATGAACAGGATGGATCCCAGAGGACTGGTGTATGCTCAGCTACACAGAGTCCTACCTATCATCATCACCATCATCATCATCATCGTCTTGAATTTCTTCATCAACTTTCTTTACAGAGCTTTACACCATGAACGTAATTCAAACTCACTGGAAAAATAGGATTCACTATTTTTTCAAATTAATGGTCTGGCAGAGTTCTTATATCTAAGTCTTCCCACCCAAGATTTCCCTGCCAGACTTCTTTTATACATACATATGTATAAAATATATGTATTTATATATGTACATATACACACACACATATTCCTTGCTTTCTGATAACAAATGTAATACATACTCTATGTACAAATTTTGAAGTATGAATAACAAAATAAAACTCACCCATGGGCCACCACCTAAACATAAGCACTGTTGATTCTATTACTGATAATAGAATCCTTATATCTGATTCAGGACATCAAATCTCTGATTTCCAATAAACACTCAGTAAACTTGGCATGGCTTTTTATTAGGCTAAATTAATATTAAATATTAAATAATATTTTCAATATTTAGATAATAAATTTTGTTAAGCAAGAGGACATTGGTGTAGATTACCCAAGAGACAGAAAAGGTAGGAGGAGATGAGAACTATAGATACGAATCCAGTAATTGTATTTAGTATAGAACATATCTTTTATTTTGGCTGGGGACTAAGGTTTTTGACCTTCTATTGACATTAAAGATGGATCATGTGAACTCAAATGTAGGCTAATTCAACTCGGCAAAATCATTCTCTCTACTCGGCTAGAAAGGTTCAGATGAAAAAAAAATTCTCAATCTAGATTCCAGTGCTTAAAAATTTCCATTTTTCTTTAAGTCTGTTTATGCTTATAAACCGATTTTGGTTTTCTCATAACAAGTATTCTGGAATATTTTAGGATCTCCCATTCTACCTTGTGCCTTTCATTTATTTCTTTGGTTGGGAATCAAAACTGTCTTAATACTTCACATCTAAGTGACCTATGCATAGAATAACTTCCTGGGGCCTCAGTGAAATAAATGGCTTGATCTTCAGATCATCTAGCTCATAATAAAATTTTAGACTTGGGTCTTTAGTCTCCAAGATCTATTAAATCTAGTGTGCCAGTATAGATAATACTTTAAACCTCATTTTTTGGTTCCTGGATGTTGGTTTATTTGTTTTTAAAGAGATCAGTTAAAATGACAAAGAAAAGTCTGTGGGGAAGGACTAACATCAGTTGCCAACTTTCATTTGCTAATTAAAGATGTTACAAACAGGGACAAAACATTATTTTTGTAAAAGACTGATTTAGCCATCAAAGCCTAGAAGATATAATCTCAGAATATAGGGCAGTTCTGTAGGTTTAACTTTGTGGAAATTCTGTATATACTGTCCTTACTTTTCTCATTTCACCATGGATGAGCAAAAGTTTTGGCATGGCTTGACCCTGGTTTTTACATTTGAGCTTTGGAAACATAGCTCCAATTTGCCTAATCATCTGTCCTCAGTGGAGGAAGGTGACAGAAGGAACAACTTCTCACTAGTGCATGCACTGGTTTAGTCTGTACCACAAGTCACTTCTGGTCCCCACTAATTACTTCACCATTTGTCTAAAATCTTTTAGCTGGTTCCTCTAGTGACCAACAGAATAGAGAGGTGTAGAGCTGACCCCTGCATGGCCAGTAAGAAGAAAAAAACAAAACAAAACAAGTTTTCACACATCCTCTGAATTTTCTGTTGGATACTATCTCAGTTTAAAATAAAATTTTGAGCTTTTTGCTTTTTTAACCTTAATACACGGCACGGCATCAGTAAAATAGAATGGATTATGGATTTTGGACACCCGGGATTTAATTCTAACCAACAAAAAACCAGCTCAGTAACCTTGAGCAAATCAATTTACCTATGTAGGCTTTAGTTTTGTCACCTAAAACAAAATAATTATGATGAACTCTTAATTCTTCAAGTGTATACTCTTAGAGGTATGTAGACTTTATTTTTTAACTTTATTTATTTTGAGAGAAAGGGAGCACAAGGAGGGGAGAAAGAGAAAGAGAGAGAGAGAGGGAGAGGAAGAGGGAGAGAATCCCAAGCAGGCTCCGCACGGTCAACACAGAGCCTGATGCACGGCTCAAATTCATGAACTATGAAATCGTGACCTGAGCCGAGAGGAAGAGTTGGATGCTTAACTGACTGAGCCACCAAGGCACCCCCTAGACTTTAAGATTATAATAAAAGGAAAAAAGATAAGGAAAAGACCTTTAGCTTATGGGAGTTTGGAAGAGGAATTGCTGTGTTTAACTTGATACTCAATGTTACCAAGTGATACCTTCACCAGAAATCTTACTGAGAGCATGTTCCTCGAACTTTATGAGGGAATTTTTAAAAATAGGATTAAAAACACTATGTATGTCATTGTTGTACTTTGACTTTCATAGGGTCTGTTTTTATTTTCACATTTTTAATATATTCAATTTCAATGCTGTTAAATGAGGCCATGCTCTCTGCAGTTTATCAGAGTTCTTGCTATTGATGATTCTGTGAAACTTGGTCTACTTCACCTATTCATATTACCCAAATGGCTCCTGGCTACTTTGTTTGCCCCTTCGCTTTATGGGGCAAGCTTGTAATGCGTAAGCATAAGTAAAGAAAGAAATAAACAAGCAAGCTAACAAAAAACTAAACCCACCAATCAGCCACATAGTAAAGTATCAGGCTACTGCAAACATAATGGGAGAGGAAGAAGTTGACTTCATTTTGTTACATTCCTATCAGGTCATCCATCAATGCCCTTAATTTACCCTTGTTTTACTTCTGTTTTCTACAATCCTTTTTATCTCAGAGTCTTATTAAAACACTAATGCCAGATGATGTTGCTTTAGAAGCCCATCCCTACACTTCCTGTCCCCAAAGCCTCTCCTAATGGCTTGATCTTTCTTGTCTCCTTGCATTGTCTCTTCATTTAGTTTTCTGTTTTCTTTCTGAGCCATTTTGGGACCTTACAACTCCAGGCACAATATCACATCAGGGGGCCTTGCTAATAATGGAGAAAGCTCTTAATGTTGTTAATAACATCCTGGTTCCCAAAAGTTAATCTTATGTTCCCCCTGGGGGTTTGGGATACAGTAGATTCTGGCTTCACAATTTACCTAATATTCATCCAGGAGTTTTTTGTATTTGTTTTTCACAGATTTCTAATGTTAAAGATGCCAAAACACTGATGCATAAAATGCTTCAGTCACAAATGTCACTTTCACAGTCATACTAAATATGGCTTTGAACCTGTATTTTCATAGTGTGTTCCTACCTATTCTGATGCCAGGTGGATAGAACACATTATTCTCCTCAGGACATAAGACGCTCCTTTCTGCACCCCACTGTATAATCTGTTACCTCCGACACGCAGAGGGCTAAGACATAAATAAATGCTTTTCTTCTCGATGCAGGAAGGAATCCTATATATTGCATCCCTTCAATTTTGTCTGCCCCATTCAGTGCTGGTATCACCAAAAACATTTTTCTCACTTTTCTCCGTAAAACTTACAAAGCTACAAATCAAAAAGTACAGGGAAAGAAGAGGTTCTCAGCAGGTTGCAAATATCATATCTCAGTCATTTAGACATTTGTCAGCTCAATAACCCACAGCCAAGGTTTGGAGAAGAATTGCTGGGATGTGACACAGTATGTGGGCTGGAGTTCAAGGAATCTCTGCCAAAGAGTGCTGGAAGCAGAGGAGAAGGCAGCCCACGCCCAGCCCAAAAGATAGATTTGCAAAAGGGAGGGCAAAGCATAAAGCTCTTACCAGAAATGCAGTGCACATGAACCTGATGGAAGATGACCCTGGTAGTGTATGTGTGTTTGTTGTCCTGTTTCATATCTAATTACATGTTTAATTTTTTTTCATTTATTCATTTTTGAGAAACAGAGCGAGACAAAGCGTGAGCAGGGGAGGGACAGAGAGAGAAGGAGACACAGAATCTGAAGCAGGCTCCAGGCTCTG
Source organism: Panthera pardus (assembly GCF_024362965.1). Lineage (NCBI taxonomy): Eukaryota > Metazoa > Chordata > Mammalia > Carnivora > Felidae > Panthera > Panthera pardus. Next base: position 116,234,573 of record NW_026526810.1, on the reverse strand, counting down.
AGCAAGCAGTCAGCACAGAGCCTGATGCGGGGCTCAAACCCACAAACTGTGAGATCATGACCTGAGCCGAAGTCAGACGCTCAACTGACTGAGCCACCCAGGTGCCCCTGAGATAATTACATGCTTAAACAATGAGTCTTAACGTCCTATTGTATTCTACATGTTCTCATGACTTAGTGGAGAGCTCAACAAATATTTGTTAGGATTGACTGTAAAAAGAGCAAGGATTCATATATGCATAGACATTAGGAAATTGTGTGTGTGTGTGTGTGAGAGAGAGAGAGAGAGAGAGAGAGAGAGAGAGTGTGAGAGAGAGTGAGAAACACACTATGAGAAGCCTATCAGATTTCTTTACATCAGGGGTTTAGCAAACTACCATATCTGGTCTGATGACTGCTTTTAAAAATGAAGTTTAAATGAAACATAGCCACACTCGTTCATTTATGTATTATTGTCAGTGGCTGCCTCTGTGTTACAACAAGGACGAATAGTTATGATGGATAAGGGAAGACTCTTAAAATCGAAGATATTTACTCCCTGGCCCTTCACAGAAAAAAAGTTCACCTGACCTTTGCCCTGGGTGATTGATCAGACCAGTTGGAACACTCAGCAATACAATGTTGCCAACTCTCATTATCTTTTTGTATAAAGGGTGTCTCTTGGCTTCCAAACTAAGACGGCCATGGCACTGGACAATAGAGGATTACTCAAGCAATCTCAACTGCACACATTTTCTGGTTTCGAATCTGGCTTCAGAACTGGTCAGGAAGGATGTCACTTGTAATGAGACTCTCAGATGCTTGGGCAAGCTCTAGTTTCCTTGAAAGGACTCTAATAAAAGCAAGCACAGCTTGAAAAAGATGCTTTCTTTTTAATAACCCCTTTTAAGATTCTTTTCTTCAGAAAATGTAAGGGCCCCAAAAAGGTTTGGTTCTGGTTTTTTGGTTGTTGGTTTTGATTGTTTTTTATAGTTTGAGATACATACTGTAAGAACATGAGAAAAAAATGAAAGAGATGATAAACAGGTGGATTTAAAACAGAAAAGGTGCTAAGTAAGGTAAGAAAGATGTCCTCTGAGGTCCATGTTCGTGGATTTTGTTGCTTTCTATTAGCTGTAACATCGAAAGCACTGTGCTCCAAGGAACATAATTATTTCTGAAATAAAGAAAATACAGCATCTTACCAGAACTCTCACTGAGAGCCTGTGTTCTTGGAGGGGCTGTTGTCTGATCACATGTGTTAAGCAGGGCTGCTGATGAGTAATGAGCGAGAAGCGCACTGCACAAAATGTTACATAGGCAAATCAAGACAGGATAACCTCACAGAAGTGATGGTATTTATCCTGAATATTGGAACCATTCCACCTCACAGGAAACCAGGTAAGTTGTTTCAACCACAGCTGTGTGGATAAATCATAACTGAGCAATTTCCTAACCCCAATCAAGCAATGTTTTTGAAGCCTTTGAGATACACAGTAACTAATCTGTTTAACCAGTATTACCCAACCACTTAATATACTCAATACACAAACTTTCTTTCATTGTTATGCAGGAAGCAGGTAGCACTGTCATATATCGGGTTAACGGAGAGTAAGTGCTACATAATAAGAGTATAGCATAGTGAGCAGTGTGTGAACTTGCAGGCCAGCTGGCTTGGGTTCAAATCCCATTTCTTGTACTTCTTTGCTGGGTGACCTTAGACAATTTGGTTAGCTCCTCTGTGCCCAGTTTATTCATCTTTAAAATAAAAACAACAACAATAGCCCCACACAGGCTTATTATGAGGATTAAAGAATTTAAAAATATAAAATACTTAGGACCATGCCTGACCATTACTTAAAGTGTTCAAGGAGTACTTACTGAATGAAGGAACAAAGATGTAGCAATGGCAAACCTAGAGGAAAAGGCCTAGAAATCACTTAAGGGGACTTTATTCAATATTGTGTATACTGTCACTGAAAGTCAGACCACAGGGCAACTAAACTTGACATCAAATCAGAGTAAAATACTGCACTATCGGAAACCCAATCAGAGAATTTTTTTCATCAAATTAGAAGGACTAATAAGATCCAACTCTTTTCCTTTTTAATTCCCAGGTCTCTCAAACTCTTTTACAAAGCAATGATTAAGTATGTAACAGGAAAATGACTTTTTTAAGCTTCAATATTTTCTGCAATACAATGGTTCTCATGCTGTTTTAAGTGTCAGTATACTACTTTACTCTAGGAGAAAATGTGGAAATAAAGGGCAATGATATATTTTACTGTGCACTTGGTTAATTAACATGCCTCAAATACTATAACTAAATAAAGTTCATTATGTTCTAAAAGTTACAAAATCATAACAACTGACTCATGGAATCATGCTGGAGATTATAATTATGCACTAAGAAATGCATCTGTTATAGTCTTTTTAAAATGTTTATTTATTTCTTTATGTGTGTGTGTGTGTGTGTGACAGAGAGAGAGAGAGAGAGAGAGAGACAGAGAGAGAGAGAGAGAGAGAGAGAGAGAGAGAGAGGAGAAGGGCAGAGAGAAAGGGAGACAGAATTCCAAGCAGGCTCTGTGCTGTCTGCACAAGCCAAATGTGGGGCTCTAACTCACAGAACCACAAGATCATGACCTGAGCTGAAACCAAGAGTGGGACGCTTAACTGACTGAGCCAGGCACGCCTGTTGTATTTTTTCTAAAGCTCAGGAAACAAGATTAGCAAACCTAAGAAATATCTTGCTCATCTTCAGTTACTAAGGGAGGATATTTGGCAACTCTGTTTTCAGGAAACAATACTAGTGAATGCTCCACAAATGAGCACATGATAGTTCCAAAATTTAGTGTTTTAATAAGCGTTTAATCCTGATCTCTGTGCACACTGTGGTAGAAATAAAATGCATCCATTTTCAAACACATTTGGATTTGAATCTTACCTCTGCCACTATGGGCAGATAATGCAATCTTGGAAAAACAAAGTTTCTGAGTGCTGATTTTCTCAATTGTAAGATGGCCCTAATAGTCTCCCACTCATAATAACTTAAAAACATTTTAAATAAATATGGTGTTTGAATGCCCCCAGCATGGCACCTGGGCCAGTGGGATGCAAACCAGCTCGTGACAGCTGATTACTAGCACATTTTCAGGTATTTTGCAAGTTGGTTGTTTAACAGCCATCATCAAAAATCAAAGTATATAAAATTGCAGACAAGTACATTATGTTAAAAACAAAGGTAATAAAAACTTTAAACTCATTACTTCCTAGGTATGTTACCACATTTTACTGTTATCTATGCCCCTGAGATGGTTGATATCTGTAGTATCTATTTAGTGAAAATACTATATATTCATGTAGTAGTTCTCTGTTTAGAGGTGTCATATTTTTGGCTTGATGTTAGCCATGGTGGGAATATTGTACACTACAGACACAACAAATTAGGGCTGTGTGTGTCTGTGTGTGTGCTGTTTCTTAACATGTACAAGGTGCTTTACCTCGTTCATCATGAATGCCCCTCCCTTCCTCCTCCTCCTCTCTCTCTCTCTTTTCCTTCTTCCCTCTCTCCCTTCCTGTCTTTATTAAGAAGTTCTTACTTTATGGTGCTCAGTCCTCTTCCCCTAAAGAACAGCACAGAGCTACCCTAAGATGACTGAAACATCTCATAAAACCACCTGCCTTGAAATGCTTTCTCTTGTCCAGATTAGAAATAGGGATTTTTAGAAATCTTAGAACTATTTTTAAAGTCTTTAATCTATGAATCTATGGTATACCTATTTTATATTCTCTTGCTCAACCTTTATAAATAAGGAGGTGAGCCTATTACAAAGATTCATTTTCCTCATGCTAGTGTCAAGAAAACCAAATCATTCCAAGTCATCCTGCAAATTTCCTGGATCATCAGAAGTATAATCCAGCACCTGAATAAGTCACTGGGCACTTTCTTCCACTTCTGTCTCAAGAAATTCACAGTCTATTCTCAGAAACAAAACTATTATGTATGTTGTGTTCTTTGGGAAAAGAAAGGATTTGGGTCTAAGTTGAAGTGTTGGCTCTATAATGCTTCCATGAATTAAAAAATAATATAAAATACATATCATATCTGACTCTGAAAGATCAAAAGGTAATCTTACTTCAAAATATGCATGAGGTAGAACCAGTGAGTTAAGAAGCTTTTTTTTTTTCTCCCTCCAGTTGCCAAACACATTTACATTTTAGGTTAAAATATATAAAAATAAGTGAATTTCATTATAAAACACATTCAGATTTCCAAAACTTCCTTACCAATTCAGGAACAAGCATTGCTCTATGTAGAAGAAGTGATGATGATGCTCCCTTACTAGCACTTTTTGAGAAACTTTTCTGTTGATCTCTTCCTGAAGACAAGGTTTAACTAGCAGATTGATAATCAATAGAAAAACTCTTTGAAAATCAGCTCTTACACGGAATCTCTTTAACAGTAAGCCCATTTAATTATGTCAAAAAAATCAACAAGGGTTTCTTATTGTTGTTGATTGGATGGTTGTTTGACTATTATCATTAGCAGTTTCCCACTATAAGTTTTGCCCCCTTAGCCAGGTAAAAAGTGCAACTTATGACTTCCAGATGCAAACCACAGTTATCAGCCTTACATTTCGACTGCAAATTTGTTTTGCTCCTTTGTGAAGTTCCCTAGGGGTAAGGTTCAAAGTAGAAACAATAGAGGAGTGAGAAATAAAGGGAGGGCATTTCAAACCACATGTTACAAACAGAGAACAGAATCACAGAACGACAGCATAACAGTGGACTCCAAGACAAGATGGCAAGACAGATGTGCCAGACAAGAGACACATGCCTGACTGCTGTGTTGAGGAAAGCAAACACAAGAACAAAAGCATACAGATGTGTCGTGAGAGCAGCTCATGGGCCGCCGTGACCCAATGGAAATAATAAAAACGAGAACCCGTGAAATTATAACTACAAAAGTTACCCCCACAATTCATACAACTGGACTTGCTGGGTTAGCCTGGATGTGTCACTTGGATGAAACACAAGATGGCATCGTTACAGCCATGCATTGGTGATGAAGGCCATGGTTAGTTGATTAGCTACAAAACTGTCACTGCATGCCACACAATGATCCTGGGCTTGTCCAGAAATAAAAGATACAACAAATATTCTACATCTGCAATAAAATTCTTTTTATGCCATCTGAAATTTGTGGACAGGGATGTGTTTCTCTGTTGTATCTGGATGTCTGTCTGTCTTTCCTTTCCTTTTCTTTCTTTTTTTATTTTATGTTTTTTTCTGGCTCATCTGTCCTCCTTTCAATTAATTACATGGTCTTAAGGGGGGTGGGGAGTAAAGGCAAGTGGCCTGTGCAGATATGGGGAAAAATGAAAAGGGAAAAGGAAGGAAATTAAAGCAAAAAATATATATAGGAGGAAGAAGAAGAAAACACAATGTTTCATTCTTTTGTACACAACTTTCTTGGATTTGCTGGGGTTTGTTTTGAACATAAATATAAATACTGGAGGGATATGCTGAAGGGGGAGAAATTAGAGATTAGGATGGCAAGAAAAGATTTTGTTGCCTTGTTTGTTTTGTATATGTATATATCTCTCAGTATTTAAAAAAATGATTATAATTACTAATAAATATAGCAATGAGTTTAACATAGCCATAATGACCAAAATACTAAATATGAATCAAAACAAAATAAAGTAAATTGAACACCAAAAATTCATGCGGCACAAGATGAGGTGAAAACAGCAGAAAATGCTTTTCAAATATATACAAGGTATATATCTATTTATATATATACACAGGAATGTGCATATATGGATAGATATATCTGTATAATTTTTTCTCTCCACCCCTCCCAAGGATAACTGAATTATGTAGTCATCACTGTAATTATGATACAGAAGGAAATAAAACCCAAAGAAAAGTTCACATGCTTTGTTTGCCAAGTTAAAACAGTATCATGCATGTCTATGTTGGCTGATGTAAAGATGATGGTGTGAATTTCTGTGTAAACACATGACTGATGGCAGGGACTGTTGTTAATCTCTGTTTACATTAGTCTAATATCACTTATACTGTGTCTACATATATATGGAGGGATAGGCACTATATATTTAGTATGCACACATATTATATATAAATATATATATATATACACACAGTATATATACTAGGACTTATGGGAGAAAAAATGCAGAACAAAAACAAAGAAAAACTCATAAAAAACTTTCTTTAGAAACCCAATCCCTCTTTATTAATTTGGAGGATAGTTGGTGGGGGCAGGGGGAACGCTTGCTTAATGATTTCATTAAGCTCACATGTTATCAACTACTTGCATTGGCGTTTGAAATCAGGAAGTTCTCATGAGTTTGTCTTGGAATGCTCCCTTAGCCATGCCCATCCTTACCCTACTACCTAAGAAGCCCTGGACCTACACCATACTGTACATGTGTTCAAAGAGAAGTTTATTACTGAACTGTACTAATTTCTCAATCATAGTGAATCTGAAATTCTGTGCCCCCAAACTAAGATACAAAAGAATGATCTTTGGGGTTAAATGATTCTGTCACTGGCATCATCTTCTATGATTTTTCTTGCCCATCCTTAGATGGGGTATGCTATCGCTGAATTAGCAACATCTCCTCTGAGTTTGGATAACATTCTAGGAATTTCCATTCATCATCCACACTGTTTCTTCCCTTTCTTTCCCTTCTTTCCTTTTTATTCCCTTTATTTTTGTATCTGTCTTCCCTAAAAGACTATGAACTCCTAGAGGTGTTATGTCTTATTTTTTTTTATTTAAAAAAATTTTTTTAACGTTTATTTATTTTTGAGACAGAGAGAGACAGAGCATGAACGGGGGAGGGTCAGAGAGAGGGAGACACAGATTCTGAAACAGGCTCCAGGCTCTGAGCTGAGCTGTCAGCACAGAGCCCAATGCAGGGCTCGAACTCACGGACCGCAAGATCACGACCTGAACCGAAGTCGGCCACTTAACCAACTGAGACACCCAGCTGCCCCTTATTTTTGTTTTCCTATCACCTATTCTAGTGGCTACCCATAGCAGTCACTAAAAGTTATTGTACAAATGATTTCCAAAACTTTCAAATGGAAATGTGTACACTTACACATTGATCTCATTGATTCCCCTCCCTTGTCAACATACCACAAAATGTTGAGTAATGGAGATAAATGGAATTTTTATTTTTATCATTCTGGTTATTAGATTTACTGTTTTTGTTACAAAAAATAACTGTTTTGTTACCATGATAATGGTCAATCCATGAGTCACATATTTTCTGTATATCATGCCTGAGCTATCAATTGCCTACCAGCCAATTAGTAGGCTTTCCTATATATTTCTATTCTTACCCTAATTTGGCCTGGATCTAAAGATGTCAATAACTCTTTCCCTTTGTGTACACCAGACATGTATTATAACTCAAATGTAAAAGTGACTAAGGTCTATACCCAACAATGATTAATTAAATTAACGAAACAACATCTGTGTACATTCTTCTTAACAAAAGTGAAACCATTTTGAGATTACTTCCCATTATCCTTTTATTCCAAGTGTTTTAAAGTGGACTTGGGCTCCACGGTGGATTCTGGACACGTGACGCTCAAACATTCCTATGGCATTTTATTTATGCGTTGACTATGCTACTATACACTTGATTTCATTTAATTTTAGAAAAATTTTTCCATGTGGTGATTCAAGATTTGTAAATAGAATTATCATGTCATGAGCCAATTTTTCCATGTGGAACAATATTTCTAAAATTGAATAAAAACCCAAATAAAATGTGCAAGTTGCTAATTCTTCAAGCTTGCTGAAAACACTAATGGCAAAATGTATTTCTATACACATATAAGATTAAAAATATCATATTTAATGTCGATGACCAGCACATTCAGTTTTTTTTTAAACTATGGATTCTGAAAGATAAGACTCTATTTCTTCTTATCCTTCTGATCTAAAATTATTATTGTCTTAACATTTCAGCTGCATTTTCCATGGTGTTTCAGCAAATAAAAACCTAAGGATTTGGTGAACTTTTAACAATTCAGCGCCAGATTTTCCTATTATAAATGCTGAGGCGTCTCAAACGGATAAAGATTAAGAACCCAGTTCCACCTGGAGAACATAAATAAGGCTATGCTCTTGGTGTTTTGCCAAATTTAAATTTCACCCACACTGGGTTGAATATTATAGTGCGACTAACAAAGAGGAACAAAGTAGCAATAACACCAAATGCAAATGTGAGGGCTGTAGATTTGAGGAGTAAAAACACATCTGAGAACCACTCTGGGAAAAGTAATTATTTTGTGATCTCAAATTACTGCCAATAGTTTAAACATCTCCCTCAATCCAACCATTAAGAAAATTGTTTAGCACAGGTCTATTGATGGATGGATCTGCTTCATCTTTACTTCCTTTTACTGTCTGCCCTCTGGTGGACGTACTGTCCCTTGAGATTTGACCAAAGGACATTTAACAAAAGTGGAGGCAAGACCCCTGGCTAATTGACAACTAGAAAAATGTATCCCTGTGTAATGGCCGGGTAAATCAATACTGTTGCTAATTGTTGCCATGCCCACTTCTCAGGTGTAAAAGGCATTTCTTTGTATTTTTCTCTCTGCTCTGTGACCCCTGCCCCAGGACTTTAGAATACTGAGATCATAAATATATTAAATTCAGAAAGTTGGTAATTTTTAATTATATAAACGCTCACCTAAGAATACAGTGTTTTCTATTTCTAAAGATGGAGAGAGTGGGGATAGGAGCAGGAAGGGAGAGAAGATATTTTTTACATTTAGGAAGTGACTTTCATCAATTTCTCTATGTTTCAGAATTGATTCCCACATTTTAAATCACAGATGTGAATTTACTAAAGATGTTAAGTGGAATTTGACTTCCAAAATTTCATTTATCAAAAATCCCATTTTCTAGTGGTCATATAAATCCTCTCCAGCTTCTCTACTTTGTTGTTGCTGTTGGATCCAAAGAGGTGAGAACAATGAAACAGGAATTTACAGCATGATTTAATATCAACAGAAGTGTGCTTGGGAAAAAAAGGGTTTGTATGCAAAGACAAAGTCTGAGATATTAAATAGATACTGACTTCATTTGTGGGGAATGCAATTCATGTGCACAAATTAGGAAAGTTAAAACCCTAACCCCCAATTTTAAGTCCTGAAATAGCTATTCAAATATTCTTCTGCATATTTTCATTTGATGTAAATACCTTCATTATGATTTTATAAACTTTTGTACCAGGATTCTCCCACAGAGGGTCATGACACTGAGGCTTTTCTTTCTGGGAAGCAACTTTATTCATGCCAGCTGGTCTCAGTTGGGTTCATATGGAAGAACTGAGCCCCAATCACCATGTGGTGTAGTTTTTTATACATTTTCTATTTCTTTGTCTCCCATATATGGGAACACACAAACATGCAGTCTGATTAGGTGGTCTCAGGTTACAAGGTCGTGAGGGAGGTCACATGCTCACTCTTACAGCCTGGTTGCTCTGAGGTTGTGTGTGTGTGTGTGTGTGTGTGTGTGTGTGTGTGTGTGTGTGTGTGTGTGTGTTCCTCCTCACATTCCTTAGGGAGGGGAACCTACCACAGTTTCAATGCTGGTTTCTCAAAGTAAATGTTCAGAAAATGTAATTTTACCTGTGACTCATTATAAAAAGTAGAGGATTTTTTTTAAGAAATGTGGATTTTGTTAGGGTGATATTTATTTGCATGGAATCATATATTTTAAATAATTCAACAGGTTTTATTTGGCTCTTTAAAGGCAGATGAAGTTAGAGGTAAGAAATATCTCCAACTTTAATGTAAGATTATGAGGTATGTTGAGGGTCATATAAATTCAGTCAAATACTAACTGAGCTTTCACTCTCTGTGTGGCTCTAACGGTGCAGGGGTTTTTTGTTTGTTCGTTTTTTACTCATTCCATCCAGAGAAAATTTGAGACCCATTAGACCTAAAGGTTTCTAGACTATCATCAGCCAAAGTCCAAAAAAATTTAAGTGGTCCCTCAAGATGATATAACTAAGCTACACAAATGAGCGTGATCTCTAAGTGCCAAAGTGAGTTGTGGGCACGAAAGGCAGTTGCTTACATCTGACTCAAAACCAGAAGCTTTAAAATCCATTTTGATTTGAAGATGAAAAATAAAAATAATTTCATTTAAAATTTGATGCCCAAATGAAAACAAAAGTTGTTGAATAGAGCAAATTCTAAATTATGCAAATTTATGAAAAATAAGAGCTTCTAGTGAACCTAAATAATCAGGAAAGAATCAGTAGAAGTTAAATGCCTTATAACTGAGACAGCTAGAAAATCCTCAACTTGCCAACAAAATGAGAGAAGACAAGGTAATTGTTAAATAAGATAAAACAAGGCCTGGGTAATTAACCAAACTGAGTGTATTTCCATCAAACATCAGGCCTGGAAAGAGTAAAATTTGAGAAACTGAGGCAGTGAATTAGAATGTTCAAACCCAAAATTTTAATCTCAATATTCACACAGAATCTCAGAGTAATCATATATGCCGAAGAGATCCAAATATTGCCATTATTATCTGTTGTTGCATGGGCAATGAAAGATTTCTCTTTAGGCAGGGCAAATCTAGCCCCAGAAACAACTGGCTTGCATTTTTCTGATTTTTAACCCACACTGTTTTGGGAAGATGTGAAGGCTATGGAGATATTTCTCATGGGATGCAGAAGAGGGCTTTGTATCTCTATGTAACCTTCCTCAGTGTTAATCAGGCCTCCAGGGTAAAATCTCTACATCAGTTAGGAATATCTACCTCCTTTCTGTATTAAATATGCTTCTGACATATTTCCCTGTATATCTGAATCACTTATCAGGAATACTTAATGGAGTAAATAAATTTAGAAAGAAGAAATGCTCCTTCTTCAAATGTGATGAGTTGAATAATCCCAGGCAGAAGGGATCAATATTAGTCTCTTAGAGCTACATGTTAGCTCCTTCAGGGTAAACACTCTGTCACCTACTTTATTTATATGTCCCCTCCTACATCCCCTCAGAGAACACAACAGATTGTTTTAAAAACAGCTTTTATCTCCCACCTGCCCCATGTAATTATATTACTCAAGAAATGCTGGCATTGAATTTCTGTCCTCTGCTTTTGAATCAGATGAAACACCTGTGCAGCCACTAAAAAAGCAAATGGACTTAGCTTGGGGCCATTCAAGTGTGGGCCTGTTCAAGTTCAATACCAAATGGCAATATACACCCACAACCTGGGAAGCTGTACTCATGAATCAGATCTGGAAACCCCCTCTGTTTTGTTATGGAGGTTGCTATGGAAATGACTTAGCATAAGAGGCAGGGAAGTAGTAGGGGAAGACAGGGGTAATATTTTGGAATGGTCAAGTCTTAATTTTTATGAGAAGACTTAAAATCTAAAGGTTTGATCAACATTGTTGCATATATACAGATATCTCTGCTATGAAAGCAAGAAAACCAGAGAAAGGATAAATAGAAAAATCCAAATTAAAGTCTAGATATCTGAAACTATTGGCCATGAAATCAGTTAACTTAACATATGTATTGGGGAACATGTCATATATATATCTGAATTCCTGAGACGGGGCACATGCCTAACACACAGTTAACTCAAAAAATACTTGCTGAACTGAATTATTTTGGAGAGGTAATTTAGGTAGCAAAGCTCCTAATTCTACTTTCCAAGAGCTCATTTATGAAAATTATTAGAACAGGAGGGCCTCAATTCTAGAGATACACTGTACCCTGCTCTAGCACTCAGAAATATTGAATGAATGAATGCATGAATTAATGAGTGAATAAAAACTTGGTGTCCAAGTTCTGGTATAGACTGGATGTATCTAACCTCCAGTATTATTAAAGCCTCATGTAGTACATTATTGTCTAATAATCTGGAAAAAAAAATCTGACCACCAGGCCACAGTTGCTTTCCTTCTACACAACTGAGCTCCCAAAGAAACAGGTCACACTCCAAAATGCAAAGGTCCTACCTATTATTATATCCCTATGTAATGCTAAAAATTGGAACCCACAGAACTTCCTGGATTCAAAGCCACTTGCAAGACACCAGTCAGTCCTTCAACAAAATTTGAGAAAATGTAAATCATCTTGGGGTAAGAATTGGAAGGTTTTTTCTTTGGTTATATTATTTTTTTTCACAAACCTTGAATTTCTCCAGAATTAGCAAAAGAAAATGTTTAATGGCTCACCTCTTTTTTTAAAGAAAAGAAAAAAAATCAAGCAAACCAAAGAATCAACTAGAATATTCTATTTCTCTTAGCCTTTGCAGAAATAAGATCTTGACCCAACTCCAGCTTTTAACTCTATTAAACATACACAGAAATTCGATGATATCTGTTCTCTATTATATATATATAAATGTTTAACTTATAGCAAGTCTCAAAACAGACGACTTGGAAAAATTGATAGGAAATAATCAGGGACTGCAGTTGCCTGCTGGACATTATATCATATATAGCTCACTATAAAGAAAGACCATAAAAAGATCAAAATGTATCTGGGTGCAAATGGGGAACACACTGAAGCATCAAGTTGCCAACTCTCAACTTCAGCACAATAGATACATTTTGAAGCATCTCAGCTATTGACATGGCATGGTTCAGTACTAATTTTGTTTTTACTAAGCTATAATACTGCACAATTTCTCTAAACGCACAATGAACAAAATTAGTATAAATATAATACCATGTTAACTGCTGTTGAAATCCCATGGAAAATGTATGTATGTATGTATGTGTGTATGTATGTATGTATGTATTATTTATTTATTTATGTTTGGTTTTGGCTTCCGGTTTTGTTTGCCATGCAGACTCAGAACAATTCACGAGGCTTAAATTACCTTTATAGTTCCACTTTGGGTTCATGGTGTTTTGATGTTATTTCTGTATAGACATCTTCATGATCCCACACCCTGTCAATTTCATAACTGCCAGTGGCTGCTGTACTTTTCTTGTTCCCATAGTTAAGCTGGGTGTCGGATTGCTCAAAGTTAGGCGGCACACCATGGCTTTTTCTTTAGTTTTCAGGAAATAACTTTAAATTTCCCTGAGATCTTATCTGCTCCTTCCATGGGATTTGATGCTTTTGATTATATATGAATATTTATATATGTATGCTTATACATATATAGATACAGGAAATACACACATTAACACACTATAATATATATATAAAACACATGTATATTCACATATATGTATGTATTGTTTTTTGCAAATGTAAAAAGAAAGCAAGCAAAACAAGACTGACCTAACCTACCTGTACTCGGCTCACACTCAACGAAGTCCTCATCATCGCTTGAACATTCAGCAGATGAAACAAGGTCATCTGATGTTGGCTGTGCGTGTCAAAGGAAAAATAATGGGGTGGGGGAAGAGAGAGGAGAGAGAGAGAGAGAGAGAAAGATAAGGAAACCCATGAACAAAAGCATCAAAGACTTATCACTATGTCTTGCCTTCCATCATTATTACTCTTTCTCTTCTCTAAAGAGGGCATGCTGTAGGATAAAGAATTTTAAACTCTTGTGTGGCTGTGAATGGTTATGGGGTCAGACAACCTGTATGGGTTTTATGAGGAGGTGAAAGACTCAGAGTGGTTCCAGGAGGCTCAAGATCATCCCATCCCCATAAGTCACATTGTACAGCCTAACTCTATTTCTGACTGTAATTTCAATTTTGAGAATCCAAAGGGCAGGAGAAGGGCTATGCAAATTTTGGACAATACACGAGTGCAAGCCAGCACGGAAAGGCACTGCGAGCTTTGAGAGGGTTTCAATGCATATGGCGTGTGGTCTCAAGTGCATGATTTGGTGGTTGTGAATCTATAGGCTGGCATAATTAATGAATGCTGAGGAATGCAGTCTGTTCAGGAACAGTATAATGGCTTTTCTCGCTAGCAGCGATCTCTTCGTGTAATTGCTGCAATTAACTGAATTAGTAATGTAGGCCAGCAGAGAAATACCACATGACAGCCTCTGGACACAGGTAGGGCTGTTTCTGAGGACAGCAGAAAAAAATGTAGTTGCAACAATAGTAACTCAATTTGAAACATTTTCTTTTTTCTATTCGATCCTGCAGAAACTCCCCAGTGCCAGGGAATCTGCTGCAAGAAATACAGAAAACTGTATGTATAGGTAGTAGGAAGGGCCTTTGCGATACAGGAGATGAGAAGACTATTTTCTGTACCTGATACATATTGCAGGCACAATAAATACTACTGAATAATTAATCTACAGATCTTATGTCCTACTATGTGCATGAGAGTACTCAATATACAGTTGTTCAATAAATGCTCATTTCTTTCCCACCTTGATATTAATAATGTTAACTGACTTGCTGATTTTATTATTCTCAGTGCACTGAAGTCTGAATCCATATTCAAGAGGAAAAGCAATTACAAGCCAGATGCTGAGCTAGACATGTATATATATTTATTACAGTTATTATTAATTGATTAGATATAATTCTCACAACAATCCTTTGGGATGGATATAATTATTATACTTTTAAGGAGAACTGAAGTTCAGAAAGGACACACGGCTAGCAAGAAATAGGATTTGAACAGATATAGCTTAGTCAAAGTCTGTACTTGTGGCTCACATAGACTTCTTTTACACCTCTTCTTACATGATGTTAATTATGGACTGAACTCTTACAAAATTAAAACACTGCAGTTTTAAGCCCCCCAGTACCTCAGAATATGACAAATATTTGGAGATAGGGTCTGTGTTAAAATGAGATCATTAGGGTAAGCCAAATCAAATATGACCGGGGTCCTTAATAAAAAGATGAAATTAGGACACAGACATGCACAGAGGGATGACTGTGTGAAGCCACAGGGAGAAGACAGCCATCTATAAGCCAAGAAAAGAGTTCTCAGAAAAAAACAACAACCCTGCTGACACCTTGACCTTGAACTTCCAGCTTCCACAACTGTGAGAAAATAAATTTCTGTTGTTTAAGCCGCTCAGTCTGTGCTACTTTGTTATGGCAGTCCTAGCAAAGAAATGAACACGACAACCGATATGCTTAGTATTTCCAGACAACATCCTTTTTGAAGTACACATGCTAAGCATAGAATTACTGGGCACAACAAAGATTAGTAGAAAAACCACACTAGGTAATTGATTTCGCTTAATTGACAGTGGTAGAGAGGTGCCTTAAACCATGTCATTGATCTTGATTCTACATTGGACAGGGAGATACTTCAACCCCTGCTCCTCCTCCAAGTAAATAGAAAAAAGGATTTTCAAACATACTTTTTTTTTTCAATTAGACAGTACTGAAGTGTGCATTTCACTTCCATCAAATCCAAACTGGCAGTTGTGTCCTAGAGCCACCATGTTTTTGCAGTAGAGACAGAGATGGTGAGCACACCTCCTTGGGAGTTTCCCGGTGTGTGTGGGCCTGTACAGGGCCCACTTTCAGTTACTGAGGGAAGGGAAGTGGTAAGGGAACACATGTCAACTGTGCAAATGCAGAGGCAATCATAAGAGGCAAACAGCATTTTTGCAAGGGTCACAATCATTCTTTGATAGTTCTAAAGCATGAGTTGTGCATGGAGGGAAGACCTCCCTCAAGGAAGCAAAAATTGTTTTGGGTGTGTAGGGGGGATGGATCTCAGGTATTAAAATGGTTTCTGACCTGCCAAAAAGCCCACAGTGCTTAAACAAATAGACAGTATATCTGTGGTATTAAAATTTTATGGGACGAGGGCAATTAGGGGAAAAAAAAAAGATTGTTTAAAAAATTCCTCAGAGGATGGTAATAAAAAAGAGGCCTAGAACACACTTCAAAAGTATAATCAATTATACTTGTTGGTGACTTCATTATAAGGACCTTGCAGAATGGCCTGTATGTGGCATAACTAGCGTAGGTTCCTAGTACTGAGTGAACGCTAGTGGGTTAAATGAAAATCTAGTGAACTCATCCCAAGAACTGAAAGCCAGGCAATAAAATTTAAGGTCATTCAGAATGTGAGAAAGCAATGCATAACTCCAATAGAAACCAAAAAAGGCATTAGTGAAACATTAATGGAAACTTTTAACAATTATAAGAAAGTTGTAGCCATTTTGATGAGCCAAAGATATGACATAGAGTTTCTTTTCAGGAAGAGTTCCAGACTCTGAGGTTGAAAGATATTTACTATTTTCCCCTCAGCTTTCCCCTGCCTCCTCTAGTACTGCACAAGTTCTCCCCGCTACCGTGTTTTGGGTGACACTGTCCCCAGCACTCTCTTTCCCTATCTTCACCTCCACTTGTGTCCCCCAGATGGGGCTCAACCACCAATGTACACCCCACACATACACTCTTCCACATTTCTACTCCCTTTATCCCCAGTAAACTGACCCTGTGTCTTACTTCCCAGAGATTTTATTTCTGCTGATCTTCTATATGAATATGGATGAATACAATGTTCCTCCAGAAACAGAAGTACGTTTTACCAGTAGTTCCTATTAATAGTGGCTAGACTTCAAGGAGGGTCCATGACAGGCAGTCTAGCAGACCACAGAGTGAGCAGGACTGACTCTTCACTGAGCACAGCTGTGACTCTCAGCTCCTACACTTATAGTCAGTGACCAGGGGTTGAGTTACTTCCCTTCTCCAAGCCTCAATGTTTCTATCTATAAATTGGGATAAACATAGTGTCCTGTCATCAATTTAAGTGACAAGTTAAAAGCGAAGCTCTGTTCCTGGCATATGGTATACACTCAGTAAGTAGAAGCAGGGTGCCTGGGTGGCTCAGGTGGTTAAGTGTCTAACTCTTGATTTTGGCTCAGGTTATGATCTCATTGTTAGTGAGAACGAGCCCCACGTCAGACTCTGCACTGACAGCACAGAGCCTGCTTGGGATTCTCTCTCTCCCTCTCTCTCTGGCCCTACCCTGCACGAGTGTGCACACCCTCTCTCAAAATAAATAAATTTTAAATAAAATAAGTAAATATTAGCTAAGACTAAGTCAATCAATCAATCAATCAATCAATAACAGCAATGCCAAGCCTAGTTGCCATTCCTAGTTTAAATAAAGTTTCCATCCACCTATGCATTCTATCTCCAAATATTCATCCCCTTTAGAACCATTCTTTCCTGGGGCTCCTGGGTGGTGCAGTCGGTTAAGCGTCCGACTTCAGCCAGGTCACGATCTCACGGTCCGTGAGTTCGAGCCCCGTGTCAGGCTCTGGGCTGCTGGCTCAGAGCCTGGAGCCTGTTTCCGATTCTGTGTCTCCCTCTCTCTCTGTCCCTCCCCCGTTCATGCTCCGTCTCTCTCTGTCCCAAAAATAAATAAAACGTTGAAAAAAAGAACTATTCTTTCTTACTGATAATTCATTAACTCCACTTTCATTCATCACCTCTGGTTGCATCTGTCATGAAGAGTGATAAAGAAAAATACACTCATAGAGATGCCAAGAGAGCTTAAAAATCACTGGAAGATAATCTGTTTCCCATGGCTCTGGGTCCAGACAATTTGTGTGGGTTTTATGTGAAGTCAGCCCCTTCCTTTCGGTCCCTCAGACCCCATCATCACCAATTACAGCCACTGCCAATGAAATTCCCAAAGCCATAACAAACATCTCAATCCCCTCATTGCCCAACGCAGTAACCAATGTTTGCCTGGAGAACCTGGCATCCAATGCTACCACGCCTGCCACAGAACACTGTGGTTTCAGAAATCCTGGCTCTGCCAGGGGCAGTAAGCTTTGATTTGCAAAGGACTCAGGATTTAGAACAGTATATTTAGGGATTAAAAATTTTTTTTTTACTACTCCTATCCCTGACATTAAAAAAAAATCCCCAAATTACAAACCAGAGTTTTGGGATCATATGTACTTAGAATCACCTCCTAAAGTAATGACAATATGATCCAAAATTACTCTTGGAAAACCCAAGGCTTTCTTTTAGTAGCTCTTTAATTTTCTTGTCTCTTTCCCTACATAGAAGTAAATGCAGGGTCTAACTCTGAACTTTGGGGAAAAAGGCACACTCTTTGACTATTGGTTCCCATGACTGGTGAATTATGTTTCACTATTGCAGACACATACAGAATCAGGATGTAATTATTATGAATAGAATGGAACTACGGAATTTTATCTTTAAATAAAATACAGTAGTATTACCAGTTTGTGTGTGTTTCCTACAATGATAACCATTTTTCATAATTACTCATAATCCTTAGAGAAAAGGAAAAGTTAGTACTCTTGAGAAGATATTTGAACTTTCTAGAATCATGCTTACTAATAACATTTACCACTTATTAAATACTTGCTATACTCAGATGTCAACTAAGCAGTTAACACATATTAAAACTTTTAGTACTCATAATAACCAAGGGTGTGGACATTTGTAGTGACATCTGCTATTTTTAACTGCCCACCATCCATGCTCCTTCAGGGAAGAGTACTGCTTTAGAAGTTCTTCCATTTGTATAGTTATGCTGGGAATGCTTATCAAGGGCCTTCTATGTCATCCTCATATCTTTCCCTCACGATTGCCTAAAGCTCTCATAATTCCCAATGGCTGAACTTAAGATATTTACACATTATGGTTCCCATATATCAAATATCCACATTATACGTAAGTCCCTCAAGAAAGAATACAAGATCAGTGACCGCCTCTGAACCAAATAGTTTGATAGTGGATGGACTCCCAAATCCACCATCTATGCTATATGACTATATCATCAAAGTGCTTTATTCATCTTTCATCCATTCACTTATTACTGTAATAAATATTTACTGAACACCTATGTGTTAAGCACTGTAACTGTTATGAGGGATAAAGTGATAGATAAACCATAGTTCCTCTGCTCTGGGGATTCACAGTCTCTGAAGAGAGGACCGAGTAGACAGGCAAACTTGACAGGGTAAACTGAATGCCTTGACAAGAGTAAGCATAAGGTGCTAAGAGAGCAAATGGCGGGGGGGGGGGGGGGGGGGGGGCGTGGTAATGAGCCCTGAGGGACAGGAAGCCCTGAAGCAGGGAAAATGGAGAGCTGCTGGTGGAGGAGAAGGGCATTCTAGATGAAATCAACAGTCTTTGCAAAGGCTCAGAGGCATGAAGAAGCACAGTCTACTGGTATACCCAGGAGTAGTACAGGGGTGAAATGATGTACCAGCATGACAGAACAACAGCTACCTGAGTTATCCTGTTGTTTTTGAAAACTCAGATAATGAGCATGAATTTCATATCCTGTCTGGTCAGACATCTCTCCTTCCCCTCCCCACATCTCATCAGCATCAACCGGCACCTTTCCTTTGGAAGCTCATATACATGGTTCCAGAACATCATGCAAGGGTCTCGCTGTGCCATCCCTCCACAGTGCGGATTAAAGATCTTACTTTGCCTTCTCAAGAGCAGGAAAATGTTCTTCTGTCCCTGTGCATTAGCCAAGTCCCATATTAAAAATAATAATTCATATTACTCCATTTAAAAATACATATTGCATATTTTTAATCCATATGTTGAAATTACTTGGTTCTGTATTAGGATTCATAAAACTAAAGATAGGTATTATAATAACTTTCAATAAAATATCTGTCTGGAAGGAGTCCTCTTTATTCTTTTCTTGAAAGATTTTTTTATTGCATTTGTATTCTTTTTTTTTCTACCAATGTTTATTGAAATTACCTTAGAATAAACTGGGACAGAAGAAAGATCAAAACTCTACCCACCAGGTAAATTTATAGGTATATTTACCTTCCAATTCCCTCAGCTTCACAGAACTGGCTTCTCATTTTCCTCCAGTGAGTTATTGTTTTTGTAATCACCTGCTTCTAATTATTTAGTCTGAAGGGGTCTACTCATCTCAGCACAGGGGTGGCTCTACTTCATTCTTCATTGCTATCTGTTATTTGGCATGGAGAAAAATGTCTGCTACCATGGTCAGAACAGCTCGAGGTAGATTTGCCATGTGCCCTCCTTCCTGCCCAGATGCCTATTTGTGACTTCAAATTCCAACCTTTAGCCCTTTATCTTATACTGAGAAGAGGCTAATCATTTGGGGGGATAATCATTTTTCTCCGCCCAGTTCCTTGGAAGCACAGTTATTTGACCGAGATTAAGCGCAAGATAAAATAAGTCTTGCCACAGAACAGCTTTATGAAATTATAAATAACACACTCAAGAATGATGATCGCCTTTCTTCCAGTGAAAAAGGAAAAGAGAAAGGCCCATAAATATTCTGAAGTCCCACAGAAAACAGCCATACATCTCTGCAGCTGCTTCATGCTGAAAAGAATTCAATTCCTTAAAATACTTGGTGTTTTAGTTTTTCCCCTCTATACTTCTATTCTGTGATAAAGTTGAGGTTTAAAGTATCTCATATGAGAGAGGGAATCATACAGCTTCATTATGAACATTTATTCTCTATTTAAATCATGTCTGAGATACTTTTAATTAAATAAGAACCCAAAGACTCTAGGTAAATCTATAAACTTTAATGAGATTTGGAAACCTTGACCATCACAATTAAAATTTATCTACTAGGGCTTTATCAAATTGTTGCCATTGCATAGTCCCTTTTTGGATTGATGCTTATAGATCCTCCACTCTGAAGGGGTTTACTCTGAAGTACATACACACACACACACACACTACTGGATGGTTTTTAGACTGAACCAAAGATAGAAAAAGGCCTGGAGCTTGGGCAAGCTTGTTAGAAGCAATAATCTCACCCTTCCTCCTCTCTCCCACCACCCTATCAATTCTTCCAACTCAAGCCCAATACAGAAACAAGACCTAGGAGTGGGATTATCAATACCCTCCTTTTATTCTGAACATCCTCTTCATAGTCATTTTCAAGACATTTTCAAGACAAACAACTGACACTAATATGAGAAAATGAAACAAATGAGTTGAACTTGTCATGCTCGAGTGTGAAAGCTCAGGGAATCCCATGAGGCGGGCTCTGAACAATGGAGACAAAGAGACCAAGTTCCATCTAGTTAAGATGCTTTTTGAGTTCCCCTCAAGCCTTACATCTATGTGCCCACATAACTTTATTGGAACACCCTGTGAATTTTAAAACTGTCTTCTGAAGTTCAAGCTATTGTGGTTTTTCAAAATACTCCTTTCCTCTTTTCTCCCTGCCCACTCCTGGAGATAATCACTTGCCAAGTTAGACATGAATGTGTACATATTTTACTTGACTCATATTTCCATGAAATGAGGCGGCTTTCAAGAGAATTGCCCTGGGCTACAGATATGGCATTCGGTATCACCAAATTTAGTTAACTGGACTGGAGCTAAGAAAATAAATATGAAAACAAAAACCAGAAAATTGTTCTTGATATAGGATATTAAGTATGCATACATTTACTTATTCAATCGGTCTTCACCCAACAAATGTTTATTAGCTGCCTACGATGTGCCAATCGCTGTGCTAAGGGGGCTGGACAGACCAATTCCTTCATGTAGCTTACAGATTACTTGGATTTGAGCCAGGCCAAACTAGAAAAACTGATAGGCTGCTACACCATCAGCTGCAAAAACATAAAGTTAACGTGAGTCCATAAGTGGTACCCACTGTAACAAAAACTGATTATTCACAGTCATTCACAAGAGCAGATCACATAGGAATCCAACCAAATAGTACCACCAGATTCCCTTTAAACTCTGCTCATCCTCAACAGCCTCCATATTCTTATTCTTCTTTTCCACATTGCATATACTGGAGGAGGATAAAAAACAACATGATGTATAGTAACTTTTACTAATGAATTAACCTTTAAGGAAATCCCTTTGCAGACTCAAGATTTAATTAACAGTGGAAGAACCAAGCTAAGCTTAGCCAAATTTTGTGCCAAGGATTGGGGGTCTTTCTTTCTATCCTGGAGGTCTTCTAGGATTACATAAATAAATGTGGTGTGGCATCTTTTTTTTTTCTTTTCTTTCCAGTTTTAAGATTTCTTCCATCTGCTCAAAAAAGGAAGGGTGGATCAAGAGAAAAGGGAGGGAGGAGGAAGAAGAGAGTGGGTAGAAGGGGGATTAATCTATCTGTTGTTCAAGGCAGCCTGACAGAGGGAAGAGGAGTATTGAACCACAGAAGATTAACCAAACTTCAATGTACCTTCCCCAAAGCAGGAGGAATGTAATGCTACGTGGTGTTCCACTGATAAGCAAATCCCTCTAAATCCTTTCAATTTATTTCTTGGCCTGGAGAAATTACATATTATTTAGGAGGCAAGGAAGAAGAAAATACAAACCACCCCACTCAACCACACACCATCTCTAGGAATCTAGACCAGGAGCCTATTGATTACATACACCTAAGGTCTGGGTTGGGTAGCTTTTTCCGATTGGTGCAGTCCTCTCTAAGACAGCTAATCAGGAAGGCTTGGCTGTGTTCCTACTGTTAAGTCTTTTGGTTTTTCCCACAAACTTTGTTGAGTATTTAGGGTCTACCCATTACAAGGGAATGCCAAAATTATAACCAAAGCTCCAAAGACCTAATCTAGTTTTGTTGTTTATATTTTTGTCTCCCTGCCACTGCCGCCTTCTTCCTCCTCCTCCTCCTCCTCCTCCTCTTCTTCTTCTTCTTCTTCTTCTTCTTCTTCTTCTTCCTCTTTTTTTTTTTTTGTGGTATTTCCATGCTAAGTGAGGTTTTTATGCCAATACTATCACCAAAATCAAGCCTCTGTTTTTAACAGGCTAGTGACCAGATCAAATATTAATATAATCCATAAAAAGTGATGTAGGTCTCCGTTAATGGATGGTAAAATTCAAAAGTCATGGAGAAGACCAATGTGTGTTTTTAAACTGAAATTTTACCATTATTCATTTCTCCATGTCCTCTCTTGCTCTGTAGTTCAGGGAGAAGAAATGGGTTTTTGGAAGAAAATAGGAAAAATAGACTCATTTACTTTGTGGGATGGTTTTTCTCTTGGTCCTCTATTTTGTGGCCTAACCTTACCACTCAACACAGGAGAAACAGCCCTTCTTGGCAGCTTGAGATCACAGCTTTAAAAGGCTTAATAACAGACCAAAATGTTGGTGGAGAGCAATGAGTTACAGGATAAATCCAGTCCTGGATATTGGTCAGCAATTCTGAAAAAAGATGTAAGGTAGCCATTTGGTATAGAGCAAATAGCCATGGTTCTCAGTCTTTGGTCACTGATGAATTAAGGTATGCTAGATGAGCATGAGAGAAAGGAGTAGAAAAAACAGCAAGATGTTAGGAGTCAAACATAACCTAATATATATATATATATTTTTGTCTAAGGAAAGCCACTTTTACTGAAAAGAGCGTGCAATGCATGTGAACATCTGTTGTGTCTGTCAATGTAGAAAACAGTTGAGAATGGCTATCCTGAAGAACTAAAAGTATGACAGATTCATGCCAATACATAAGAAACTATGAAAAAAAAGCAAGCTCAAGACAATATAAACACAAGAAGGAAGAGCACATTAGCACAACCGGGAGCTTGGCATGTGGCACAGCAAATTTACCAAGAGCAATCAAATGCAATGAATTGAATGTAAAATACAACTGATAAAAAGACAAGATGTTTTTTCCTTATTACACTGAAGAGAATATCTCCCACTCAGCCAAGGGACATAATATTAGAAAGTCAGATACAAATGTCAGAGCAACAGCAGCAGTTGAAGCCAGTTTTGTGCATTTGACATATGATTTAATAAAATACTGATGGAGTTACAGGTAATCTGCAGTAAATTTGAGTCAGAACTATAAGGAAAAAGTGAAAGCCAACTGAATAACATGATATCCAACCCCAAGAGAGGGAAAAGTCAAAGGGTTTTGACTTTGGATTGAGAATTTATCCCCAGTTACTCATGTCTCAAAGACAATTCCAACCTCCCACAAAGAAGATTGGGGGATGGATTCAAATAAAGTTCTTCAATTTGTATGATAAATCCCAAGTTAGAGAAAGTCTTTTAGGTCCTGCTGAATGAGAAATTCAGGACTCCAGATGGACTCACACCACAGAAGTCACTTTCTCATTCCCAGGCTACAGCATACCATAGTGGATTATCTCATCTTAGATACAGATTCAAAAGCAAACACAACAGAACTTTTGTGTGGGAAAAGAAGACTATTCATTTCTCATTTCTTATGGATAGCAAGGCTAGTCATTTTCCCAAATGTATAGGCAACAGAATTCATTCACTGTAAAAATGGGTGATATCTCGCAGGTGTAATCCCAGGCTGGAGATCTATGTAGTCACACGGGATTCTGTGCTCACAAGGGCCTTGGGCTTGGTTTAATGCTCTGCTCTCACCATCTTGAAGTCCTTAACCATTTAATTTTGAACTTGCCTTTTATAAGTGAAGTTCAATGAGACAATGGAGCATGTGCATAAGGAAAGGAGATACATGCAATGCGTGTGTCCAGCCCTGTTCCTTGCCACCCCATCTACATATAAAGTTTTTGGTGCCCTGTGAGCATAGGATTCTGTGGACCCATAATGTAAAGAAATAAGATGAATCAAACAGATTTATCTGAATGAATCCCCCAGTCTTTCTTCATGGGAGGTTGGTATTATCTTCGAGACAAGAGTGACTATGGATAAAGTCTTGTCCAAAGGTGACCACTTTTGCATTTCTTTCTTTTAGGGTTTCATACCATGTCCTCTGATATGAGTGTTGAGTGTGTTATATCTGCTGAGTAAGTGGGTCTCCAACAGGCTATTGCTTTTCCTTTGAATCAGAAGTTGCTTAGAAAGCAGAGAGAAGGCAATGGTGTTCTAAGAACATAATAACTGAGGAAATCTATCACATCCTTTCTTACTTCTATTAGCTAACCACTTACACTAAAAATAACAAATAGAAAGGGAAAACACCACCCAGAGATTTTTTCCTTTCATTATAGCTTATTCATCAGTAAGGTGAAGGTAGAATGTCAGTAGAAGAGACATGCATCAAAAAAGTGAAATAAAGGGGCACCTGGGTGGCTCAGTTGGTTAAGCGTCTGACTTTGGCTCAGGTCATGACCTTATGATTCATGGTGTGCTGTAAGCGTAGAGCTTGCTTAGGATCCTCTGTCTCCCTCTCTCTTTGCCCTTCCCACACATGTGTGCTCTCGCTCTCTCTCTCTCTCAAAAATAAACAAACACTTAAAAGAATTTTTTTAAGTGAAATAAGGACAGATGGAGAGTCTCTACTCTTCTGGTAAGAATAATACACATATGCATACATGAGCCATGAAATATGAATCATGTTATTTCGGGATCTTGGGAAAGTGGGATGTGCTTCCAAACTGACCCTCTAGGAAGAGAAAGTCAGTAAGTGCCACCACTGCTGAGTCGGTGCATCTTTTAAAAACTGTGTCAGAAGAATATTTTTAATTTACACTCTGACTCTTTGAAAGAAATCAATATGTCATTTGCTGGGACTTTTTTTTATCCAAGCATCTTTATTTAGCTTTCCTGTATTTTTTTCCCCTAGTCTTCTAGACAGCAAAAGAAAAGGTGTTTTGTTTGTATTTGTATTGATTCGATCACTTTGAGCAAAAAATAAACAACTAAATAGAGCCGAGTAGCTTTAAACAATCTTTTGGGGATCAAGATCTCTAAACAACATAGTTTCTCATTCTAGGTGATTGGAAATAAACAGAAATCAATAAAACAGGATTACTGGGCAATAAACAAGAGAAGCCACATTCATAATTTAAGAAGCTTCTTTTCATGCATTCATTACTGAAGAATGCACTTGAGCCCTATTCTATTTTTACAACAGCATAGATTTCCTCCCAGCATGTAGTCTTTTCTTTTAAATTTTGCTTTTCCTTAATTCTTTCTTTCTTTTTTTTTAATTTTTATTTTTTTAAGAGGTGCTGAAAAAAGTCTCTCTAAAATATATCCAGAAGCTCCCACATTCCTAAAGCTGTTCAGAGGAACTAACAAAGAAGGTGCTTAGCATAAAAGGCAAGGATTAGTTTCTCAAGCTCTTTCTCTCCCAGACGTTCCTGTGTCCAGCAAAGTTCCAGGGAAGGAAGAGGGCACGGCATAATATGGGCATAGGGCCTGACGGAACATGGTCCCTGCCTTCAAAGTATTCACACTATAGCAGGAAACACAAGTGTTGGAGACACTGTCAGTATCCACTCTACTCTTCCTCCTTTCTAGGGCTGGTGATATGACCAACCTAACCAAGTCTCCTTTGCAACTAGCCATGTGACATCAGTCTGGACAACGTGGTGAGTAAAGAAATCTGCTAGAGGTTCTGGAAATACTTATCCTATTCCCAATAAAAGAGGGAGAAATGGCGGTCCCACTGTTTTTCCTTCCTTGGGTTATGATGGGGTATGTGAAGCAGCAGTGGCCATCTTGTAACCAGAAGGTGGCAAGTGTGAGGGAAAGAGCAAAAGATCTGAGAAGCTAACTCTGATATTGCCAAATGTGCAATCTGAGCCCAAACAAGCAGTTTTCTACTGTCCAGATGCCAGGATTCTTGTTAAGTGAGAAAATGTATCCCTTGTTCCATCACTTCAGATCAAGTTTTCTCTTACTAGAAGGTGAACACAATCAGAACAGGAAAAGCAATGCGTAGCAAGCAACGAGAGACAGAGATGATGCAAGGTGTCATGTGAGTGATCTCTGCCTTTGGTGGACATTAGGCCCCAGGTAGCATTTTAATAGTATCTAGGAGTGGGACTTGAAAAGCTTCACAGTGATTACCATGCTCTTATATGTCAACTCTATGGCCCAATTGAGAGTTCAAAAGGAGTCTGAGAGGAGAGATCATTTTGGAGTTGGATAAGACGGGATAAACATTTTCACCATAGTGAGAGAATATATTTTGAATTGAGTATCTTGTAAGTATGTGCAATTCACATATCCCAGGCTGAAGTGATCATCCCCTCCCACTGCTGCCATTCTTGTCTCTGTCTATGGCACCATTACCCACCAGGAACAAGCACAAACCCTCAGGGCCATCTCTGAATCCTCCCTGCTCAGCATCACCCTCCAGGCACCAAATCGCTCAAAGGCCATCTCTAAAATGTCTTTCTGCCTTTCATTTATATGGCTCTGGCTACTTATACGGATGAATCTTGAGAATCTTTAATCAGACTCCCTGCCTCCACTCACCTGTCTATTTTCAATGAACACAATAAAGCATTGCCAGAATAAAAACATGACTTTATATGTGACACTCTCTTCTTCCAAATGTATTCCACTGCCCATCAAATGAATTCTAGACTTACTATTATTATTATTTTTTTTAATTCAAGATCTTCCACCACTGGGTTCCAATGTAACTTTGTAGCACTGTTTTTCACTACTACCTGCCCCTGTAAGCATCTCCTCACTACAACTACTGAATAAAAATTTGCCGGAGAACCTGGGTGGCTCAATCAGTTAAGCATCGGACTCTTGATTTCAGCTCAGTTCGTGATCTCACAGCTCTTGAGATCGAGTCCCATGTTGGGCATTGTGCTGACAATATGGAGCCTGCTTGGGATTCTCTCCCCCTCTCTCTCTGCTCCTACCCCACCCATTCTCTCTCTCCATCTCTCTCTGTCTCTCTCCCTCTCAAAATAAACAAACTTTTAAAAAATGTTTTCCATGCTTTGAACAAGTCTGCTAAGTTTCTGACAATGTCCTGACTTATATTGCTCCTTACCCAGCTCTATCTGAATTTTATTCCATTTCTACCTGGTAAGATTATATATTTCTTTAGAACACAACCCAAATACATTTTCATTAGGCTTTTTCCTGGTCCTATGGCTGAAAAATAAAATATTCTAGCAGGCCAACTTAATCTCACTTAATGTAGTTACTGTATTCTGGCTTATAATACACATCTGACTTACGTTTTCCTTCTACTTGATTGCTACTTAAGCAAAGATAGAGCCAACTATACCATCAAAGGAAAAGTGTCGTGTGTGGGGTCAGAAAACAGGAGCTCTGCCCCTGGAAGGAAGCCCAGGGTGATCACAAGCACTCTGAGCTATAGTTTGCTCTCCTGTAAATTTGAGACAATGACATCTACCTCATGCTTTGTTGTGTGGAGTGAAATGGATATCGACAACTCAGACATGTTACTATTCTGTGATGTGTTGTTAATATTTAATACTATTTAAAATTGGTTTGAAATTATTCACAGGGCTATAGCGCTAGACCAGAGCTTGGGTGCAGGATATATATTTAAATGTATAGCAGGTGCTCAGGGAATGTCTGTGGATTTAAATAGAATTGGATAATCCAGGAGTCATGTTTAAAGGGTGGAAATGATATGAATGGAAGAGAGAAGCACTTCCCATTCTTGTCAGATTATTAGGAATTCTTACCTTAGAAGGTGTCCAGGACAGGAATACTTTTATAAGCTATTTGCCAAGAATGGGAGTTGCTCTGGAAGAGCATATATGCTTTCAAGATACAATATGTCTCATTGGTCCAGACAAGCATATAGGCAATTTGCCCAGCAATTCCACAACTGTGTACCAGCATGTCAATTCCCTACCTTCAGGACTATAGGCTTAAGGTAAGTCAACCTCTAATAGATATTGGGACAATTTAAAATTTTTATTTTTTTTATAATTTTTTTTAATGTTTTCTTTTTTTTGAGAGAGAGAGACAGAGACAGAGCTTGAGCAGGGGAGGGGCAGAGAGAGGGAGACACAGAATCCGAAGCAGGCTCCAGGCTCCAAGCTGTCAGCACAGAGCCTGATGCGGGGCTCGAACCCACGGACCGTGAGATCATGACCTGAGCCGAAGTCTGACACCCAACTGACTGAGCCACCCAGGAGCCCCGGGACAATTTAAAATTTTAATAGACCAGTCTTTGCAAATAGTCCAGCAAGTACCAAAAACAAGATTTGGAGTTCTGCTTCTCATTATTCCAAATAGCCTTGGCTGAGCAGAGACTAGGGAGAAACGACCCATGGTTTTTTGGTCACACTAGTCCTGTCTCAATTAAACCTTTAAGTAGAATTCTTTATATAAAAGAAAGTAAGAGTAAACGTAATCGCTGTGAATAAATGCCCTGTAAAATGACTTCAGCAATTATGCTGTTTGTAAGTACCTCTGAGTCCATTAAGATAAACATCTATCTTTGAATATTCACATTAATGCACTAGACTGTTCTTTCTTAGATAAATCTTATTTGAACACTGTGCAGTTTATCATCCCTTGCTCTTCTCTTCGATGCACACATTAATGCACACAGGGGGAGAGCATTTGAATGGTGTTAGTCACAGAGCACACATTAACACACAAGGCAGTCTCTAAACATCTTTAAGTTCAGAATAAATATACTTTAGGTTTTAAATACCTTCATAGGCTGTATACCCAAGAACACATCAGACTGGACTCTTACTTTCTCACATAAGTAACATCTTATAGGGAAAGGCAACACATGCTTATATTTAAGATTGTTTTCATATGCTTCCAATCGCTCAGCACACAGAGGTTCAAATGGAATCTAATTCCCTACTTACGTGTCTAGAAAAAATATATCTCCGTATTTATGTCAGAGGATATATCTATAGCTATATTTGTATTTTTAAGCTTGGGCCTCAATTTCATTAACTTTTACAATCAAATTGGGAAAACTCTCAAGGATCCCCAATACCTATTCAAACCACTGGTTTCTTCTCTCTGTTCAAGTGAAGGGCAGACATACCCCATAAACAGTGCATGGCTTTAACTGCCTTCCGTGGGTGTCATGCTGGCTATAACAATATCATCAGGGGCAGGATAAAATTTAACAGTCAATATTCAACAACCAGTGCAGCAGGAGAATGGATTAATCAGAACGGACAGTGGCCATAGTACTGGAGCTGGGTTCTGGCAGCTTTGGCTGCCCCAGGCCTTAAGGTACGGACATAGGGAGATGTTGAGTGGGAGGGATGCAGGTGGAAGTAGAAGACACTTGGGGTCTCGAGGCAGCGGCTGTTTATCAACTAGTATCAAAGTGTTCCCATAATTTTAACAGATTTAAACAGATTGGTTAGGAGAGGACACTAAGGATGCCAAGGTGAGACATTAAATTTGGGAATAAATTCTTCTGCACTGAGAAAAATTCTGCTCCGCAGTCTCCAAGGATATTCCCAGCTGCACCTAGGTGGATGCCTCACCATTTGCTTATTCAAGTCTTTTCTGCTTTGGGGTAAACAGAAAGGCATCTGAAATGGCCCCAGTCCTCAAGCTTATAATTAGGTAGGAAAGTGCCTGCAATGAATGTCTTAAAATAATGGCTCTGAGGGAAAATTTTTTTAAGGGCTCTGAGGGAAGAGCAATAACTTGTGACTGGAATGGCAGGGAAGAATTCATGGAGGTGATGGTCTTTGGGTTTGGCTTTGAACAAGATACAGGATATTAATAGGCAGAGGTGGGGACAGATAGTCCAGGGATTGGCACAAGTTACTGCAGAGAAGCAGGAAAGTAAAAAGGAGGGAATGGGAGTAAGAGACTAATGTGGTTGCCTGGAGCATTGAGTAAATATGGAGCAGTTGGGTTGTGGCATGAAAAAAAATGTATATAGAGAGAGAAACAGACAGACATGAAGAAAGAGGAGATGTTGATGGCTCCAGGGAAATTTACCCTTTTTACCTGACACACAAACCAAATCAAATATGCACTAATCCTGAATCAGCACGACGATCTTTTTACACAAATGCCAGTACACGTTATTTGTTTAATCCCAGGAGGAATGCACATTCCAAGCATTTAAAAGCACTGTTAGGTCAAGCTAATTTTCACTGCTGGGGACACTCCACTGAATGAGGACATTCCTATAGACACTCCAGAGATGAATGGAACGCCGGTCTGTACCTCTTCGTAAGTAAGGCCTCCACAAAGCCTTACAAATAATTCCTATCTGTGGGTAAGCATTTTACTCCTGTTTGGAAATTTATCCCGCTGGGTTTTTCTGTCTTCCAACTGAAGAAAATGTTTAGCCTGGGAGACAGTTAATAAAGCCCTGCAGAGTTACTTCCCACCCTGTTGGAGGCGATTAAATGCCATACATTTGGAATGGTCATGTTTATGCCTGTGTGTGTGCATGTGTGCATGTGCGCATGTGCGTGAGAATAACAAAAACATAAAAGGGACAAAGTTTTAACGGCCCCATAGATTCCCAGCTGGAACACACTTTAGGAAGAGAAAGTTACATAAAAGAAACTTGGGTAGCTTTAAACACCATCTGGGCCATGCTGCGCTCATCTGAGCTTTACCTATTTAAAAAAAAAAAGCAGCACAACAAAAAGTACCTACAAATACAACTAGAGAAGAGATTTTCTGATTCTTTGGAGATCAGATGCTCTTGCCTTCAAACATGGGCAGCCTTCAGTCCTATTTGGTTCAAGGATACATTTTCCTTTTTAAAGTAGCTAAAAGAGCCTTCTAAAGTCTAGTCCTAATCTTTGGAAGAAAAATGAAAAGATGTGAAAAATAAACCCAGTGCTATTAGGCCCAATTTAGAGAGATTTCCAAACAACTCAATTACTTTCTATAGTTTTGAGAGGCGAAAGGTAAACCCGTGAACCTCCACAGGTAAGACACAGGCATTTCCAAACCTTACGGCATCGTGCAACCAAAGAAAGGGAAGACAATAAAGCTAAGGGCATTGAACTAAACCAGGACTAAAACAACAGAGTAATAAGCACAGAGAACACCATACCTTCCAGTTTCTTATTTTAATTAGTCAGCATCAAGGTTGGGATATTTAATATTCATAAACCAATTTATGGGTAGAAATGTTTTTGGCTTTTGCTTCCATTTTTCAACTAAACCAGAATCCACCTCCATCTTTTACATCAGACATTAACACATCTGAAGGAGAGAGGTTTGAGAGAGGGTTTAATTGTATCCTTTTATTAAAAGGGAGAGTAATATTTTCTCTCGGGAGACAATTTTGATGTGAAGTTTTAATTGCCAAGACTCACAGTACCCTGTCAAACCATTTTTCTTTTCTTCTTGCATTATAAGGGTAATGAGATCACCAAAGAGGCAAAATCACAAAGGTCATAGATTGAGTCCAGAAGACACGTGGGATTCATACTTCCTGTATACAGTGAGTCCTAAGGCCTAATCAGCAAATTCGGTAAAACACAACTAGTTTATGATAAAGGAACTCCTAAAGACATATATAATAGCATTATGATTTTACATAAAAAGAACTATGTTAGGGAGTGCCTGGATGGTTTAGTTGGTTAAGTGTCTGACTCTTGATTTCGGCCCAGGTCATGATCTCATGACTCGTGAGTTTGAGCCCAGGTGTTTGAGCCCCACGAGTTCAAGCCCTCAAAACAAATAAATAAACTTTGAAAACAGATATATGTAATAACATTACTTTTAATCACATCTTTATTTTATTTATTTATTTTGAAAAAATTACACAAGGCCTGTTAAAGAAGCTATGTGGCATCTGGACAAAATGACTTGCTTTGAAAATTTTGGGAATTACATTCTCTGGATGGAGTTAAAGAATGCTTTGAAATTGCTCTTTTTTAGTGAATGTCAAAATAGTGAAGTTCTGGAGAATAAAGCAATGAGAATTTGCAAATACAGCCTTCCCCCCATAAACATTACAATTTGATCTTTAAGGGAGAGGAAAAGAGGGCTATGAATACTGACTCTATGTAACACAAGCCTTTTTCTTTTTCTTTTTTCTACCATTCTTTTTTTTTTTTTTTCAATCCTCATCTGATTCATAAAAAAGTAATTTGGAGCATTTTAGTTTCTTTTCCCACTTAATAACAGTAATGACCTTCTGGGTCAAACATTTCCTCCTAGTTAATGATCAGTTAGCTGAAAGGCTGGGTAACAAAGACCTGCAACCTAGTCACTAACAGCCAATTAACATCCACTTTCTCAGTCAGTGCTGTTTAAATATAACAAGACATATGCCAAGCTATCCACAGAGGGCTGGATACCAAAATCATATCATTAAAAACACACTTCCATCAAGGCAAGGCTCTCGGGACATTGACGCTATCACAGCAGTGGTTTTTCTGAAAGATAGGCAAATGGCAATGTGTCTCCTTGCTCCAATTCTCAGCAGAGGGACTTTGCCTGGAGAAGACAAATCCCCTCATCTCCACTGGTCTGTGAGAGAGTGAACATTGGACACCCCATGGAGACTTAATGGGGACACTTCAAGGAGGAGCTTCTGGGTCCAAATGCTGTCCTATGCATGTGGCCAAAGTCCTTATCTCTTTGGGTCATAGTAGACCTCCTGCTAGTGTCCTATCACATAAGGGAATAAATCTTAGAAAAAAAATCCAAATTTAGATAATTATGTCCTGTGGCTTTTCTACTAGGTTTAATTGGATTCAGTTTTTTCTTCTCCATATGTTGTAATTTCATGTAATTTATGAGATTACATAATAGCTCTTTAGCATTCCTAGGCAATATCTTGGAAGCTGTAATGCTGTTGGCTAAAAGTTTCAGGACAATCATTTGTTGATTAATATTTTAGAGCTATAATGCAAGAGATGATGAAAATCACTATCATATTACCAAATCTGTCATTCATTCATTTTTTAATGCCCCCAAAGACTTCAGTGCATGATGGAGTAAATAAACTTGAATATCATTTATCATGGATTCCATACACTAGCTCCATCAAATGGATGAAACTGTTCTAAAAATCTTCAAAGCATTATGATAATCATGCTTTTCATTCCTATAGGGACTTTACTCAGAGTACTCTTTACATATGATGCAGAGTACTATCAGGACTAGTCAGAGGTCATAGGCTTAGTTGTGACACAGAGGAGACAAAACAAGTCTCCTGGTCTCCATCAACTATTTTTACTCCATGACGATATGAGAAAGAGTAACAAACTTAGGTTAATGGCTTAGGAATCTGGCTCATGGCTACCAGAGAGAAGAGAGAGGGGTACTTCATATCTTCTAAATTTCAGTCAACTTGTTATTAAACCTTCTGTGAGCTTTTTCTTTAAGTGGCAATTTGTTTAAAATACATACTTCAGGGAATAAAAACACACTTATTACTTATAGCACAGCGCATGATGTTTTCAAGAGACAGAAGAGTTTGCAAGCTGTGGAGGGAGTCCAAAAGTTATGTTACCAGTGGTGATGAATAAGGCAGGTTTGTCCTTTTTTTTTTTGAGGCATAATTGACATATAATGTTATATTAATTTCAGGCGTACAAAGAGGCAGGTTTGTTTTTATGCAATGGACACGTTTTCAAGACCCTTCACCTGCAACAAGGCAGGTAAAATAGAGATCATATTACTTCAAAGCATGTGAAGCAGCATAGAACAAAACTATGTAGAACACTCATGGAGACTTTTTGTCACCACCTTCCCACCCGCAGAAGAGACAAGTAATATCTTTTAATGAGTAGCCCCAGTAAAACAACATGAATGATCTTGGACTTTTGCTATCAGCAATATGAGCATTTGAACATTAGCTCCCGTGTGGGGGTAAGGGTATGGGGATTGGATTTGTGTGGAAAGCTGCTTCCATAGCAGTGGATTCAATCTGTATTTTGAGTCACACGAAAGGCCAATAAATATCAGTCCTTGCTGAACTTTACTGTGTCCTTGATCCAGACTAAAAAAGTGAACTGGATCAAGTGAAATGAAGCTTTTTCTAATATCCATAGAATATTGTGAGGGAACCATGGATCAGGGAGCTGGAACCCTGGTATCCAGAGAAGAACTGAGAGCGTGAATTGTTCTGGCCTATATTTTCATGGAGCATGAACAAAGGGGTGGGTGCTGGAATCAGATTCTGTTGGATAGTGACGGTTATCAGCCCACTCTCTTCCTTTCCTGGCTCCTTCTGCCCTTCAACATATCATATGAATTACCATGCATTTTGGTCCCACTCTTTCTCCTGTATCACATCGCCACTAACTTCTCTATTTCATACCCATTCTTCACAAAATGTAGTCTTCCTGGGGTACCTGGGTGGCTTAGTCGGTTAAGTGTCTGACTTTGGCTCAGGTCATGATCTTGCAGTTCACGAGTTTGAGCCCCACGTTGGGCTCTGTGCTGATAGCTCAGAGCCTGAAGCCTGCTTCAGATTCTGTGTCTCCCTCTCTCCCTGCCCCTCCCCAACTCATTCTCTCCCACCACCCTAAAAGAAAAATTAAACAACGACAACAACAACAACAACACCCCCCCAAAATGTATTTTGCTTTCCTTAGTTACAGGCTGGCCATTTGAATTAGATCAACCAACCTACGGTATACAGTTTGGCTAGCATTCAGCAATTAAAGAAATAAATGGGTAGGCAGAAAAACTGAACATCGAGAATCAAGAGAAAGAACTTTTTAGCATCTAACAAAATTATACTAACCCCTAAAGCCATGGGGTTAATTTGCAAAACAGAATCAGAACTTTATTCAGTTTTAAGAGTTTCATCAATTATTTTTTGAAAAAAGAAATTTATCTTTTGAACCAGAAGTTTCAATGTGCTTTATTTATTTATTATTTATTTATATTTATTTATTTTGAGAGAGAGCACGAGTGGGGGAGGGGCAGAGAAAGACAGAGAGAGAATCCCAAGCAAGCTCCACTTTGTCAGCACAGAGCCCGACGCAGGGCTCAAACCCACGAACCGTGAGATCACAACCTGAGCCGAAATCAAGAGTTGGACACTCAACCGACTGAGCCACTCAGGAACCCTAAAAATGTGCTTGAATTTAAAGAGAGAGAGAGAGATGCACTTTATGCAAAAGTCAAGGTATTGTTAGAGAGACTAAAAGAAATACTCTCCACAGGGTTTTTGAGTTGGTAGATGATACAGATGCAGCTCAATTTACTACATCTCCACATTCGGGGGCACTGAAAAGACCCCTAGTCAGGCAAGAACTTGAAATGAAGTCCAGGGACCCTAATGATAGCTTTCTAAGGTAGAAAAGATGAATCATGTGCACTTGAAACATTTGCATCCCCTACATTTAAATAAAGACTTTTTTGTTGGTCAGGATATTAATTTGATGGAACTTTCTATCTCTTGAGTGTTCCAAATTGAGCTTGTATTGGACCCAGTTCAACACAAATAGTAGACATTTTGTGATTATTAAACAATGAATCCATACAGATTTGAAGATGGTATACAAACTAAGAGCTGCTTTCTTAAAATGAATAGCAAGGAAACAACAAAGAAATAATTACCCTCAAAAAGTGTTCATGAATTGTTTGGTTTTTCCCCAAAGGCCAGAGGTATGTATTTGGCCTTCAGCATGCATTCTTCTCTAGAAGAGAGTAGGAGTATAGAATTGTAGACTCCCTTAGGGGGATGGTATAAGGAGAGGTAACATTTAAAATTATGGAGGCCCAAGGAATGTGTGTTGTCCACGGTGTTGCCTCACTGAGAAATGAGTTGAAAAATAGATATTCTAGTCTACTCTAGACCAACAGCTCAGGATAGACAGCTTCAGGAATGATGGGTGAATATCAATCAGGAAGCTAGTGAGATAGGCCAAAAAAGGACTCAGAATCCATAGGGAGAGACTTTTCAGTCATCTGCTGCCATAGTGGAGGATGTAGCCAGAGGTTATATGATTAAAACAAAAAGAAGCCCCAAAGCCCAAACAGAAGAGAATCTGACATTTTCAAAGACTTAGAGACAAGCTATAGTCTCTCTACAGAAGAAAAGGTAGAAAGGTAAATTTAAAGCAACCACAGTAACAAAGAAGTAACAATTGCACACTATTTATTAAGTACTGAGTGTTAAGCACTGTGCCAAGTTAGCATTCTGTTCCATTTAATCCTCCCCTTGTGGAGCCCATTTTACTCTTTCTATTTTGCAGAGGAGGAAACGGAGGTTCTGAGAGACTGAAGAATGTAGATAATAAGTTGCAAAGCTATAATTCTGATCCAATTCTGTCTGATTCCAAGCTCTTTCTCTTAACCGGTAAGCTGTGGTCAGAGACAGGAGAGGAAGCTCAAGAAGAGTATAAAAGGGTTTTAAACCCTCAGCAAATCTACGATACTGATGTGGACCTTATGAGGCTCAGGAGTAATGTTAATATCACTAGATAAAAATGTATAAACAACTGAATTTGTAGTTTGAACTAGACACCTGAGAATGGGTATCAACTCTATATAGACCTGAGAGTCTACACATCTATATTTTGGGTCTCTTCCCACACTCCTTTTTTTATTTTTTTTTTAAATAGATGGTCTACAAATAACAATGTAGAATGCCTCTCTGTTATTTAATGTAACATAAACTGCAGTTGAAATATTTGGGGGATATATCTAGTTTATTCCCTAACATTTTCCTGCAGGTTAGTAGAGCCACAGGCCAACGGCATGTTCTACACCACCAGTCTTAACATCAGTTCTGTCAACCTTAGCTGACACATTTGCTATGTACAGAATGCTTACTCATTAAAAGGTTATTTGTGCCAAATTGCAGTGCAACAGACAGTAGAAGCGAGGCTTACAAATAAGCTAAGAGAGTGTATATAGTAAAACCTGGATCTGGGATAGGGTAGTTTTTGAGGGAAGTTCTCAGTTTTTTTTTTAAACCTTAAGGTAGTCATAGTGAATTATTAAGCCACAATTTCCCTTGGAAGAGAAAATGATTCTGAATACCATCAACCTTGGTATAAAATCTTTTAAAGCCTTTTGTATAAAATCTTTTAAAGTATTTTTCTATATTGCCAAGAGAAAAACATTTTCAAATAATTTAGATATCCCAATGTTTTCTGGAAAGAGTAGACTCTCTATCCTCAAATTCTGATTTTACTAGCTCTGGATAAAAAAATCCCACTCCGCTAGGTCAAAAACATTGAATTTTTCACTGTTTGCAAATAAAAAAATATCCTTTAAAATAGAAATAGATCAAGGAATCCATGTCCATCCATCAATCTCTTCATCCGTCTAAAAAGTAATTTTTGCCTTGTGATATACTCTTCAACTCCATCTTCTACACTATTTTAGGGGTACATTCCAGAGATTGTTTCCAGCAAAAAATCTTCTTTCTTTCTATACTTTGTTCTGGTTTTTTTTTTGCACCACTATTTCAAGGCCTATTTTCAATCTCCCAGAAAATCTATTCCCCAACACAGCCCTGGATTTCAACCTTGCCTAAATTTCTCTTTTCCCCAAGTTCCTGTTGACATTATGATTTGAGGAAATCTTTTTAGAAAGACAACCTGTATCTGTTGGTAAGGTGAACACAACTCAAGTTCAAGTCAGGAACAGTAACTATTTTGTAGTACATATTTTGTGGTTCACGACTTCATATTTTCAAGAAGGGGTCAAAATAGTCTGTATCTTTTATCTGGTTAAATTTCATAGGAGAGTCACAAAAATTAGATTAAGATAAAGGAGTAGTCCAGACAACATGCTATTTATTATAACCTGTGCTGTAGGACTCCACATACCACTTCTCCAAAGATTACTCTCTTGTCTGGTGCCTACATTGTTTTCCCACAAGAATGCCTTGGAGGTGGAGGGATGGGGAGGAAACAACAGGGAGAAGGAGCTGGGAAGCAAGAGAACATAATGTAATTGCCTGACTATCAGCTCCACTATCATAATTACTTTCAAACTCTGACATGAGTTGAATCAGATGAACAACCAAATCAATTTCTGCAGTTGGCGATCAGTGCATTCTTAGCTTATAAATTAAAATGTCACTACTGGAGTACAAAGTGATGCCACTTCTGGGCTCCCTAGTACATTGGGAAGAAGAGCGGAGCTCCCTTCTTCACACCCTTTATGCTTTCCTTGCCCTGTCTCTCTTAGCTTTGGACCACATTCTTTGTTTTCTCAGTGTGGTCCCAGCATCTGTGTCTGTGTGGAGGGTCCTTTAACACAGTGTAATTCTATACACAGATCTCATGTCTCTTCATCAGAGAAGTACATGAACCATGGGGCAATCCAGAATAGCACAGATTGACAACTTCCTCTAATATATGATTTCTAAGAGGTAAAGGAAAAGATAACCTTGCTCAAAAAGAACCTGGAAGACTGATTGGAAGAA
This sequence comes from Panthera pardus, assembly GCF_024362965.1. Lineage (NCBI taxonomy): Eukaryota > Metazoa > Chordata > Mammalia > Carnivora > Felidae > Panthera > Panthera pardus. The sequence goes on along the minus strand of NW_026526810.1, from coordinate 116,195,646 downwards.
GAAATCCTGATACTGGAGAGGTTACCACTCTGATTTTGCAATGTGACTATCACATGATTACAAAGCTGTGTGACCTTATTTAGATGAGTGAAGCACGGTTTGCAAATCAAATGGGTACCTTACAAACTGTACAGACTCAATTTGGTTATTATTTACTGAGTGCCTCATCTGTGCCAGATACTATGTGCAGCAGTGTAGGTACAAAATAATAATCCTTATGGTCAAGGATTTCATAATCTGGGAAAGAGGGAGATTTGTGCAATGTAATTACAATATGACTGATAAATGCTATTAAAGCAGAACAAATAAATCACCATAGGAACAAAGGAGAGAAGTAACGAATTCAGTGAAAGCTGTAGTGAAAATGTGGCATTATGAGTTGGTTCTTGAAGGATGTCAGCCCTTGCCTGCCACAGTCCCACTCTATCTGCCCAAACATTTTGCTATTTATTCATCCATTCACATTTATTTCATCCCTCATCCATTCACTCCTTAATCATTTATGAAGCACCTGCTTTTTGCTAGGCTCTGTACTAGGACCTGGGGTTCCAATGATGACTTAGCATTACCAGTTATGGAGCAAGTGATAGGTGTGCATTGTTTGCTGTCTACTGATGAGCAGTTAGAATCTGGAAATAATCTAATTTGTGGCTGTCATTTACACAGAATCAGTGTGCCTAGAATCAGACAGAACTTCCAAACTTAGCCTTTTCACTGACTCTTTTACCATGGGTTCCCTTTAAAGAGTTGACCAGAATGTGTAATTGGTCCGTTGGTGCCCAACTGCCCCTTCTTTTTTTCACCCCACCCCCCACCCCTCTATTTCCCACCTGGGGTGGTATGTGAACCCCTGAATCCTGCTCTGAAGTCCAGCTGATACGTGAACATGGCTTTCTCATTCAATTCCTACTGGGTTTTCTTCTGGTTTATCTCACTTAGATCCCAGTGCTCTAGTCCAGACACTTGTCTAGCTTTTTGTCTCATTCATAGTAACCTTATTCTCTGGGAAGAACTTTGAATTTAGTCTTATGCATCTTACTTTGAATAGCTTTCCCTATGAATAATCAATCTTTCTTTCTTTCTTTCTTTCTTTCTTTCTTTCTTTCTTTCTTTCTTTCTTTCTTTTTTCTTCCTTCCTTCCCCCCTCCTTTCCTTCCTTCTTCCCTTCCTTCCTTCCTTCCTTCCCACCCTCCCTCTTTCTTTCTTTCTTTCTTTCTTTCTTTCTTTCTTTCTTTCTTTCTTTCTTTTTTTCTTTCTTTCTTTCTAGATAGAAAGAATGAGCAGGGGTGGGGCAGAGAGACAGAGAATCTTAAGCAGGCTCCATGCCGAGCGTGGAGTCTGACACAATGCTCAATATCATAACCACGTGATCATGACCTGAGCCAAAATCAAGAGCCAGACACTTAGGTGACTGAGCCACCTGGGCACCTCTGAATAATCCAATCTTTATCTGGCATGAAAAATCATCCCCAAATCTATATCCTACTCACCTAACTTGAAATTGATGACCGAGAATAATTATGATCAATTATGAACTGATCATGAGTTTGCTATGTTTGTAGAGGTTGTCCAGGATGCCTAGAGTTGTCCTAGATTCAGGATCTCTCTTTTTCCATCTAAGTTGAGTTAGAACATTCAACTCTAGTATGAGTACCTATACATAAACATCAATTTCATTGTTTTATGTATTAAATACCCTCTAGTGATATTTGATATGAAACAGTACTATGCACGATCTTATACAAATGCCAACTAAATGTAAATTTGCACTTGTTGTGACACGAATAGATCACAGAATTACACACTTATTACCACCCAAGACCAATGTCTCCTTACTCTTTATTCTACACTCCTCCTTTATTAGTAAATCCAGGAGCAGAGAAATCAAGTACCTAAGTCACTACTCCTTTCAACAATTTCAATAGTGGGAAAAACAAACTAACTCATTACACACACACACACACACACACACACACACACACACACACACACTACATACTGAATTCCCATACACACACACTACATACTGAATTCATCATCCCAATATCATGAGTCACAAACCACCCTTCTCACACCATCACCAAATGCTTCCTTCACATATTTCCCTCATTTATCCTATAACAAACTCAGAGAGCAAAGGCTATGTAGTAAAATTGAAGAATCAGTCATCCAGTTAGCAATGCTTGAGATACAATTGATAATAGTATAACACTGATAGAGAAACCACATATGTCCTCTTATTCACATAGAAATAATGACAGTTGGGTATATTTTTCCACCTGACCTCCCAGCACAGGGTATGTGAAGGCAAGTCCATGAAGAGACTATGTTTTTATCACAGTCTGGTGATACAAAGGGAGTTCAATACGGGTTTCTGATAATGAAATGTCTAAGGTGCTAAAACTAGTTTCAACCAATTTTCCACCTCGTTTTATCTGGATGCCTTCTCATACTCGTGGAGAAATGTCAGTGCATGAAAATACAAAGATGGGAAGTACTTTATTGTATAGAGATGAGAAAGGGGAGAGTGATTTGCTTTTTGGGTAAGACAGTCAGCCTGGCAGAGCCCTGGATGATACCACCATTGACTAGCTCTCTTTGTTTCAAAGTTTTTAAGGGCTGTCTCATGTATCGGAAACCCTTAGCGAATACCGCATAAGAACCCAAGATTATAAACATCAGCCTATGGGATTATAGACCCTGAAAAACTCAAAAGTCCATATCAGCAAAGGTCACAATAAAGGACACATAGACCACTAAACTAATCTCTTTGGTTAACATCTTGCAAGATTTTAATGACAAATCACATAAAATACTCCAGGGTTTTTTTTCCCAATTCTTCTCTAGAATGTACTCCTGTCTATGAAGGGTTGGTTTATCATGGTCCTTTTGTGCCATACCCAGTTGCTTCCAGTTAAGCGTTAAGTATATATTGAGTTTTCATTTTTTTACTTATCCATTTTATTAATATATCCAGTCATACTTTCAACAAATATTTATTGAGCAAAAACTGTGTGTTAGGACTTGAACTTATAGGTCAGCAGAAATACAGTGTTTAAAGAGCATAGATTCTGCACGCAGCCTGCCTGCATTCACATTCTAACTTCATCAAACACAAGCTGTGTAACCTCAGGTGAATTACTTTTCTATCCCTCAGTTTCATCATCTGTATAATGGGGAATGTCACAGGAATCAAATTAGTTAATACATATAAAATACTTAGAATAGAGTAAGGCACATGGTAAGCACCCCAAATGATGCTGGCTGATTTAATGATTATGGCATTCGTGATGATGTTACTAGAAGGAAACCAACACTATTCAAATAATTATACAATATATCAATGATTATAGCACTCCTCTGTACTGCTGTGAAAGAGAAGTACATGGTGTTACAGAGAATATAAGCAGGAAATTAGATCCAGTCAGGGGACTTGGGGAAGCATTTCTTGAGTAAAAAGGAACTGAGACTTGAAGAATAAGAGGAAATAAATAGGCAAGAATGGCAGGGAGGAAAGAGGATTCCAGAGGGGTAAAGAGGGGGGCAGGGGGAAAGAGGATCCCACGTAGGGTAAAGAGAGTGTGCAAAGAGGCCCTTTATTAGGGGGCGGTAACATGGCCTATTAGCAAAACTCAAGGAAAGTCAGTATGGTCTGAGCCCAGATAGCGGGTCTGGAAGAAGAAGGCAGGCCTGGTGAGGAAAGAGACTAAGGAGACAGGATACAGATTATACCAGGTTGTATGGGCTGTATTAAAGACTTGTCTTCTCTAAGAGCAATGGTAAACCATTGATGTGAATTTTACAGATGAGAACAAGAATTCATACTGAGGTCCTGGTTCAGTGTTCATCAAAACACCAAGTGAGCAAGTAGTGTGATAAATGCCACAGAGATACAAGGGCTTCTATCATCTGTCACTTCCTACTATGGTCTCCAGCTGCATTTCCCATTACTCTTCAGCTCACAACCACCTTCAGCACAGACTATTTACAATTCCAATTGTGCCAGGTAGGTTCACCTGTGCACTCTGTGCATGTGGCTTCCACTGCCACCAATGCCCTTCTTCCTCTCACCTGCCTGGTAACTCCCACTGGCCCTTCATGGTACACTTCAATAGCTGCAAATAATATGGCACTGGCTACGGCAGACACTCGGGAAATGGGTGCTGTCTTCACGAATGAATCTTCCCTCCTTTTAACAGGAGGGCCCTACCCAGGAGAGGCTTGTCCCAGGGCTGAGAAGTTCTTTGTGAGGACACACACTCAACGTAACCAGCAAGACAACCAGGAAGAAGCTTCTACTTTTTTAAGTTCCTCATTTCAGAAATACTTGTAAATTTAGTTATGACAATCGGTTCTCTGTGCTCTAAGGCACTTCTGTTTTCTAATTCAACCCAATCCTACAGAATTTACAAGTTGACAGGGCATTCAGCCCAATGGTTGTGTGCACTAGATTAGATGTGGATACTCTTTATAGGAGAAGACGTGGCCTTTGCTGCCATCTGAGCTCAGGAATTCAGCTCAGGAACAGGCTTTTCAAAAAGATAAGTGTCTCACAGGAGTGTCAGATAACTCATTGATAAATAAGATGCAGACGACCTTTGTCATGCTTTGCTAATCATGTCACATGAAGTCATATTACTCTAGTCACTAGATAATGTGGCAGCCACTACTCCCAGAGGAAAAGCCCATTCCTGGAGGCACGGAAGCAACTCACACCAAAATGCTGTGTTGAAGTGGATACATATGGGTCTCGTTTTCCTGACAAAACAATTACACAAGCACACAGACAGACTGTGCTAGGATATTTGGTGCAGGACTTTTTTTTTCCAATTGTAATAATAACGGAACATTAGAAATTGTCCAAGTATCCAACAATAGCAGATTGATTAAATAAGGTTGAATGAAGAATAAAAATGTGCCTGGATATGGGTATACAAATATACATCTTTATGTTCAAAATTGGTTTCTTCTATGTACACTATTATGAAACCTGGGTCCCCCCACCCTACTTATAGTCGTCCTGGGAACATTTTACATGCCAATCTATGTGTGTGCAGTTATTGCTGAAATCAAAGATTAAGATCATATAAACACTAATGTTTTCCAATATTTGAAGTTTTTAAAAACTCTTTGAAATAAAAATGAGGAATGTAAAAAGTAAGAGAAGCTTCCTTCTTTCTTCCTACTGGTCATGTTGAACCTGTGGTCTCATATTGCCAGAGGCGGTGAATCTTGGATCAGAGTGACTATGCATAGGCTTCCCACGTTTTATAAGCAGGGTTTCACTCATGTGGGAAATACTGAATTTTACTATTTGCTAAAGATACAATAATGAATGAGATTTAATTTGATGGGGGAAGTAGCAAATAAATGGAGCAATCTACTATAACAGAACATGATGAAGGCATTGCCAGGCATACTTCCATTGTATCTCTCCCCATATGGTATCACAGAAGCCACCATCAATGAGATATTACACAAAGGGTTACTGCAAGAGTAAATAAATCAAATAAATGCAAAGTACTCACTCTAGCACTTGAAATATAGTAAATATTTACTAAAGAGTAGAAAATGAAAAGACAACAAGCTGTTCTGTTGAAAAGGAATTGGGATTATGTCTGAAGGCATTGAGAACCAAATTTTGGTATAAAGGTAGAGCCTGCAAGAGTTGAATAGGCAGCAAGTTAAATGATTAGGATTATTTTTACCTTCTATTCATCATGTGCACCCATAGTTCTTTCCTCTTGATTTCTACTGTATAAATCAGCAACATATCTGATAGGTTGGAGCTTAACTTCCTATCCAGTTAGAAATAATCTAGTATTTTATGCAAGTCTGCCTAAATGTCAGCAGGTTCAAGCATGGACATTCCATTCAACCTGAAAAATAATAGATTGGAAACGCTACCTTGAATTAGACAACATTGGTCTTAACTGACTTACAGTTGTGTGGTATGTGTGTAGTGTGTATGTGTGTGTGTGTGTGTGTGTGTGTTTGTGTTGAAAGAAGACATTCAAAGACACATGTAATAAAAATCAGAATACTAGTACCATATTAGGAAACAAAATAGTATAAAGATATTCCCAAAGTGTCAAGAAAAACAGTTTTCCAGTCATTAAAGGAATTAGCAGATAAACTAGGATAAATGTTTCTTTAAAACTTTTTTTTTTTTAGGGATACCTCGGTGGCTCAGTCTGACTCTTGGTTTTGGCTCAGGTTATGATCTCAAGGTTCATGGGACTGAGCACTGCTTTGGGCTCTGTGCTGACAGTGCTGAGTCTGCTTGGGATTCTCTCTCTTTCTTTCTCTGTCCCTCTCTACTTGCACTCTTGTCTCCCAAAATAAACAAGCCAACTTGGAAAAAAAATATTTTTTTATACAGATGAATGCTTTAATCGCATATTTTGGGGGCCTAAATCAAGTCACACAGCTAACTGTTCTCTTTCGGAGCAGACTGTCCATCAACATGCCATTCAGAATCCTTTCTACAATGGTAACATAGAATTGCATACGGAAATGCTGTATACTGGCAGTTCCCTTGCTTAGAGCTCAGAAGAAGAAGAAGGAATGGGGTCTGGAAGAAAAGAAAGAAGCATCATTTTTAGGTGACTCTAAAAGTAGCTGTGATGGGTTTCCTCTGCAGACAGGGCACTGACGCTAGAGCACGGAATGCAGGCATCAAGGAAGATAGACAAGGAAGCAGCTCCTTCATCTTTTAGTTTCTGCTCCTTATCAGCTGTGCTAATATTTAGCATGTAATTATTGTTCTCAGTGATTAAACATTTTTCCCCTTTCACATTGCTGCTTTTCTTTTTGAAAGCTGAGTTGGCCTCCAGGGAAAGTCTTTTTCTCAGTGGATTCCACTTGTCCTCCCTCAGCTTGACTAGGATGAAAACAAAGATTACAAACATGGCTGCCATTGGTGCTGAAGAAATAAGGTTGAAAATGAAGGCAGATATTTCATGTTCAAGTGTTTTGAGGACTAAGGATAAAACTCCTTACCAAAAATTAAAAAAAAAAAAAAAGGCAACCTAATAGCTTTTTTCCCAGAAGTAAAAAAGCTGAGTATTATTGGACAAGGAAAATCATTATTTAATAATATGCCATTTACAAGAGTTGTTTTTACTATAGAAATAACTTATTTTACCACTGCTATGTGTAGCTCAATATTATTTCTTCATTTTGAAAACAGACAAGGCAGAATAAAGGTTAGATAAGTTGTTCAGGGCAAATGAAGGATTCAAATTCACTTCCTCCTAGGTTCCATCTTCCCTTCAAACCCACTGTCATGCATGGCATGACATCTTTAATGCAACCTCGGTGGTTAACCCTGTTGTTTTTAAAAACATTTGAGGGGGAAAAAATAGCATATGCCCACTTAACTTCTCCATCACAGTGTGTCATCTGCAATGTGATGATGGCAAGATGTCAGATGGCCACTATTGCTTATTGGGTCTATCTTCATGTCGGGTGCTGCAGCAAATAAAAAACATGGATTCCCCCAATGGAACCTCACAACAATCCTCCTTTTTGCAAATGAAGAAACGGAGACTAAGAGAAGTTAAATAAAGTGATAAAGATAATCAAGCTAATAATTGATGCATATAGGAACTCAGTACTGGATGTCAGAGCATGAGCACTTAGCTCATTGGAAATGTTGTCTTTAGAAAAGAAAATTATTAAATTGGGAATGGTATGAGACCAGGAGAATTCTGAAAGCTCTGAGTTATCCCCATGGGTAAGCCATTTTATACCACCTTTACATTGCAGGCAGCCTTCTTTCTTATTTTTTTTTTTATTTTTTTATTTTTATTTTTTTTTAACATTTATTTATTTTTGAGACAGAGAGAGAGCATGAATGGGGGAGGGTCAGAGAGAGAGGGAGACACAAAATCCGCAACAGGCTCCAGGCTCTGAGCTGTCAGCACAGAGCCCGATGCGGGGCTTGAACTCACAGACCGTGAGATCATGACCTGAGCTGAAGTCGGACACTTAACCGACTGAGCCACCCAGGTGCCCCAGTCTTCTTTCTTTAGGACAACATTTGGTTCAGCACACTTTCCTCTTTCTAACTCCTCACATATGCAAGTGTAGCATTTCACAAACCAGATTAAGCACAGCTATAATTCAATCAGTAATAGGAAGGAGTTAATGCTCTAATTTTCCTGCAAGAAGTAAACTGCTAGTACCTGGTTGATTTTATAGTGCTAGCAATTTTTCCCCCAAAATTTAGTCTCTTGAAGTCACCAAGCCGATTCCTCCAGAGCATGGTAGAAGTGAGAATTACTATGTGCTGAGTTACAGAACTCCATAAAGGCAGTCCCAAGGCTTCCACATTACCTTGGTTCCAATACGAAATCGGCATTCCCCCAGACACCTTATACAAATTAATTCAGGATGCAAACTATTGACACAGTGAATTTATATAGTCACACAAGAGTGACTGCCACAAACATATGGCTCATGCCAAATGCAGGACTGGGGTCAGGAATAAGCTGGAGTTTCTCTCAAGTTTATGGCTTCAAATAGCCTCTTAAGGTACAAGGAGAGCCTTAAAATGGTCTTCTTCCTTTTAAACGCTGGCTTTATAGCCCTCAAGAAAATTTAAAGATTTCCTTTTTGTATATGAGTTGATTCAGTCACTGAAATAATATATATCATCAAAATACAAGTTATTTGATAGAAGACTGGATATTATTATTCAATTGGGAAGAATTCTAGTGAATGTTTTTGTATAGAAATTTTGAGATTTAACATTTACATAAAATCCATCATGTCATTGCTCAAATTTCCATGGTGCAACCAGAAAGGCATTTGGAAGACAACAGAATACATTTCTCTTATCTACAGGCCACACAATCTGTGTCACATCTGAGAGAAGTACATTCTTCCCACCCTGTTATGATGAAGGTCAATTGTATTGAACTGAGCACTAGGTTCACTGCCTCTTTATCAGATATTGTAACAGGGAAAGCCAGTGAAGGAAGGTCCACTGGGTGGCAAAATCTTTCCTAGCTTGTTACTAGTGTATCAAAAGCTGAGTTCAACAATAATAAAATATTAAATATTTAAAATATATTTAATGTGTCTCTGTTATTTGCATTCTCTCTCACTATTCCATTAAATCACCACAGGGTTCTCTTTTGCTGTATCTCTCCTCCTTCCCTCTCTCTTGCTCCCTCTCTCTCTTTCAGCCATCTCACACTCTTCTTCATTCATCCCCTCAGGAAGTAATAATTGTGTTTTTTTTTTATTGGCTATAGCCCATTTGCTGTTCACATCATTATGGCAAATAATTTTGAAGCGTGTCCGTTGTGGGACTACCTTCAATGACCATGGTGGGGCATGGATTAGCCAGGGGCCAGTGAGGTTGAGGTTGGGCCTGGCTGCCAGTTGAGATTTTGCTGGCATGCCCACGTGTCTCTGTGCTGCTCTCATTTATGAAGGCACCTCTTGTTGATGTGAGGAAAGACCAGTCCCCATAACCCCGAAAAGAATGTGTGCCATTGGTGTCTTTGAAGCTCTTTTGTTGACAGCAACAATCAAAGTCAGCAGAAGTAGAAGGAAGTAGAGTCCAACAAAAGGGAAGAACTCAAAGATTTATCCTGGGGTAGTGCTCTTTCTTTGCATTTTTGCAAAGCAAAAATTTATCCTTGCGAGCTTGTTGTTTGCTTTAAGTTTCCTCCCCACCCCCAATTCTTTATGAAAGAATGTTTTTACTTATTTCCTCTGCTTCAAGTGTCTCCTTACTTCTTCCCACACTGTTTCTGTCCTCCTCAGTTCTTTCCTCCAAAGAAAAACTTCCTGAAAAACCTCAGAGAGGTTTAAAAAAAAGGTTAAGTTATTCAAATTTAAGCTCAAGGGTTTAAAATTTAAAGTAATAATGATTTTTTTTTTTAATTTCTGGAAATAGAACTGATATTTGCCCCAGTCAGTTTGGGGTCCTTCTTTTATTCAGTTACTAGCCCTATCTCAGACTATTTCAGAATATTCTTCAGACTATTTCAGAATAACTATAACTAGGGCTTTTCTCTTTCTGAAGAGAAGTATTATTCTTGCCAGCCCACAGTTGGGTATAATCCTATTTGACTTTTGCCCTTTTAAAAATGGCCTTTTTTGTAACGGGCAATTCTATTTTATGTGTTGATGTACCCAGTAGGTCAGGAGGTTAAAAAAAAAAATATATATATATATAGATATGTAGATATGTATAGATAGATATAGAAACATATCTGAAAGCTGTGTGAAAGGTAATTTCCCAGTAGACCAACTTCAGAAGTCATCCTGCCTAAGTTCCAATATGCCTCTCAGTCATATAACACACAGGATTCATTTTCCAACCCCATTCTCACGTCAGGGGCTGAAAATATTTGTTAAGACAGATCCTTTCCTCCCACATGACCCTATTCAAATGTCACACAAATATACTTTGGTCTGGTTTCCTATTGCCAAATAAACAGCACACATTTCCTTTCTTCCATGAAATAAACCTTGTATTTGTGCTTCTTTCTAATCAAGACACCATATTCCATCCTAAGAATAATCCTTATTAGTTATGTGATAACTTTATTACCAAGCTTGAGTTAAAACTTTATTTCAGGAATATCAAATTTTTAGTTTGAAGTATAGTCTAAATTATTTATCAAATTAAATACTTTACTAGAAATATGACTTCAAATCTTTCCTTTGAATGTCACATAATAAAGCAACTGTGACATTAGAAGTAGAAATATGACTTCTAGGAGGAATTTGCTTTCCTTGACAAGACTGAAATAAAATAGCTCCTTTTAATTGCTCAGAACAAGAGGTTTTACAAAAATATATGTGGGGTGTTTTTCTATTTAATCTGAATACCTCAGGAGCAATAATTTGGGAAAATGAGGTTGACATTCTATCGGGCTTTTTGTTGTAAAAAATAGCATAAAAGTAATACTCTCAGTAGTAACAGATAGAGTTTGTGGAGTATGCAATGTCAGTAATAAAGACGTGTTATTTGTCTGCCTGTGGGTATTAGCAGTTGGTCTTTAAGTTTAGCCACTTCTTATTAAGTAAGAAGTATGTTTATTACCCAGTTATAACAGGAAGTTCTGGCTTGAGAGGGTAAATGGAACTCCTTAACTTCTGGCTCTCAGGGAGTAACTAAACTGTTAGATCATTACGCCAACCCTCCAAGCATTAATTTTACTACTACTTTAAAAATCTCATTAACACCTATTTTGCTTTCTCCTCAATGTCTTTTTCTCCAACAGCAGATTTCTGAAATGCTTACAATGCCTAGTAGAATAAGAAAATATTAAGGCAAAAAAGATTTAAGGATAATTGGGTCCAGTGTCTCTTTCCTATAGATGAGAAATCTGAGTCTCTTGGAGCTTAAATGGTTTCCTCGGGAAGTTATAATTGGGAAACCTGTGATAGACAAATTTTGGGGTGCCTGGGTGGCTCAGTCAGTTAAACGTCCTACTCTTGATTTCAGCTCAGGTCATGATCTTGAGGTTCATGAGATCAAGCCCCACATTGGGCTCTGCATGGAACCTGCTTGGGATTCTCTCTCTCTTCCTTTCTCTCTGTACCTCCCCTTGCTCTCTCTTTCTCTCTCTCTCTTTCAAAAATAGGTAGATAAACTTTAAAAGAAAAAAAGGGAAAGACAAATTTGGGGAGGTATAAAGTATTTTGAACAATGATTTTGGGGTTGGAATGAAGTATCTTTCGGGTGTCTTTTCTAATACCGGGTGTATAAAAAGTTCACGTCACTTTCTATTTAGCTACTCTATCTCTGGTGCTTTCTGGATTTCTGACACAGTGCTTGAAGTTTCCTAAGTGTACCCAGGCATTTGTTTAGAGATGTAGCAATCGTATGCAACTCATACTTTTTGTCCTTTAGGAAATCATGGAGGAAAAAGGAGAACAAGAGTGATCTGGAAATCACCCAAATGAAGGGAATTTGAGCTTGCTATGAAGGTAATCTTATCCTGCCCCATAAAGGATTACCTTCCTGGAAAAAAAAAATAATATGTACTTAGAAAATTCCCATCAGTTCATACACATTCTTCTTTAAAGGATAATGTATATTAAAAAAAAAAAAGGAGAATGTATATTTAAAAAAAAAAAAGGAGACTGTATATGTAATGGAGACAAAAAGTATATTTCTTATTGCCCAAGACTTGAAGTAGATTTGTAAGCTGGCAACAGCAAAAAATTAACATGGCTGCAAGATTGTGTCCAAGGGCACACTACAGGTTAATGACAGACCTGGACAGGAACTTAGGAATTCTGACTTGTCCAATGTTCTTCCTACCAATCATGCTGTACCTCCTTTGAAAGTAGATGGATGATACCAAATACATTACAGACTTTTTAAATGAATGGTACAAAAATACACATATGCTTGAGATTAAAATGGGAGGAGAAAAAGAGCAGAGCTAATTAAAACTGCAGGGAGAATTTATGATAAATCATCCAGACAATATCACCATTAATTTGGCCTGTCCTTCTCAATAATGTCAGGAAATCCATCAATGATCAGACATGGCCATGGCCTCAGTTTAAGTCTTTCAGCAATTGGGACCACCAACAAACCAGTGATGAAAAGTACCGGGGTGGTCTTATTTCACCCCCACATTGCTCTGACATCAATGCACAACAAAGGCCAGACATATTGCATCTCTTTTGTGTCCTCATTTTACAACTGCCTTTGTTTTTCCTTCCATCTGAATATGCTGCCAATTTGAGAGCAATAAATAACTCCTGAGGAAAGCTAATTTGCACACAGCTGCAGTTCATCAGTCTGCTTGAAGAGGTGCATCCAACCTAAACACTCTCCTGAAATGGAAGGCTTGAGCACCAGTGGGGCTTGGTGGGCACTACACCTGACTGGTTTTGAACATAAAGCTGGCTCCTGAAGCACTGGGAAATCATGATTTGGTACGGTATCCCCACTAGGCCACAACCCTCAGCGGGCATATTTCATGTGAACCCTTAGCCAAGGAATAGGACAGGGGCATGGGACACACAAAAGCAGAATCATTGAAACACGACTTATTTCTTTTTCTCCCATGAGCTAAACTTACAGGTTTTAAGTAGTACAGCCAGTTGCTACACCTGGCTTCATTTTCAGACCTTCTGTGTGAGCAGACTTGAGGACGGGGGCAGAAGGAAGAAAGATTCCAGCCCAGTTTCATCAGGCAAAATATGCACTTACTAGGAGTACCTTGACCACAGACATTTTTGGAAATGGCCAAGTCCATTAAGTGTAACCAAGTTGAGTTGGAAGCTCATGACATGTCTGCTTTGCACATGACAGAAAAGCAGCACATTATTGGGTACCATATCAAGATTCAGTTCTCTGGTTTGAATCAAGTACTGATGTGACAAAGAAAGGACATCGGTAAACGAGGATTACATTTTTCAAATATGTATTTAACGGTAAAAAGACAACAGAAGTTAAGCTTTATCTTCACGTTCTATTCTGATACTTAATTCATTCAGATGTTTCCTCTGGCCCCAAAGAAGAGATCCTCTATAAAAGCAAAAGAGTCACTCTTGTCAGAACTAGAAAACCAAAGCATTCTTCACGAATGACTCAAAGGCAAGATGACCTTTTTCTGATTAATATGATGGTATAAACCCAGAGCGGAAGAGGTAGAAGAAAAACATATCTTCGTATGTTAGAGAATTAAATGCCAAAATCAGACATTTCTATATTCCATAAGGAAATCAAGATTTACTGCAATTTTCTAAAAAGTCATCAACAGTTTCTTCAACTTGATCCTGGCTACTGAATTCCCTAGTGTATGCTCTGCCCGTTTTGTTTTCAGACTAAAACAGAGGTATGATCATTTTGCAGAAACTGTTATAGTTCTTCCAAGAAAATTACCAAAATAAAGATAGAGATAAGAGATTTTGAGGCATAAAAGTCAAAGAGTAAATGAAAATTACCTAATTTTCAATTACCGGATTGGAGAATGACCATTATGTAAAGATAACTATACAAATAGGCACTGCTTTAAGTAAAGCTTAAATGTGGAAATCAGGATTTGCATACAAGATAAGATAAAGAGTGATTATTTGCTTAAAAAAAAAAAGATCCATTATAGGGTTCATTCAAATAGCAAGATCTTCCATATCCTTAAACAAGGACTTGATTTCCAAGAATTCAATTCTTGCTTACCTCTTTAAAAACTGCTCAGCATATAAAGCAAGCTGCTCCAAAGCCAGAGGTATGAAACTAAATGAAAGAAACCTCATTTAAAATGGAGTTGGGAGGCCAGAAGGGGGCGCTCTTGGGCCCTACCCCTCTTGTTAATTGCAGACCCCAACAGAGAGTGACTATACCTTGCATTCCCAACCGGAAGAGGCCTATACTTTGATACCCCAGAAGGAAGAAGAAAGATTTTCTCCTCCACAGACAACAGTCCAGCCAATGAGATACTCACAATTCAGCCCATAAAAAGTCACTACACTTTGAACTCCCAGTTTATTCCAAGGCACTTTTTATTTATAAGAGCCCCTCCCAACTCCCCCTTTCTGCTTATAAAAGAACATTCCTCTCCTTTGTTCTCTGGAATTGCCTATGGTTTTGCCTTAGTTTTCATGTCCTATATTGCAATTTTCTGCTATTTACAAATAAACACATTTCTGCTAGCAAAATAATTGACAAGTTTTTTGTTTGATGGTTTAAGATAAACACAGGTAAATGTAAAAGATGTGGATAAATGTGCTTGCAGGTTTCTCTACACAATTACAGAGAAATTGCTGGAATATATCAGGAATGGTAGAGAGATTTAAGAAAAAAGAATTATAAATTAGTGGTAGAAAAAAACAGTAAACTCATTCTGGCAAAAAATATACGTACACATATATATGATATATGCATGTATATATCATGATTAATATGATGGTATTATATATATATAATATCATATATATATGTATATATATGTGTGTGTATATATATATATATATTATATATATATATATAGGATCCCTTTTTTTTCATGAAATATTTTAACGAGGTATTTCTAGACCAAGACAGAAATAAAATCCTTTTATCAATCACTGAAGACCAAAAGAAAGTATATAGTTTAGGTATATAAGAATGGAAGACTTAGGAAGCAGAATAAGAATTTCCAAGGAAAGAAGTTAAGGTTCTGTTCAGAGGAATAACATCAGCCTCATACGAGGATAGCATTCTTATACCTTTCTCCAAGAGAGAGATTTTGTGTTCCATCTATGATCCTTCCTTGTCACCCTGACATCTCACTTTTTGAAAAGAAAAAAAAAATTATCAGAAGTAGTAAATTATATCAATGACAAAGTTAAAGATAGCTGAGGAAGAGTCCTTGTGGCTCCACAGAAATACTTAAGACCCTGACTTTGCAGAATGAGAGATGGATGACTCAATCAATAAGACAAAATGGCAGGAAATTCTATAACCTGCCCCGACAGGGGTGGAAGTAGGTGGGGGAGGCAGGGGGAGAAGGGGTGGTGGCTGCTCCTCAGCAAACAGAAAAATCAAGACCACCGGATTCCACTCCCAGGTCTCATGTTGACTTAGACTTAGTTTCTGTGACCTTCATTAAACAGATTTGGTTACAGGTGAATTTGCAAGGTATGCCAGAGGTAGAAGAGAGAATCATATAGACAATTTGCTGAAAGTCGCAACTCAAATAGAACAAGGACAAAAAGAATTTCAAGTCTGAAGTCAGGATGGAAAGGGCTATATCCACAGCATAGTCTATTAGTGAAAGTACAAATACATGGACACAGTCAAGTTTATCAATTAAAAAATATAATCATTAAGAGTTTAATGTGTAAGATAAAAAAATCTGAAATTAGTTGCCATGGCTCTCCTCCCTGGTTCCTCATCCAGACTCAACCTACACAAGCCTAATACAGTCCTTCTCCACCTGGGCGGAGTCCTCAGCCCCTCCCAACCCTGAGTACTAATCAGAAAAGGGGAGTTTGAACTTGTCCTAATCTAGGTACTCTGTGCACCCACCCTCAACTACCAGGTGCTGGTCAACTGCAAATGCTGGAAATTTCACAGTCTATTAAGGACATGATTATGCATAAAGTGAAAAGCATGAAGTAAGAGTCGTCAAAATTACTGGAGAGTGAGTGACTCTTCACAATCCACAAATCATGAGCTAGTATTCTGGCCCCTCAGACAACTTCTCTCCCTCCAAACCACAGTTATTCAATTATTTGAGTAATTTATTGTCAACCTGCTACATATGGGGGAATGGTTTCAATTCTGGGATAAACATGATATAACCTCACAGAATGTATGCATTACTAAAAAGAATGTAGTCAGATACAGAAGTAAGATGTCAGTTTTGTGCATCAAGTGCTTTGAATGATGGCAAGTCAAGGTCCTAGGAGAGCACAGAGGATGCTCCTAATATCATTGTCATGAGGGGTAAAGAAAGGCTTTCCAGACTGACTTGAGACCACAGGCAAACAGACTGACAGCTGACTTGAGACCACAGGCAAAGGGGGATGGGAGCTGAAGCCAGTGGTATTGGTGCAAGATAGTTTCAGAAGAGGAATAACATGTTCAAAGGCTTGTACAGTAAATAGATAATCATAGTTGTCTTGGATTTATCAGCCTGCTGGACATTAATTATGTAGCATTGACATTATTAGCAGGCACCATTGAGATGAAGGTGTGGGTGTGTTTGGTTCGGAAGGGTACCAGAACATGCCATCCCCAAATACACCTCTTCAGCCTATGGATTATTTTGAGCTAAAGGCCACTGAGAACCAGCAGATATAGGAAAAGCTCTGACAAATGGGGCTATGTTTTTCTTCTATAAAGGTAGTTTACATTTATAAAGGAATTTTACATTTGTAAAGGCATTCCTGGAAGTAGAAGACTCTAGTTTAAATCCCCTTAACAAACCTACTAAACAACTCTTGTTTACCATACCTTGCCTCCCTCCCTCAGAAGCCCAAATCCAGTTTTCCTTTGTTTAGCCTAAGATAGTATACAACCCCAAATTCTAACCACCATCCCTGGGTGTTCCCATGTGTATGGGCATAACAAACTTCTGGTTTTCTCTTGTTAATCTGTCTCTAGCTGGTCTAATTAACAGCACCCAGCCAGAGAGCCTAAGATGGGTAGAGGGAAGATTTTTTTTCCTCCCCTACAGTTCTCATGCAAGGTCAAACAGCCCCGTGCCCCAAAGACAAATGTGGACACACCTTCCATACCCGACCCATAGTTGAGAATGGCCAGCCATCAGACACCTGACCATCTCTCCCAAGGATGCCAGAGACGATTAACTTCTCACAACTCCTAGCAGGCAGCATGCTGACACGGGCTGGATGAGACCTTTCAAGCACACTTCAAATAGCTCAATTAGATCAAGAGAAAGGCTTCCTGAAGCTGCTCAATAGATTTATTGTACAACATTTTCCCTCTGTGCACAGTATTAAAAAAAAAAAAAAATCAAATCAAAACAAAACAAAACAAAACAAAACAAAACAAAACAAAATCCTTGACTTCTTTGTGACCTGGAGTTGAAAGGTTGCTTCAGCCTTTTGCAATTTGCCTCCCTTTCAGTTTAGCCTGCTTTCTATTTTAATCAGCTGCATCACAATCTCTGCAAACTCCTCAGTCAACAGCATATTTATGGGGAGAACAGACTCCTGCGTGCTCAGTCAGCCCTGAAGCCATTCCAATTCACTGTGTATTTATACATCTGACAACAGCTCTCAGGCAAGAAGGGGGTGAAAGGGCAGGAGCACCACTTCCAGGCATGGAGATCACAGCAGAGAGAACAACAAGGAAATAAAAAGATGAGTAAACCTGCCAGTGCCCTCTTCTTGATCGAGCTCTGGTGTGGTTCTCAGGTACGTGTGGGGAAGACAGAGTGAATATATAGCTCCTAATACATTGTCCATAACTCAGCACTACACAGAAGGCAAGCAGTTCTTCATGGGGTTGTCAGAAGCGGATAATAAATACAGTTTTACTGGGAGAAAATGACCAAAAGGACGGAGAGTAAACATTGGGGTGGCTTGGCAAAGACCTCTGTGGAACATATCTAACTCTTTGTTTTTCTGTTGGCAACATTTATAAGCCACACACTTCTTCTAGTCCAATATTTTATTTAATAATTTGGATAAAATTATCAAGGTTTATTAATAAGACTGCCACCATAATACTTACTTACTAAGCACCTCTTGTGTGCTCTATCTACCTTTTCATTTATTACCTCACTTAGAGTTCACAAAAATCTTACTAGGTATATACTATTATTCCCATTTTATAGATGAGGAACCTGAGACAGAGTTTTGATAACCCATGCAAAGCCACACAGCAAGAACATGGCAGAGCTACCTAAGTCTGACGTCAGGACCCAAGTTCTTCCCCACTGTGTGCTAAACTGATGATAAACATCAGTGATTCAACACTAAACACCCAGTTACTCCTGTGAGAGAGCTTTAATTTTGTTTTTGTTTTGAAGAAACCAGTTCTTAACAACTGGAAGTCAGTAGCAACATCTGGTAGTTGGTTGGATTTTGATACATTACATTGGCCGAGTTATACAAATTTCTAAAGGTACTCCATTATTTACTCCATGACTTTAGTAGATCAGTCCTTGTACATTGCTGAACTAAAGGGCTGACTAATACAATCATGTAGAATTCCACAACAGAATATTTTGGATTGGGAAAATATTGCAGGAAATGGGTCTCATTTTCAGTGTCTGTGGCTCTCCTGCTGCATTATTTTCCTGGAGAAGTTGTGAAATACACCTACTAGCTTTTTCTTGCCTCTTCCAATCCACTTTTTCCAATAGCCATCATAATTTTTAGAAATCAAATTTTATCAAGTCACCACTTGGTTTAAAGGCTTTTATTGTACTGAAAATAAAATACTAGTGGCAAAGTTCTTAGGAAAACAATGGCTTGGTTCCTCTATGTTATAGTTTCTAAAAACTATCTGCCCTTTGATCAGTTTTACATTAATTAATTAATTAAAGTTTATTTATTTTGAGAGCGAGTGAGCAAGAAAGTAGGGGTGGGGGCAGAGAGAAAGGGAGGCAGAGGATCCCAAGCAGGCTCTGTGTTGTGCAGTGCAGACCCTGATCCAGGGCTCGAACTCATGAACCATGAGATCATGACCTGAGCTGAAATCAAGTCAGATGCTTAACTGCCTGAGCCACCTAGGTGCCCCTAAACAATTTTATATTTTTATTTATTTAAAATATATATATATATCTTTTACAAGTTTATTTATTTTCAGAGAGAGAGAGAGAGAGAGAGCAGGGGAGGGGCAGAGAGAGAATGAGAGAGAGAGAAATCCCAAGCAGGCTCCACACTGTCACGGCAAAGCCCAACGTGAGGCCTGAACCCACGAACTGTGAGATCATGACCTGAGCCAAAGTCAGAGTCGGACACTTAAATGTCTGAGCCACCCAGGAGCTCCTATATATATAATTTTATATCTATATATCTATATTTGTGTCTGTATACTCAAGTTCAACTTGTAGAAAGTTTTGAAGTCTCATTTCTTCCCTGGCAGAACTTAACCTAAATTGCTGAGTCACATGATCTATTTTGTACCTGACATAGTGGCAGGTAGCTTTTGTTTCAGCCCTGCTAAAGGTAGGATAGCAGGGAAGTCAGCTTCAACAAGGTTGTATCTTCTCTACAGGAACATAGAGTAGTTTTAGAGGTTCCTAAGGAACTAAAACAAACAAATGATCCCAAAGTAAAGGATTAAGGGAGTGGGGAAGAGGATGTTCTTCAGTACATGTAAAACCAAATGGAGGAGGACAGCTACCAGCTGTCTTGTTGCTTACATGCACAAGAACAAAAGAAAGCAGGTTTAACCCTGGAATAAGAGGAGAGTAAACTGCAGTGCATTGGATGATCTCCGATTCTTTACCTTACTGCTAGCATGATGGGAAGAGTGTATCTTGAGATCAGACCTAGCTCCAATTCTAGCTCCATTCTTCTCTAACACAGTTTCTCCATGTATGCAATGAGAATAAGACAAGCCTCCTAAAACTGATGTGATGGTCAAATTAGATGATATCTACAAAATGTCTTTCACAGCCAGGAACAACATGGCAGAAGCTCAGTAAGTGCTAGACTCCCTAACTCCATGTTTTCTACATTTGCTTGATCATAAAACCAAACTGGGGGTACTTGTCAAAAAACAGAATTCTAGGCATCCTCCTAAGAGATCTTGATTCAGTAAGTCTGCAGTGAGGTCTGGGAACCTATATGTTCACTAAAGGTCTTAAGTGATTATTGTGGTATAGCAAGTTTTTGGAACAGTGCTTCTATTCATTGGCCAAACCCCATGGATTTGGATCTAGACGGAATCAAACTGGAAAGATCTGGAAAAGCCTACTGTTATGGGTTGAATTTCTTCTACCCTATAATGATATGTTGAAGTCCTAACCCCCCTCCCTGCCCCATGCCCGTACCTTAGCTTGTGGACTTGTTTGGAAATAGG
This sequence comes from Panthera pardus, assembly GCF_024362965.1. Lineage (NCBI taxonomy): Eukaryota > Metazoa > Chordata > Mammalia > Carnivora > Felidae > Panthera > Panthera pardus. The sequence continues at coordinate 116,175,173 of NW_026526810.1, read as the reverse complement.
TAGGTTGCAGATGTAATTAGTTAAGTTAGATGAAACCATACTGGAGTAAGGTGGACTTATATGACTGGTGTCCCAATCCAGTACGACTGGTGTCCTTATAAGAAGATAGCCTTGTGAAGACAAGGACACGCAGGGAGAGAGCCATGTGACAAGGAAGTCAGATATTGGAGTTACACAACTGTAGGTCAAGTGTTATGGACTAAATGTTTGTGTCTCCCAACATCATATTAAAATCCTAATCCCTGATGTGATGCTATTTGGAGCTGAGGCTAAGAGTTAGTTAAAATTTTATTTAAGTCCCTTACTCAGTAATGTGTTTTCAAAATATGTAAAATATAAAATACATTTATAGGACATTACAGCTATTTCTGAGCTCAGGAAAGCTTTGACGAGACAAAGCACAGCGGGTAAAGTCACCTGGTGCAAACTTCTTCATTATCACTGGCAAATGTTACACTCCACAGAGGAGTTAATTTTTCTATATATTCAGCCCTCACTGTAATGACATACTGACATTTCATTATTCTACCCCTTATCAATACCATATGGAATCAACTGGAGGCACAGTATGATGTTTCATAAAGTCATTTCTTCGATGGGAGGAAACTTGTGAGTGGATGAAAGGTAAAGTAGGTAATACCTCAAGGCTTTGACTGCTTTTCAGTTTTATTTATATTGTCCTCTCTACAAAAATGTAGTTTGGTGCCAGTGACAGCTATAACTTCTAGATTTGGGGGTAGAGATTACAAGAAAAGTTAGTAGTTTAAAGTAATAGAGGCTATTAGAACATTTTTGACCAATGTTTATGGTTCCTAATTGGAGGCAGAGATTTATCACAATGTTCTTTCTGTCATTCACATCTAACCCTTGCACACTGTGCAAAAATGCTTGGTGATCAACAATAAGCAGTCACCCAATTCCCTGCTCATGTAGCATATAGGTGTTTGGTTAAAAACAGGTGGAAGAAAAGAAAGAATCTCATTAATCTCAATTTATTAATCTATCTAGTAGGAGCAGCATAAAGAATATAACTCCATGCAATGTAACCATTAGGAAGCAAGGCTGGAAAAAAAGGCACTGAAATAATTTATCTGTTTTAAACAGCGTAAAATTGATAGGCTGATTTTAATTTGGAAAATCTTTTCCCCAAGAAGAAGTCTGGATATATTTATACATATTTGCTTAATAGATGTTGATTATTTTTCTTAGTAATAGCCCAGAGGTGTCAAACATGAATCCTAATTAAATCAGAGTCTGCTTTTACCTTGCCTCATGACTCAAAGCAAGAAACTTAGCATCATTTTCCTGACCATTATATATGTATAATTAAATGGCCAGTAGTTCATGAAATAGTACAAAATAGAAAGCAGAAAGAATATAATGCTCATGTAACATTAGGGGGTGATGAGTTAGAAGGAACCATGGACATAATTTAGAAAAATGTTTCTACAAGTATGGTACATTGACCCCTATTAGAATCACCTGGAGAGTTTTTAAAAAATGCATATTCCCAGAACTCATCTGAGACTTAGTACAGTGTTGTGGGGTAGGACCTTAGGCCACTCTTTGTTGCCTTCAAATTTGTGTGCATGTTAAGAAACGGTGGTATCATAGTAACTTAAGAAGTTATTTTGAAATACGTATTCCCTTCTATCTCCTAAATCCAAACAAAATTCTGACTTGGCAGTGAAATTAAAAAAAAAAAGAACTCTCAAGGCAATTCCACCTTGGGAACTGCTGATCTCATCTAATGCCTTCATTTTACTGACAGAAAAATAAAGTATAGGAAGTTGTGATCCACCTAAAGTCAAGCAGCATATGTTACTAGCACAGCTAGGACTCTAACTTGATCCTTCTGACATGTGTCACACTGACTTTATTCTTTTTAAACACCTTTTTATTACAAAAAAAAAAAAAAAGTCAAACACAAAAAAGTAACCAAAATAATATGACAAACATTCATGTACTCATTATTCAAGGTCAACAATAATTAATTCATGGCTGACTTTTTCTCATCTACATCCAAACCACCTCTCTATACTAGTCCCTGATTATTATTTTTTCTTCTTTGAGAGAGAGAAAGAGCATGTGTGCTAGAGTGGGGGAAGGGCAGAGAGAGAGAGAGAGAGAGAGAGAGAGAGAAAGAAAGAATCTCAAGAATCTCTGTGCTCAGCATGGAACCTGACACGGGACTTGATTTTAAGACCCTGGGATCATGACCTAAGCCAAAATCAAGAGTTGGACAAATGGGGTGCCTGGCTCAGTTGGTTAAGCTACCAACTCTTGATTACAGCTCAGGTCATGATCTCAGGTTTGTACATTTAAGCCCCATGTTGGGCTCTGCACTGATAGTGTGGTGCCTGCTTGGGATTCTCTCTCTCTCTCTCTCTCTCTCTCTCTCTCTCTCTCTGCCCCTCTCCCACCTACCTGCGCATGCAAACTTAGAAAGAGTTGGACCTACACCAACTGAATCACCCAGGCACCCAACCCCTGATTATTCTGAGACGACTCCAGGATCATATCATTTCATCTAAAATATTTGCCTGATTATAGCATTGTAAGGAAGAACCCATTAATATTGCTTATCTTCTTTGTGCTTCTGTATTTTTCATCTAAATAAATTGGAACCATCAAATATCAAGTTTGTGAAGACATTTCTGTTTGTGAGTTATAATATACTTCTTTCTCCCTTATCCGAGAATTAAGAAGGATTGATAAAGCATATGTTACTTTGATCATCTGACCGATTTCAAAATTGTTTAAGTATAGAAGACACTGGTAATATAGTCTCTGAAATACAGAGGCACTATGGGAAATTTAGGTACAAATGGACTTAGAGTAAAAAATATCATAGGGGCATCTGGGTGGCTCAGTGGGTTAAGTGTCTGACTCTTGATCTCAGCTCAGTTCATGATCTAATGGTTCATGAGTTTGAGCCCTGAGTCAGGCTCCGCACTGACAGTGCAGAGACTGCTTGGGATCTCCTCTCTTTCTGCCTTCCCTCTCCCCCTCCACTCATGTGCCTTTGCACATGCGCTCATGTGCATTCTCTCTCTCTCAAAATAAATAAAGAAACAAACTTAAAAATATATATATTATATAATGGGTGAGGTTATGGCTTTTCTTTCACAAACCAAAGCATGATTAGATCAAATCAGTGAGTAGCAGCCAATTCACCTAAGAATGTTTAAAAAATTGGCTTTTACTTTTTAGCAATATTTTGAGTGACATAGGAATATGGGGAAAGGTGCCATAACAAATCCTGTCAGATGGCATGTAAAATGCTTGTTTCCAGTGCTGTATATAAATAGGAGGAGGGAAGGATTGAGAAAGAGACAAAGGGGAGAAAAAAGGGTGAGAGAGACTAACTTATGCATACATTTTACCCCAATCAAGTACAAGGCGTTAATGATCATTGTGGTAAATTATGCAGCATATGAATCAAAGTAATCATAGGGCAATTATCTCCCAATTCAATTAACAAGAGGTACAATATCTTGGAAAACTCCAAAAATTTAGAATGCTTTCTGTTATTGGTACCTAATGGTTGATATGTCCAGAACATTTGACTTTGGTAGGCAGAGTTAATGTAATCCCTGCTCTAATGATGACAGACTATAATTCTAAACCAAAAGAATTAATCTCATATATTGCTCAATCTGCCACAATATATTGGAATGTAATAAACAAAATGGAATAAAATATAATGACCACAATAATACTCCCCTCTTGTGGATTTTAAGAAAAATAGTGGCTGACAGAGGTATATGAGGGTCTTGACATGAGGGATAAGCCTATGAACTGCTGTTTTACATAAACATTAGTATAATAACCTTATATTGGTTAGAAAAAAATATATGAATATATGTGCATATATGCATATTTAATACATATTTTAACTTACAATGACATGGAAAATGTCTGATATATTTCTAAAATTCTGAGAGGAAATTAGAATAATACATAATTTGATTAAATAATGCCTTTCATATTGCTTTCAGAAAGCATGAAGTTGATTCTGAATTTTTGGTTTGTTTTATTGTTTTTAGATTTAGCATGAAACCAAATTCTGTTATTTAAAGAAACACATCAGTGACTATTTATATTGAAAAAAATAAAGGTGTCATCTATTTCACAGTATATTAAACTAAATCCCCTGGCAGAAATGGTTTGCCTTAGGTCACAAAGCTAATTATCTGAAGAGCCTGGTATTTTTATTTTGCTAAGAAGATATGTCAAGTGACTCATCCAGCAAGCATTTGTTGCATAATATAGTGGGGACTATATAAGAGTTCAATATAGTACATGCTCCCTAACCTTGAGAGGGTTACAATCTAATTTGGGAGATAAGATAGCGGAACAAGAACTAGTTTTTAAAGTGGCATCAAATTATGTAACATACATTTATAATATTTTAGAGCTGAGATAAAGAAAAAAAGCACTAATCACTATAGGCAAGGTGACATTTAAGCTTTGTTTTAAGGGATGAAGACACACATTTTAGCCTGTAGGAATTTATAATCTAGTGTTGGAGAGAAGGAATAGACAGATATGGGGAAATGACCTATGGTAAAAGGCAGAAGTTTTATTATATAACTAAATGCACAATATGGTAGTTAATAATTATTGTTAGTGAAGGACAGGAATCAAAAGAGGTTTCATGGGGAAGTCCTAAGTTGGGCCTTGAGAGACAAATAGGTATGTCAAAGAAGGTGTGTGCAGAGGAAGATATGCCAACAATGAGTAAATCCAAGGAGGTGTAAAAAGTGGCAGGCATGTTGGTTGAAACAAATGATGCTAGAAGCAGGAGAGATGGTTGGAACGATGGACTGAGGCAGGGTTGTGGAGAGCCGTGAATGCACACTTAGAAATGGATGCTTCTGTAAGCCCAGGAGTCGCCAAAAGCTTCTGATGAACTGACAGGTAGTGACGGCGTTTTGGAAGATAACTCAGGTGTCAAAGGGGATTGGACCATCCAGGAGCTAGAAGCAGAGAGGTCAGTTGGTAGGCTATTATAATTTTTCAGAAAAGAGATGAGGGCTCAAAGTAGGCCAGTGGCAAAAGAAATAAATGAGAAAAGAGGAGAAATATTGGTATTATCCACTGGCTGAATATGAAGGGTAAGAGCAGAGCCAAAGATGATTCCATGGTTTCAGCTGAGGGGCTGAAATGTAGCAGACAAGAGAGTGATCCACTAACTCAGACAAGGAAAAGCAAGAGGCAAGGCTGTAGTAGAAGACAATGGGATGAGGCCATTTTATCCAGTGAGTATGATGTACATCCTCTGGACATATTCAGGAGGCAGTTGGGAACTAGAACTCAAGAGAGAAGGCAGACATTTTAAAAAAATGTGTATTTATTTATTTTGATAGAGACAGAGAGCAAGCAAGGGAGGGGCAGAGACAGAGAGAGAGAGAGAGAGAGAGAGAGAGAGAGAGAGAGAAGGAGGGAGGGAGGGAGGGAGAGCATCCTAAGCAGGCTCCGTGCTGTCAGAGCAGAGCCCAATGGGGCTGGAACCCACAAACCCAGAGATCATGACCTGAGCCGAAATCAAGAATTGGACGCTTAACTAACGGAGCCACCCAGGTACCCTGAGAGAAGACAGAGTTTTAAAAGAGGGTGATATGACAGCATGAGAAAGGATGCAGAATTGAGAGCATGCTTGTGTGAGGAGCATCAAAGTTGGAATTCTTTGAAACAAGTTTTATATGGGGAACGGTGGTAAACAACATACGATATATCAAGTGCGGGTTGCCCCTACCAGAATGCCCTTTCTAGTAGCTAGCACTGCCCTCGTAGCAGAGGCTGACCACAACAGGTGAGGCAGCCTGGCACCGGTCTTTCCATTTGAGGGCAGAATTCTCAATGACTCTCTCACACTTGCACTATGGACCTTATCCAATTGCTAACTTTCTCAGGTATTGGTTAGCTCCAGGCTATGACTTTGAATTCTTCCATTCTGTTTCACTGTCATACAATAGACCCTTGAAAGACCAGTGTGCCTTCATTTCAACCCAACCCATAGGCAGGCAGTGATGGCTTCAGAATTTCTAAATAAGAACAGCTTAAGATGATCAGGGCACTTGGAATGGGAGATCAGGAGACTTATTTTGAAACTGCAATTTTTATACTAAGACCTGTTTCTATTTACACTGTATGTTAGAGTAATAGAACTTTCTAAAAATACATACGCTCCCACTTCATATGTTTTGTCTTTTCTGGGTAATTACTGCTGTTGTTATCACTTAAAGTGTCTGATGTATTAGTGTCCTATGGTTCCTGTAACAACACCAATTGGATGGCTTACAACTAAAATTTATTCTCTTATAGTTCTGGAGACCAGAAGTCCCAAATCACTATCATTTAGCTGAAGTAAGGGCATCAGAAGAGCTGCACTCTCTCTGGAGGCCCTGAGGGAGAGCTGGTTTCTCAACTGTCCCGGCTGCTGTTGGATGCCAGCATTCCATGACTTGTGGCTGCATCACTCTACTATCAGCGACATCTTCACACCTCCTTCTCCTCTGTGCGTGCGGAGAGTCTCCTCTGTGTCTCTCTCCTAGGTTTACTTACAATGATATTTAGGTCCTACACACATAATCTAGGGTTATCTCATCTCACAATCCACAACTTAGTCACACTTGTAAAGGCCCATTTTCCACATGAGGCAAAACTTACAGGTTCCAGGAATTCGGACTTGGTATCTTTGGGGGACGTTTTTCAGCCTACTACACACAGGTGGGCTAATGCACTTTCTCAAGACACCTGGGGTAACATGTCCAGCTATACTTCCTTGTGGGATTCTGAATGTCAAGTTGCTAGCGTAGATATGAATTTTTTAATGTTTATGTATTTATTTTGAGAGATGGAGAAAAAGAGAGAGAAAGAGAGAGAGAGTCCCTGCATTTCCAGCACAGAGCTCCATGTGGGGCTCGAACTCACGAACCATGAGATCATGATCTGAGCTAAAATCAAGAGTCAGACACTTAACAGACTGAGCCACGCTGGCGCCCTTAGATACGAATTTCATATGAAAAAGACCTGGCCTTTAATATCAATGTTGGTCTAAACCCATTCATCCCAGGTTTCAAAACACTTTCACTGCATGATGGACTCCATATGAAGTCCACCATTTTCATAAGTAACCTCAACTTGCATTTAAGTATTAGAATATCTTCATAAGAACACTGCACAATGATGTGACATATGGATTTAATTAATATTATGCCAAGCCTAGGATCATCAATTCCCACTGGTGACATTAAGATGAAATCAATGTTGTAGGCCACAAAATACGCAACCTGACAAAACGTGACAGCAATTAGAAAATTGTTAAAATGAAATGCAGGATATAAACTCCATGCTGAGACATAATATATGTGGCAGAAATAAAGATATATACCGTGGCATAATAGTTGCTGATAGCAATAAAATACTACTGCAGTCAATGTTTTTAATCACTTTAGTAAAAAGGAGGTCAGTGGCATAGAAGATCTGACAGTAGATAACTCAAATTTTAACTTTATTAGGTATGTCAAATTTTCCATTATTTAGTTGAAGCAACTTTAAGAATCTTTTTTTTTTTTTAATTTTAATGTTTATTTATTTTTGAGAGAGAAAGAGACAGAGCGTGAGTGGGGGAGGAGCAGAGAGAGAGGGAAGCACAGAATCAGAAGCAGGCTCCAGGCTCTGAGCTGTCAGCACAGAACCTGACGTGGGGCTCAAACTCACGAACTGCGAGATCATGACCTGAGCCGAAGACAGACGCTCAACCGACTGAGCCACCCAGGCGCCCCATTTGAAGCAGCTTTAGAATAACATTAATATTAGGTTGCACTTGTTAAACATAATCTAAGTTATTGGTGGGTAACTGCTAAGTAACTAAAATAACATTACAAAAACTATGTTTCTCAACACCCACACCAAATAAAGAGATCACAGGCCAATGAGAGAGACCTCCATGAATCTGGAAAGATGTTACTACATTTTTAAGGAGTAAATTGAAAAGTATGGTCTCTGAGAAAAGTAATAATATATGCAAGTGTAAAACTTCTAAATTGCAGCTTGGATGTTTTCAACATCTGGATGCTTGATGTATCAAACAGCTGAGAGGATTAAGTGAAGATTTTTACTTTTTAATCCACTAGTTTTCGAGCCATGTGGGCACAGCTAATGATTCGTTTTGGAGGGATATGTTAGTCATTTCAAGTTTATTAAGAAGCTACATGTCTTCTCTCACCTGTGGAGTCAGCCCTGTTATTTTATAAGCCCTATTCAAGTACACCTACACATACATCTTCATACATGTTATTGATAGACCTAAGCATTCAGCATAGGACACTCTCATTTATTTTGTTGTCTAGCATTGTACCTCTCCTTGTACACTTCTGCAAGTCAAATACAAAATTTGTTAAAGATATTTGACCAAACCAGGAAAATCAAGGAATCTTCTAAACTAATATTTCAAGGTGCATTTGAGTGGCTCAGTGGGTCAAGCATCTGATTCTTGGTTTCGGCTCAGTTCATGGTCTTGCGGTTCATAAGACTGAGGCCTGTGTTGGGCTCTGTGCTGACAGTGTGAAGCCTGCTTGGGATTCTCTCTCCCTCTCTCTCTGCCCCTTCCCCACTTACCTGTGTATGCACATACTCTTTCTCTCTATAAATAAATAAATACATAAATAAATAATTCAAAATATACATTCTGACAACTCATCTAGGTTAGGTGGGATACTCACCCTCCGCAGCATTCATGGAAATTGTATTGGTGGTATTTTAGTTCAGAAGATATAATAAAATCTACCTTATTATATTCTTAAAATTAATTTAGTTTGTTTCTTTTTAATTTTTAAAATTGGCTACTAGGAAATACAAGATCATGCTAAGCTGGACTCAGCTAGTTGAAGAAGACTATTCATGAAGGTACCACATCAATGGAGTAAGGTAGGACTCCAGTAACTGGCATCCTGGTATGATAAGAAAAACAGAGATGTTCCCTTCAAGAAAAGTAAGTGACTGAAGTATTGACTTCCAGAAGTCCATGAGGAACCAGCAGCAAGACTGGGCCAAACTCCTTCCTGCCCCAGAACAAGATGGGCCCAAGCCAAGGGCAAGGTGGAATTCATTGATGAAAGTCATTAGGCCCTCATAAAAGACTACAGGGTAATAGGACAGGGAACTGAGCAGGACACACCAGCAGAAACCAGCCATAACTTGAGTAATGGAAAGACTTTCCCCTCGAACACCCTCTTAAATCAGAGTAAAGAATGCAACTTCAGCACTACAGAAGTTCTTCAGAATCCTCACATGAAGTGTTCAGACACTTTATAACCTTGTTCTTTTCCAGTCAATCCTCTCTGACTTATATCCAACTATTCCTCAGAGGACAACAGCTCTGTGCAAAGTTTGAGGTTTGAAATTTTAGTTGCTTTTGAGGTGTATGTACACAAAATACCTCTGGGCAGTATGGAAAACCCATTTCCCCCCCCCAGTTCCATAACTCACAAGACAGGTGAACAGACTTTCCTAAAATTTTCCTTTCCACCGACAATGAGCTTAAGTCAATGTCAAGCTCAGGAATTCTGAGACTTTAAAGTCTGATTTTTCAAGAGATGTTTCTCTTCAACTGGAACATCATTCTGAAATGTTATAAATATAGTTAGCTCTCCTGTAGCTATGAAAAAAGAAAATTATTCTTTAAGAAATTTTTTTTAATGTTTATTTATTTTTGAGAGAGAGACAGAGTGTGAGTGGGGGAAAAGCAGAGAGAGAGAGAGAGAGAGAGAGAGAGAGAGAGAGAGAGAGAGAGAGAGAGACAGACAGACATAGAATCCAAAGCAGGCTCCAGGCTCTGTGCTGTCAGCACAGAGCCCCATGCGGGGCTTGAACTCACGAACCGCGAGATCATGACCTGAGCTGAAGTCAGACGCCCACCACTGAGCCACCCATGCACCCCTAATTATTCTTGTATATTAATTGGCAAGTAATGTATTTGCTTTATAAAATAATGTACTCCTTTTTCCAAATTTGTATATAAAACCATAAACGTGGTTATAGATTTGGCTTTTGCCTTTAAACCACAGGGTCTTGGATGTGAAGCATTAAATATATGGAAAATGCTAGGGACATCCAACAAACCTTACTATTCTAGAGTTATAAGACTGTATGTATATCAGGAATAGGGGGTTCAACAGATGGGACTCAAGAACAGCTAGGCAGTGAATCTATTACATTTTCTCCCAAGCACTTTTTAAATTAAATAATGAATCCCACAAACTAGTATTGTTCCACACTTTAGGCTATTGCATTGGTACCACGTAGGTTTAATCAGGCTTTCCACCAAGGCTTTAAAGCTTTGTACCCAGCTCTCTCAAGGAGCCACTGGGGATATGGTTCAAGCATTTACTCAGAAGGGAATCAAAGAGTGGGCTTCCTTGTACTTATAACTGAATTCAAGAGTTTGGAGGGGGGGCGGGCAGGAGAAATGGGGAAATGATCAAAGAATGCAAATTTCCAGTTATAAGATGAATAAGTTCTGGGGATCTAACGTACAGCCTGGTGATTATAGTTAATAATACTGTATTATATACTTGAAAGTTGTTGAGAGAGTAGATATTAAATGTTCTCACCACAAAAAAGAAATGGTAATTATGTGGCCTGATGGAGGTGTTATAGCCAGTTTTAGCACTAATCACTTGGTAGTATATATCAAATCAACACGTTGTATACCTTAAACTTATACAATGTTATATGTCAGTTATATCTCAATAAAGCTGAGGGAAATTTTTTTATTAAAAAAAAAGAGAGAAAAAGGTATTTCTAGTAAGAATGCTAGCATGAGAATCAGGGATTCTTGTCTCATTTCCACCACCAATTAGAAATTGATCTTAGAAATCACTTAACTCCCCTGGGCCTCAGTTTCCTCATTTGTAGAATGTAAGAGTTTAATTTTTGAAAAAAGTAAAAAATAATGATTATCAATATATTTACTTTCATAGAAATATAACCAAACATAAGAATTTTAAGTGATTTATGTTTTCTTAGGTATGCTATTTCCAATAAATATACTTTTAAAAGGCAATAAAACTATGAGACCTAATTTGGCTTTTTTTTGGTTTTTTTTTTGTTCTTTAAATGGTATAGGTGAGGTGATTTCTCATTTATTGTTCAGGGCTGGGGTCCTGAGTCTCAAATATACAAAATAATGTGTATCGTGTGAAACTACTTGGACATCTGCCATCTAATTATCTACCAAGCTGCCTTGTCTCCCAGCTTGCCATGACATCTGGATTGTAAATGTCATGACATTTCAGTCATTCAGCATTCCCAAATTGACACACCCTACATCCTGCCTTGGTCCCTCAATTAAAAGTCAGCACTTTGAAACAGAATTCCAGAGTGTAGAACTTGGATCCCCTTTTTACCACCAGCAGAAAAGAGTTTATAAAATATAAAGGAATATTGGAGTGGTGGCTGGGTTGGCAAAGAAATGAAGAGGAGAAATAAGTCTGCTCGGAAATGCACAAGGTAGGGGAACGTACAGATCAGGAGCTGGTCCAAATAAATTTTTACCATCCCCAATGAAAGATATTTGATAAAAGATTTGGTGCCTTCAGTGACTGTGAGTCAATGAATATTAAATAAATGATCCATAAAATGTTGTGGTGACGGGACTATATTAAAGTTAGCTAGCATCATGTTTATAGATTTAATTAATTGTATCACAATAGGGACCAGCTCCTGGCATATTCTCAGAGCAAGCAAGGCAATGGAATACCTTGGTTTCTCTAGTGGCAGGAATAAATCACACAGGGAAATAGGGGCACAAGTATGAAGACAAACTTAGATACTTTTTTTTTCACGCTTCTCACCTACTGTAATTAAAAAAAACCACACACACGTGGTATAAACATCTTCTCTTACGGGTTTTTATGCTCCCAACTATTATTCCGTCAAAAAATAATGATAGTCATAAACAACCAACAACAAATTTGAGCCTCATATAACATATAGCCAGTTCATTGTGTTGAGATAGAAATCTGTGAATTCAGCAATTTCCTACAGTTAGAGAAACCGCCTGCTTTCACACCTCTGTTCATGTTGAGTGAAAAAGAATTGTGGTAATCCTGTACCAAAATGGACCAACTTCATTATCACATACAGTAAAGGTTTTAGCTGCACATTTTCTCTTCTTTGCCTGAAGGAAACATGATACCCCTGATAACCAAAGAACATTATTAAAACAAGTTTCCTAAAAGGCTTAATGATAACTAAATTATTTCTCCTTAAGAAAACCAAATTGTGAATTCAGTTATGCATATGACACTTGACACGGTAAGGTTTTTATATTGCTGGCTGTTAAATGGCAGGTGGGCTTTATTTTTTATTTGCAATTCTTAGGATTAGTGCAATTAGGATAAAAGTAAAACACACTTTTATTTTAAAATTAGTTATCATGCTTTTTGTGAATGCTGTGAATGTCTATTACTCCTATCTTCCCTTCACCCCCACCTCCAGTTTTTGCTGCTGCTGTTGCTGGAGGAGACATCTAGATTTAATTATTCATCCACCACGTATTTTGAAGTTTTGTCACAGTAGTAGATTCATGAGAAAGATTTAATTTTACCCAAGGGCAAGACCCTTATATATAATACTTATTTAGCAGCTGATCCTGTTGGTGTTAATACTAATACAAAATATGGGTTCGAGCAGTTCCCTTTGAGCCTGAGCCACTGCTGTCTGTATCTTTTTCACCAAACCACATTAATACAGTATAAATAGTGATTAACAGTATACGGGTTCAAATCCCATCTCTAAAGTCTATCAGCTATGTGAACCGAGACAAGCTTCGTATGCTTTTTTACCCCCTCAGTTTTCTCATACATAAAATGGAGAAGAGAAATCTTAAAAAGAGAATCTTATTCATAAGGGTGTTATGGGAATTAAGTGAGTTAATAAATGTAAAAGTATGTTAAACAGTCCCTGGATCATAAGTGCTTAACACATGTAGCTATTATTATGGTGTCATTATGAATGAAACTCACAAAAGACCCAGTTTTAAATCTAGGCAAGTTCCAATGTTCCATTACCTTAGATGATTTCAATTCCCACTTGGTACCTTAATTTATCCTTTAATAAAACAGGCTGCAAATTAAACTTCCTCTTGCCTAACAGACAAGGCTGGCCTTACATATAAGCAGATGAGATGCAAACCTGCGTGGCACAATTTAAGCCCGCCAGGTAGGACCTCACAAGAAATATCCCTATTTTCCCTTTGCTCAGACCCCTCCCTTACCCATACACACAGGACTTACAATTTTCAATTAAAACAACTAAGTTACTAGATTGAATTTAGGATAAACATATAGACCTTATTGATTATAATGACCTCAGCCTGAGTTACCTTATCAGAGATAGGGGCATCTCAAGGACATGGTGCCCAGGAAAGAACCCTAGTGATAAAAATGGAGAATCTAAGGTTAAGTAATGTACAATACATACCATGGGCTCAGAAAAAATCCAGTTTGCCATGTGACTATGTGCTAGAGGCAGAAATGGAAACAAAAGGGCAAGAACAGGCACAAAAATGTGACCAGTTCATTTCACTTCTCTTTTTATACCTATAGGTGGAGCTTATTAGGGGACGTGAGGGGAAAAAATAGGGGATTATATTCAATTAAGAATAAAAGGGTAGGTATATATTCAAATTATATTAATTGATAAAGAGCTTATATTCAATTAATTAGAGTCAATTAATTAATTACATTTCAAATACTATAGAAAAGCCACAAAAGCAGATACATTACAATTGGGGCTACAATAAATAGAAGAGTGAGGATAATGTAGATAATTGTAATTTAACAAAAAGGAAAATCAGAGATTAAAAACAAGGAAAATTATAATAAAAAAAAAAAGAAAGGAAAAATGGGTCATTTGGAGAGCCAAGAAACTCATTGTGTAGAAATATTTAATGAGTTCAGGTTCATTTTCTCAGTTAAGAGTTTTGTATTTAAATGGTAGCTTTCAATTTATGATAGTTTTTTTAAAAAAAATGAGTAAGAACACATTATCTGAAAGAAATGGATGTAAAAATCAGAAAATAATAATGATCAGTTCTAGGCAAGATGCATGGCTTAAATAATGCTTTATTATTTATCATTTCTCTGGATGTTTTTGTGAAATATTTTTAAAATAAAAAGTCAGAAGAAATGACTGAAACCCAAGTAAAATCACCACTCAGAAAAAAAAGGCAATTCTTTAAACTTGAGCTCTTTTTAACAATTTATGAGGTGTCTCTGTCATAGCTAATAGCTACTTTGGCCTTGAAATTTGGGAAATTTCTGGAGGAGCAAACTGGCCAGAAGCAGAACAAGTGGCTGAGGTTTGCTCTGTTCATTCGATCTACCCTGTGCAGTTGAGTCAAGAGCTCAGAAAACAACACCGTTTTTCTCTACTCTGACCACAGAAACCACACTCTGTAGCAACCCACACATTGCTTCCTATAGTGGGAGATTTTCATTCAATGTATTCTGAGTTGTGGAACATCAAATCAGAAGAATAGAGTAGACGGTCAGATCACTTTGCTAATGCCCCATCCCTACTGAGAATCATTTTACAGTGGAGGAAACTGACTTTCCTTTACAGAGAGGGAAGACATCTGCCTAAAGCCAAAGAGTTAATTTACTGACTGTGTCAAAGCCAATATTTAGGTTTTTGGGGTATGATTATTCATTCTGTTAAAGAAGTTGCAGTAAGTTTCCTTTAAATTTGTTTTTGAAATCTGGCACATTAAAAAAAAGATTCCACTTACTAAATTCTGACTTCTAAATAACTCATTTAGGAGCACATTTTTTGGAATCAAATAGTTAATATCTAGAACTCATGTTTTGGTCATAAAATACCAGGAATGTAACAGGATACAGGGAAAAGAAAATGTACTCGCTGCATAAATCTTAATCATTATAATGAACCTCTTTCGACAATTCACCTTATAGAGGAAATCGAAATGCCAGCCCTGATTTGCCGGTGCGTCTCCATGAGACAATTTATTTAAATCACCAGAGTGACCAGCTGAGCTACCTCCCAAGCATGGAACACCCTCAGTGGTAGCCTCTATCAAATTCTTTGCAATCTTTTCCACATCACAGTACATGTAGGAAATGAGGGAGTTCAGGAGGCTTACATGGTTGGAGGGAACTTGCCCAGGACTTGGGTGACCTCAGGCCATGCTCAGCCACCTCAAGAGCTAAAGAGATTGTCTGCAACCTGGTTTGGCTCACCAAAGTTCCAAAGGCACCCTCTAGGAAGCTGTGGCCTACATTTCCTGGCTCTTGTAGAAAATACTATCTCTTCAAGTAGGAGAAGCCACTCAGTAATAGATTCCATGGTAGTGTAATCTGGCTGCTTGTCTTGGCCATTGAACCCATGTGTATGCTTCCTTTGGTCCTATGCTTTATTCCTCAGATCAGCATCTCTCTTTCTTCTGAGGAAACATGTCTTTGTTGCTCTCGCTACAACAGAAGGCTTCCCTGGCTACCCACCACTGTCGAAGGAAAATATCTTGCTTCTGTTTCCCATGGATCACACCATTGTTTTGCTTGGCTCAGTTAGTGCATTTACAACCTCAAAGAAAGAGGATTACAGGCTTGATTCTTTCCAGAAGCTGCTTCTTAGAGCCATGACCTGCTCTCATTTGAATCCAGAGTAAGGTCAGCACCTGATATTTCCAAATAAAAGAAACCAGCTCGAAACAAAATTCCCAGCACAAAGTCCGTCACTGTGCCTCCTGCATGGCAGAGCCTGGGGAAGAAACCTTCTGCTGTTATCTTGACTCTGGAACTGAAGTGGATTGCAGAGCTCACCTCCTTCAATACCCTCATTTACGAGGTGAGTTGCTAGAAATTTAGAGAAGTAAAAATGAATTTATCTAATATCTCTGTGGCAGAGACTGTTTATTGTTCCAAATGCCTAGCTTCCCATGGCTGCCGTGGAAGAGAACACCTTAAAAAGTTTTACGCAAGATACACGGCTCTCCAGCTAGTGACTATTTTCTTGCCTTTCTTGCTGTGCAGACAAGTGTAGCCTTACGCAATAAAAGCAGAGTGATGAGTGCTGCTTCAGGGTCTTACCCTTAAACATGTTAAGGCATATTCTTTCCCTCTTCCTCTCCCCACTGGCTGGAATATAGGAAAACTTGCATCCAGGGATGGGAGCCACATGTTAGGAGTGGCAGAATGGTCTGCTAGTCCCAGACCCCTAACCTGTGGATCATTACCTTATTAAGCCACTTGGTATTGGTGGTGGTGGTGGTTCTTTGTTACAGAGGTTAAGCCTTTCCAATAACTGGTGAACTCAGTGAAATTCAGCTCTTCTTTAGGTGATGGTACAAGTATCACCATAGTATCCCTTGGGCATTTTGTAAAAGTGACAGGCATTTAAAAATAACACATGACCTCGTAGAGGCTATGAGTTTTTCTAGCGTAGGTATCATCAGTATCCCCGGCACTTGGCACATAGTAGGTGCTCAACCAAAACTTTACAATTTTTCACCGGGAGTTAAAAATACCACACCCCTTCTCCTTTCTCATTGTATCATCTCCTTTTCCTGTCAATGCAGTGCTAATTTCTCAGGAGACAAATGAGGAACTTACTTCCCCAGTGCGAGATTAATTATTCCATGCCACTGCTAACTCCCGACCATATCAGTCTTTGACAGTGTGCAAAGATAAATGGGGAGGCAGCCATTTGAAAGGAAATCATTATGGCACCTCTCTGCTCCATGTTATCACATTCCTATCAGCATGGGAGATAACTTTGAAACTGCTTGTACTGCACAGGAACCAGTGTTCCGGCTGGGCCTGCAAAGATGAAAAAGCTACTTCTTGCTTTCAAAGTCTTCCTGTTGCAGTCTGCCTTTCAAAGGCACCCACTGCTCGTGCCAAGGGCTGCCCTGGAAACGGTGGGCACCAATGACCTTCTCCCCCTAAGACAAAGCAATTGGGGAGGAAGGGAAGCTGCTTCCTGGCAGGGGACAGATTTTGGCAGATGTCAACAGGATGGGCTCTAGTTCCAGCCTGGTTCTGCCCTGAAAATGTTGGAGCCACCTAACACCGTGCTCATGGCAGGCTCCCCCCACCCCAGGTTTGAAGAAGCAAGGCTTATAGGCCTTCAGCTAGTTGGTCTAAATTTTAAACATGCAGTTCTGTGCAGTCATTTTTTGCTTTAAATTTTCTACTAAATTAAAGGTGCAGTAGAAACACCTATTCAGTTAACATACTGCAGGACTATTCTAGCTGTAACCTGTTTTGCCCTAAAGCAAAAGCTGAGTTGTGTAAAGCTTCAAAGAAACACTCCCACTGTGCTTCAGGGAGAAGATTCCTCTCAGTTGACACCAGCGGTCCATTTCTCCTGCGGAGGGGAGCCCTGTGCAATGTCAGTATCTGATATGCCCACATGTGAATTGCCTTGTCTTCCTCACCCAGGGCTCTGTCAGGAAGGATCCTACCTTTCGATATGGGGCTGACTCAAGGGTGGTTCCTAACCTGGCCTTTCCTTTAAGATCTGGATAAAAGAAAAAAAAAAATCCAGGATTTTTCTTGCAGCAGTTTCCCTTTAGGCCAAAAAGAAGAGTATAATATTTGCATAGTGGGAGTTATTTTTATTGCCATAAAGCAGCTTTGAGAAAATAGGGGTCATTCATAGCTGATGAAGTAAAGCCAAAGGCAAGAGAAATGAGACATCAGTCAATGCAATTTCTTAGCCTCAAAGGTTAGGCCACCCAAGGTTTTCCTTACATCTAGTCACCTGCAGGCGTACATGAGTCTGCAACCTGAAACAAATAAGTTGTTGGGGCTGTGCTCCTCTACATTTGTGTCATTCTGGGACTGACAACAGGCAAGTTCTCTGCTACCCTGTGGTTGCAGTTACTGTCCCTTGCTCTTTACTGAAAAGCTGAAGTGACCCCAAGTGGTAACACACAACTGGATAGGTCTCCAGAAGAGCACATCTTTATTTCAGAAAATAACATCTCCTGTGTCCATAGCATGAGTAGCTAGCAAGGATTTTCTATATGGACAATGCTCATGGTTCCTTTAAAACTAGCTGCCCATAACCATCAATTTCATAAAACTACAATTAACCAGAAGTCAACCAACTGAAGGTTTAAATAAATAGACTGTATTGTTACTGTGGATTCACTCAGATTTTAGTAGTCTGGGGCATTTTTCAACACCAGCAACCAATTCTCCAGTTCATCAGACATCACCTGAGTTTCCTACAATGAAATTGAGTTCTGACACTAACTACCTAGAGTTAGCATTGGAGCCCACAGGCTTAAGGGCTCTGACCCACAAGACTATCCCCACTTTAGCTGCCAGTCCCAGGTACTAAGTTCCCACACTTCCCATGGCTACAAACTTTCCACACCCTCCTTAAGTTTTGATAATTTTCTCAAATGGCTCATAGAACTCAGAAAGACACTTAATGTTTACTATATATATATATATATATATATATATATATATATATATATATAACTTAATGTTTTCTCTCTATATATATGTTACTTAATGTTTACACACACACTCTCTCTCTCTCTCTCTCTCTATATATATATATAATGTTTAAAGATTACTATAAAGAATACAAATGAACAGCTAGATTAAGAGGTACATAGGACAAGGTCCAGAAGTGTCCTAAGTGCAAAACCTGTGTCCCCCTGGACTGGGGGTAACTTACCCTTTTGGCACGTGGGTATGTTCACCAATTTGGAAGCTTTCTGCATCTCATTGTTTCCGGGTTTTTATAAAGCTCCATCTCCAGTCCCACCGTACCCCCCCTCACCCCCCATCTCCTTCCTTCCCTGAAGTTCCTGGTTGGAACTCAAAATTCCCACCCTCTAATCACCTGGTCTTTTGGAGACCAGCCGCACCCTGAGGTTATCTAGGATACACTTCAAAACTCTTGCTTGGGTTTAAATTTAGGTGTTACTGAAAGAGGCTTGCTATGAATAACAAAGATACTCCCTTCACTCAGGAAATTCCAATGGATTTTAGTAGCTCTGTGCCAGGAACAGGGACAAAGATGAAATATTTATTTACTTTTATTATTCTGAAAGTAGAAAGCAGCAAATGCTAAGTTTATCAGAAATCTATTTCATACAGCAAATATCTAGGAATGCTACCGTATCAGTGTAGTGTAATCTTCTTCAGTGCTATGTGCTTATATGGCTAGGTATCAGTACCAAAAATAGTATCAGTAACATTTACTGAATCCTTACAATTTGCTAGACACTATGCCAGGCACTTTATGTAAATTATTTTTCATCTCCCCAGCAACACAGCAAATGGAGAAACAGGGTAATCTTGCCAGTCGCATGACTTATGTTAGAAGTGGACATTGGCCTCTTGACCTCAAGGCAATCTCTTTCCCCTTGTCATCCACCTTATGTGTAATTGCTTGAAAATCACAATGAGGAAGCTGCCCTACTGCATGAACCTGTATCGTCAGAGAACAATGACTATATTTGTTTTTTTGTAATCCAAAGCCTAAAGAGATTTTCAGCAAGGGATTAAACAAAAGGCATTTATTCCCTCGGATTTTCAGCACATCATTCGACTTGCACTTTGCTTCCCTCAACTTGTAAACTGAGGAAGTAATAGTATGGTATGGGTAAAGCTCTCAGCACCCAGTGAACGGCCTATTCAGGGAAATGATTGTTATACTCAGTAGATAATTCAGATTAATTACAAAACTCTTAGCACTTAGCAACCAAGCTGTACAAGTCAATTAAAAGAGCAACTCTATGCACTTCAGATTCAGCATATCAGTCCTTTTGTTTAATTAACATGTTGTGGTCAATGTACAAGTATTGCAAGTAGAGCATTTACAATTATTTTTTCTAGTTGAATTATCATGATGGAATGAAGTTATGTGGAAGCAGTTCTGTAACAAAATATTCTTATCCAGACAGAGCATGCCAATTTTCTGATAGAGAAAACTACACTAATACTTCTAAGGCAGCTATCACTTGAATTCTGAAAGTCAGTCAGAGGAGATGTTTTAAAGCAAACCCTTGCTAAGGCCTTAAAGCTAGGTGTCTAAGTCACATGACTGATTTTCCATTAAAAAAAATTTTTTTTTGACAGAGAGGGAGAGAGAGAGAGAGAGAGAGAGAGAGAGAGAGAGAGAGAGAGAGAATATCTTAAGCAAGCTCCATGCTCAGTGTGGAACCCACTGCAGGGCTCGATCCCTCGACCCTGGGATCATGACCTGAGACAAAATCAAGAATTGGATGCTCACCTGACTACCCGCGTTCCCCAAGTTTTTCTTTTTTAAATAGACAAATTAGAGAAGAAGAGAAATAGAAAAGTCCAGCCTCCATCTGTGAGTGGAGGACGTAAAGAAGAGATTGGCAAAAATTTTTCAGAAGTCTTTCCCTTGAAAAGATAGTAGGAATTTCCCCCAAATGTGTCTGAACTCACTCCACTTCTGCAAGGTCCCTGGGACTCAAATTTGTCACTTTAGGAGCTGACAATTTCTTTAAGTGCCTCTAGGTAGAGATATGAATCAGATTAGCTTTGTGCCTTGGAACAATTCTCCTTGGGGCTATCCCCGTGTGCAAAAAGTACAACCAGATGTTAGCCAACAACTGCACTGCCATTTTTCCCCTTCCAGAATCTCTGTCAAGAAACACTGTAGAGGGGCGCCTGGGTGGCTTGGTCGGTTAAGCGTCTGACTTCGGCTCAGGTCATGATCTCACGGACCGTGAGTTCGAGCCCCGCGACGGGCTCTGTGCTGACAGCTCAGAGCCTGGAGCCTGTTTCAGATTCTGTGTCTCCCTCTCTCTCTGCTCCTCCCCTGTTCATGCTCTGTCTCTCTCTGTCTCAAAAATAAATAAACGTTAAAAAAAATTAAAAAAAAAAAAGAAACACTGTAGAGGTATGACTTTATAAATATTCTATGAATGAGATCCAGTAACAGAAACTGGTGTTTATTCACAAGGTATACTGGACCGCCAGTGAGAACATAAGGCTGTTGACACTGCTCATTTCAACCTTTCACTGAAAGATCACAAAATGTACCTAGGATATATATGCATTTTCTTTAACCCCTTTGAATGGAACAGGAAAGTCAATGAGGGAACAGATACATAAAGTTAGAGCTAAATGTGAGCTAGCCCGGTCCGACCCTACACTGGCAGTTTTGACCAATGTCACTCAGCTAGTTAGTGGAGAATAAGAAATGGAATTCAAGTCTCCACTTCCAATCCTACAGTCCTTATGTAAAGCCACACTCCCATCTGACAGCCAATAGGAGCTGGAGGTAAAGAAGAATAGTGAAGGATATGCCTGACCAAGAAAGAAGGAAGTCACAAATTGATTGCAGGTTTCCTTAAGAAACTCATGTTACGGTATGTGTGTCTAAAACCTCACTTCTGCTATTCTGAAACAAAGGGAGTGCCAAAGATTGACCATCTCCCAAGCTTGTCATTTTTGCCTTGTCTTGTTTTCTGAGGGGGAAATTCTCAGACATGTGTCTATGTAAAAGTCCCTCAGGAATTCTAAATTTTTTGGCCTACATCTTATGTTTAACCATTTTTCAAGACCAGAGACAGCTATTCTAAGAAATAGTCCTGAAAAGATTTGAAAAACATATAGACATTTCCTCTTTGATCTCCCAAATGGTTCTGCAATCCTCCAGCTGGCACTTGTCAGGCAATGCTTGAAGGTTTGCCAATGAGTGCAGGAAACTGGGCTTCCCTTCCTTATCCCAGGCTCTCCGCCCTCTTACCCCTTCCATGCACACATCATCATGGTCAATCCCACCTCTCTGCCTCCTTATTTAGTTACCTTAAGACTCTGGTCAAATTCCTTTCTCCATTAAGTCTTCGTAAAACTTTCAGCCTTCACTACATCATCAAATTCATCACTGAATTTAAGCTTGTTGGATGTCACTCAGTGTTGGTACAGGTGCTTTAGTTTCCTACTAGATTTAAAGTTTCTCCAGTAGAGTCTAAGTCCCTTAAGGGCACGGTCATGCCATTGTTTTGTAGTTATCATACAGCTTTGCACAAAGTCAGAACTCAAAAGTAAACACTGATTGCTTTTATCCCTAATGCTTGGAGAATAGAAGTCATAAGGTAAACTTTTTGAGTATTTCCCATAACATATTAAGCAGGACACGTAGATTTACTTGTTATGAATGTACGGTATAGGATGTGTAGCCGTATCTGTGGTAGCTACTAACTAGATACCAGTAGCACATCCACATGCTCTTCCTACCCCAACTGTGACAGCCAAAAATGTTTCCAGACATTGCCAAAAGTTCCCTTGTGGGGTGGGGTAGTGAAAACCATCCCTGACTCAGAACTACTGAATATATTACCTTTACAGCCATAATAGAGGTACCAGTTACAAAGAATATATTGTAACCTTTCTGGATCTTTGTGGCTTAGAGAGATAGGATGTGGTTAAAAATATAGCTCAAACACAGCTCAAGCTCATTCTCACCCATGGACCCATCAAGGGCCATCTTTTATGTAGACTGTTTTAGGCAACTTATCTCCGAGGACAGCATACGGACTGAGCCACTTTTGTGTGTTAGTGCTTTCTGTGTAAACCTGACGTCTTAGCAATGTTTCTAAAGAGGTGCTGGAGAGACAGCTCTT
Source organism: Panthera pardus (assembly GCF_024362965.1). Classification (NCBI taxonomy): domain Eukaryota; kingdom Metazoa; phylum Chordata; class Mammalia; order Carnivora; family Felidae; genus Panthera; species Panthera pardus. Next base: position 116,152,513 of record NW_026526810.1, on the reverse strand, counting down.
TTTCTTTCAGCTCTTGAACATAGCAGCAATCTGACAAAAGAAAGTGCTTTGCTGAAAGAATATTCCTCCTTCCCTGAGCCTGAGAGATCCAGCTTGGAGTAAAATGGCATAGAAATTTGAACTCAGAGCCAAAAGAAAAGAGAAATGAGTTATTCTATTAAAAAGGCATTTGAAATGACATAGCCTAGGTTTACACTAAATTCGTGTGCTGAAGCGGAATTGGTACGGAATTGGTATGGAAGCACCACTCCTGCCTGTTGGCTCCATTAAATAGTGTTATTGCCTCGTAGCAACTCCTGAGGGGTTGGAGGGAAGAAAGTCTGGCTCTTCTTAGAGGATCATTTGGTGAACCAGTAAAAAGACAAAAATGAGTATAAACACTTCCTGAGAAGGTAACAATTAATTCTAAAGATGGCAATTTATCACATGGCTGCATAGGGACACAGAAGACCCTGCGGTGTACTTTTTGGTGGCAATTCATTGCTGCGTCTGAAGTTCATTTGTCTTCCTTGCGCGCGCGCACACACGCACGCACGCGCGCACACACACACACACACACACACACACGAGTGAGGATGGAGACTTGGCAACAGGGAGAACAAAAGGAAAGAATACATGAGAACCCTGCTCAGGTTATTAATGGTGCGGATTCGAATTTCATGAATCTTAACATTCTGCTCTTGGCATGAGCAATCGATCATCTGAAATGCTACAATGCACCCAACAATTAGGGCAAACTCTAGACAAGGGGGACTGGCCATGTGTTTTAAGGTCAAACAGCTGGACAACGGGCAAGCACCCAGAGGAGCGGAAGGAAAGCATACAAGGAAAGGTCTGTTTTTTGTTTCTCTCCCCAATTCCTCCCTGTACCTGCATTTCAGTCCCCTTTGTCCCCATTTCCACCTCTCTCCAGTCAGGCTCCCAGAATTCACAAAGTACTTAGTTGTAAAGATAAGCATCTGTAATTATTCAGAAATATCTATCTGCATCTACCTATTTACCTAGGATATTTTCAACTATTACCACAAGGCTACTATATATAGACTATACTATATTTCTCTCTGATATGTGTGGACATATGTCCCAGGTCTCCTAGACTCCTTCTGTTTCCCTGAGATCCCAATATCTTCCCAAAGTGGCAGACAAGGGTGGATGGTATAGATATCGCTACATACAAATAGCTTTGAATTAAATTCCAAGATCACAGCTATTAGAGACAACCAGTGAATTCCTTACTTGAACACTTGAAAGGAAGAGAATCGACATCAACTGATATTCCAGGTATTTTGTTACACTCCACTCATCCTTCCATTGATCTATTATTCTTTTATTTAAAAAAAAATACATTGGATGTGTGCCAAGGAAGGCAGTAATCTAAGTATCTGACCAAAAGAAGCCTAAAGTCTCTTAGGAGAGGCAGATGTGAAGAGACAATTATAATACAGAATTAATAGTAGGACAATGGTAAGTTCCATTACTATGTAAACACATGAAGAGGCACCTGTATCCAAATCTGAGCTTTTTTTTGGGGGGGGGGGAGAAAGAGCTGGGTTGTCAGCAGAGAGACCAGTATGTCTATGGCATAAAAGAGGAAATTCATTTGAGGATTCATGCTGATAAGAGAGTCAGCATGACTAAAGCATTATGTTGAGGGGTGGGGTAATAGGAATTCCAACTGGAAAGAAGGCAGATGCTAGCATGAGTAGGCCATTCAAAGGAGATCACTTTTCTTACCCTGAAGGCAGTGGGATCCTTTGGAAGTTCTCAGCTAGGAGACAGCTTCCTCAGACAAGCTCTGCAAAAAGTTACCCTGGTCACACTGTGGGGACTACTGAGGATGGGCAGGAGTCTAGGATAACATCTATGAATCTACTAAGGTAACGACACAATGGCAGTGATAATGGAGAGGAGGGGTGGACTTAGTAGCTGTTAAATAGGTAAAAAGGGATGTCAAGTTGACTCATGTAAACTTCACATCAATCCTATAAGGTAGATATTAAGACCCACTTTACAGATAGGTCTTAGCAAGGTTAAGTAACTTGCTTAGGATCATAGGATAATAAAGTAGCAGAGATGTCATAAAACCTTCAATGTCTACCTCCAAAGACCATTTTCTTCTCCCTTCTCACTTTACATATTTGGCCCCTTTAATCTTTCTTCATAAGTCTTTCCTTCAATTCCCTACTGAATTCTGTTGCTTCTTCCTGGCCTACCTCCAATTTGTCTACATCTTGAAAAATCCTATGGAAGCCAAAGATACAGTGCTCTTATTAATAATTCTGCTTATATATCATGTATTTTCACCATTTTCAAGCCCCTTTTTATTACTTGGGAATTTCTGCATGAAAATCACATTGTATTTCTTGAGAAACTTGTCTGCTCCAACTGTTCATTTCTCCAAGGAGACTTACACACCACCCACCTTTTCTATCCCAAAGCATAATGACGTTGAAGGAGAAGGAATGGTAAGTATGATTAACATACTACGAGGCAGTAATGATCTGTTTCTGGAATTAGTTGGGTAGTGAGATTTTTTTTGTTGTTGTTCTTTTAAGGCTTCTGGAGGATGTAGGAAGAATAAAAATAAAATTTATCTGCAAGATGTTTCTAAATGGAATGCATTTATGACATTCTTATAGGGCTTATTTGCAGCTCTTTAAAAATAATTGACTATCTAATTAGAGAGATAGATCACATCGATATAGAACACATATACAGATAAATACTGTTTTTTATGGCCTCCACTATCATAGATATAGAAACATACAGAGTGAAACTCACTCAATATTTTAACTCTTGAGTTTTCTGTGTCTACACATATTTTCCAAAATGGGGTTTCAAACATGCTTGAAAAACTCCTTACTTTTACCATTTATCTATCTTAATATAATTTTGATTGTCTTAAGAAAGAAATGTCCCATGGTATGTACACACACACACACACACACACACACACACACACACACACACACAGAGAACACAATTCTGAAGAATTCTTTCTCTCTACCTGGTTGAAATACTCGAATGATACTGAGAAGAATATAATGGGTTTAATCCTCTTTACTTTAGGTAACTTAGTTATCGTTCATTCATATCAGCTTGAAGTATCTCAATGGGAAGGAAGACTTAGAATGGACTAGGAATCTAACTGATGAGTCAATATGGACTCTCATAGCAGCACAGATGGGTTCTCTGGAGGCTCTGGGGTTAAACAGCAAGACCAACCACTGCTTGTTTAAAACATGGTGAAGGTCCTTAAACTCCTTACCTAATCTACCTGTCTGAGAAATATGAAGAGGTGCCTATATAAAGTATGCATAGATGTTCATCATTACAAGTAAACCACTTATAGAGGCCCTGAGATAAAGGTACCAACTCTGGGTTAGCTGAGTGAGACCAAGTGGCAGAGAAGGTGGGTAACTCACCAAAGACACAGTATTTGAACTGAGTCTTGAGGAGTTACTACTTTACAGGCAAAGAGGGTCGATAAGAGAGAACAATAATGATAATAATAACTAACATTTACTGAGTGTTTACTATGTACCAGGAACTAGCCAAAGTTTTGAAATATATAAACTCATTTTTATCCTCAATAACCTTATGGAAATGTTGGCATCTGTATTATCTTCATTTTACAGATGAATAAACATGGTTTTGTGCACGTTACATGTTCCTGAGTAGAAAGAACAACATTTGTAAAAGTATAGCAGGGTATGACTAGAATGTTAGGTACAAATGAGAAATATTAGTAGATAAGAAAGGAAAAAGAGGCAGGGGTGGGAGTCTATAAAGCCTTGTAAGTATGATTCTACTTGGAAGGTGACACTGGAATTTATGTAACTGTGATTTTCTCTGCAATACATATGTATTACTTATTTAGAAAGGAAAATCAGTGTAAGTATAAACAACTTTGGGAATTTGAGCATGAGGGATAGAAACAGTGTTCTCATATGAAGACAGTAGGTAGTTGATGAAAGGGGTGGGAAGCAGATTCATAGAAGGCACTTTCACTATTTAGATTTTGCTTTTAAGATGGGAAAGTCCTGGATATATTTACAGACCAAAGGAATGATATTAATGACACCGTTGGAAAATGAAGACAATAAAATGATGTCAAAAAGCTTGGGAAGAAGCCAGGGTGGAAGGATGATGGGCACAAGATTCTGAATAAGGGGATGAAGGGGTTCTCCTAAAGTGAGCACTGACCTAGGCAGACTTAGAGGCACAGGAATTCAAAGAAACTCATGATTGCTGAATATGCTGAATATGACTGCTAAATCTCTGAAACTTTAGCAGTTCAGGGCAATGCAGGGCAAGGCCATCAAGCTGGGTTATTGCAGAGGGGAGGGTGTCTTATTGCCATCCTAGCTGAAGCCACTATCTCTCTTACCTGAACTGTTGCAATAGTCACATAACAGGTATTTATGCCTTGTCTCTTGTTCATCTTTTCCAACATGGTGTCATGAGTGATCTTTAAAAAGCATAAATCACCTCATGCCACTCCACTATTTAAGACATTTTAATAGTTGCCAATGAACTTTAACAAAATAACTCCTTTTTATGGTGTACGGGCCCTTTATCATTAAGGCCCCGTCCACCTCTCATACAAGATCTTCGTTACTTATCTTCTTTCAAACTCACTCAACAAACTCATTCAACTAAGGGCCTTCACATTCCCTATGTCATTCTTCCTCCAGATTTTACATGTCTGAGTCTTCTAGTCACTTATGTTTCAGATTATGTCTCCTCTTTAGAGAGACTGTCCTTAAAGTAGCTACCCATCCATCACCAACCCTCTGTGATGTCTCCCTGCTTTATTTTCTTGACAGCATTTGTCAGTGAATACTATAGTCTCTTGTTTTATTTATTGGCAGTCTCCATTCCTGCTCTTAAAATGTATGTTCCATAAGAACTAGAATAACAATTACAATTGTTGCAACTTCAGAGTCTGTAAGAGTGTTTGATCCATGGCAGGAATCACCTTACCCTCTCCACTCATGTTGGTTGGATGGGTGAGCTGAGAGGCTGGGCCTGTGAAACACAGTCCAATTTTTTGGATTCTGAGCCAAACCCTTAATCTTATAGGCAAAGGTCTGATGGTCTAAGAGGCTATGGTTCAAGATAGGGACAATTAAGAAATTGTATCAGTGAGCCCTGGTGAGAAAACAAAACCAACATAAGAAAAGGCACTACAGTAGCGTGAGCACCTTAAACCTAGTGATGAGCCATCATAATCTTCTGGAAAGTCCAGGGAGCATTATTTGCAAAAGCTGTATTATTGAGAGACACTTAAAATGTAAAATACAAACATTTTACACACTCAGAATTAAATTGTATTGCTTTCTTCTGATTTTCTAAAAAGATAAAGTGTAAGGTAATAAAACAAAAGCTTTGACTTCCCACCAAGTCTCTCTCTGATCTTTATTCCTTAAAGTTTCTGGATGATCTTACTACAAACGTAGTTTTAAACACAGAAGGTAGAGGCACCTGGGTGGCTCAGTCAGTTGAGTGTCCGACTTCAGCTTATGTCATGATCTCATGGCTCGTGGGTTCGAGCCCCGCGTCAGGCTCTGTGCCGACAGCTCAGAGCCTGGAGCCTGTTTTGGATTCTGTGTCTCCCTCTCTCTGTGCCCCTCCCCCACTCATGCTCTGTCTCTCTCTGTCTCAAAAATAAATATAAAAATTAGAAAAAAATAAAACACAGAAGGCATATTGAGATTTGAGTCTCGGAGGGAAATTTGAAAGAATCAACATGTTGCTGAGGGGCCAATACAATTTTTAAGTTATTTGAACCATGTGCCTGTTTCTGTTAGTGATGGTGTTGGGGACATCTCCAACAAAAAAGGCAGAAAAATAAGAGTTCCTTTTAGAGTCAGCATGGGAGTCAAAGCCATGTGTGCTTTTAAGGACTAGGACCTGGGGCCTTTCTAAGGAAGAGATTGGATAGCTGACAGGTGCCCTTTGCTAGTTCAAATACTTCTTCAAAGCAGTACTCTTGTTACCAACAGAAGATATCATTGATATACACTAGATGGTGAATCCTACTCAAAGGAAATAAACCATTTCCCCATATCAAGAGGAATCTTTAAGAAAGCCTTGCCTTCTAAATGACCTAAGATAGCATTTAAATGCAACATAGGAAATTGAATTCTCCATGCCATTTAAGAAGGAAGGAATCATCTGGGTGAAAAATTACTGTAAGCTAAGTTTGGAAGCAAAGTCTATGAAAACCAGTATTCACGGATTTGAGTCTCAGAGGAAAAGGTTTGGGGAGAGGTGACTGTTATTATTACTAATAATCAGAACAATGATAATAAATGAATTTAATCCTAAAGCAGGAGGTATAATTGACAGTGTAGGCATGCAAGTCTTATAATTACCCGAGTCTCAGCTGTGCCTGGGCAGTGAGAGTGGGAAGAACTGGAGAAAGGAATTACAATTAAAAAGAAATTGACATATATGAATTGAATCAGGAACATTATCTCCAGCTTCTGGTTCAGAGTTTGTATTATAAAATTAAATAGAGAGGCTAATTATACTGCAGGAAAACTTCCTCTGAACTCCACAGTTTCCATCAGGCAAGAAGAAATGCCAAACAAGGAATGAGAAAATAGGAAGAAGAATCAGAAGTTTTCAAATTACTGATTTCTGATTACAAGTGTTCCACTGAGAAAACAAGTAACTGAAAAACGGGATAGCTGTCAAGCCTGGAAACCCAGACACAGACACATACTAAATGTTTTCCTGATATTACAATACGTGACAGTTTTCATGACATTGGTGACATGACATCCATGACAATTAGAGTATTGTGATCTGTTCAATGTGAATAGTCACCTGTTAGCAAACGTAGTTCAGTGTACTGTGCAAAATTGTGATAAACACAGTATGTTGATGTCTTTCCAACAATCTTTACATATGTGTCTTTGAGGCTCTGCCCTAAATTACTTGTGCCTCTGATTTTCATTTAAGAAACATGTGCTTTGGGCATGCTACAGAGACAGTAATCAAGAGTACTCAGAACTGGGGGACATGAAGCCTATTCCACATGGTCATGCCATTCACTCCAGTTTTGGAAAATTCTATTCGGTCAGTCCTATACCACTTTGTTACAATAATGGGATGGTGCTTCATTCTGTGGGAAACCTTTTGAGTGGGCTTCTATTAGCCATTCAAGTACGGGCATTAACTGGGTCACCTAACATGGTCAGATCTGGTGTATTTCCAGACTTTAGAGCCAAACTGTAGACCAAAGACTGAGAAACATGATGCAGGATGATCCCTACTGCAGGGCTTTAACACAGGCTCTTCTTTTTGCTTGGAATACTCTCCCTTCTCCTCCTCTTTGGTCTCACCAACTTGTCATCCTAAATGGCATAGTTCCTGTACTGCATCCTCAAGAAAACCTTTCCAGATCAGAAAATAAGTTCAGGTCCCTTTATGCTTTTTACCATCCTGTCCTCCATCATACCTGTCAAGACTGCGATGAAATAATTGTGAAATTGGTTTTGTTTTATGGCTTCTTCCCATGACGTAATTCTATGAAGACAGGCAGCATACATCTGTCTTATTCAGTCTTTCATCTCAATCTAGATTCTTCTACACAGTACACAGTAGCCAGTAAATATTTATTAAGCAATTAATCTTCCTTTTTCAATTCCCTACCACCATCTTGAATTCAAATTAAATACTAGAAAAAAGAAAAGAAAAAAAAAAGACTACAAAGACTCCTTTTGCAAATGCCACCTCTGCCTTACAAGAGGTTTGCCAGAATTTCCACAGTCCTTTAGGGGGGAAAAAAAAACACTTCCACCTACCACCTGGGTCTCTCTCTCCTCAAGGAGTTTTGGAGAAGGCTGGGAGATCTGGCGGAGGCCTTGTTCAATTGTAAAATCATTCCCTCAGCCTCATTTATTGAGCTCTTTGGGACACAACATGATTTAATAGCGCCAGACATGACAAAGCCATCTCTGATATTTTCTAACATAATCGCCTTTCATTGTACATTGCAAAGGAAAATGTCTCTTGAATTTAAAAAGAATGCTGAGATAGGAAAATGTTCACAAGAGAAGAAAGAGGAAACTCTCTTACACAAAAACTAACATGGTGAAGAGGAAAACAGAAGAATGTAGCTCACTGAAAATGAGGGTGGGGGAGAGAGAGAAACACACCTTAATTCCCCTCTGATAAATGACATGACTGGCACTGTTTTATGTGATTTATATTTCCCTGTAATTACTATGCACATAATCACAACATACCAAAGATTAGTGTTCTAAGACATTTACTGCAAATCTCAATAAAAAAAAAAAACACCTATCTAAAAAAAATAAAATAAATTAAAAAATAAAATAAAATAAAATAAAATAAAATAAAATAAAAAACATGAATCTCCCTGTAGCTATTAGAGTCAAAAGAACATTTTATAGGAATTTTCTGTATGGCTGTATGGTACTTTCTCTATGGCTTTGGAAGTGAATTTTGTTATTTATCCCCTTCTTCAAATATTTTGATCTACTTCAGAGCCTCCAGAAATCTTTGTTTTCTGGTTGGAAATGTTGATAGAAATGATTCGCTGTAGAAATGGCCTTGGGAGTATCCTCACCACCTACACTCAAATTTCCCCTGAAACCTCCTATTTGTGATTTTTTTCATTCTGGCCTTCAATCATCTCTCCTCCAAAGAATGTAAACCTTTGGCTCATACTTAGTGTAATTACTTAATCAAAACCTATTTCTAGTATATATATACATCCCCATAATAGCCATGACATTAATTCACTGATTTTTTTGGAGCCCTATCTGTGTTCTTAGAATGAATTACTCCTCATGAGGGGCAGAAAATATGTGGGGGTAATTCTGCAGCACCTATTAACTAGCACATGTGAAGTGAAGCTAATCAATATGTTACAGTGCTAACTAATACTGATGGAAACTGAGAGCCAAGAGAACAGACTTTATTGCCAAACACTGTATGATGAAACTCAATGGCATGCCAACACACTGACTTATGTTTCATAGCATAACAATTCTGAAGTGACGATTCCAATCCTTGTCCCTCTGAAAAATATACACATCTGACATGTAGAAGACTGAGCTATGCCCGTTTCTGGGTGCAAAATATTCCAAGTGTGTGTGTGTATACACACACACACACACACACACACACACACACACACGTATATATAATAATTTAATTCATATTCTCTCTGAGGTGGCCAGGTAATGAGTATTAGAATGAAAGTAAAAAAAAAAAACAAAATACACAAAAATAGACGCCCTAAGGAAACACAAAAATATTCAAAGTTTTGCCTCAGTATACAGAAGGAGTTGATAGTATAATTCTTACCAGAATTTTGCATTGATAGTAAGTTTTACTATATAATACCACCAATAATAAATATGAAATATAAAAGTGTTATATATAAAATATGTAATATGTATTTATTATATATAAATATTTTATAAATATATAAAATACATTTATGAAATATTATAATACTCAAGGCTCCACTACACCATTTATTACCTTCCAAACTCCATACTTTTCTGACAGTATCGTTGTTCCTTGTGTGTATTTCATATATACTTAGTTATAGCTGAATTGAACAAATTATACCCAAATCAGGGTGCCAATGTAGGGCAGCTAACGGGCGAGTAACAACAGTGCTACAAGAGCACAAAGCTCAGGGGGAGGCAGAAGGCAGTTCTGGAGATCCCAGCTATAAGTGCCAACTTGAGGTCTGTTGATAAGAGGTTGAGATTCAGAGAAAAAAAACAAAACACAAATAACAAAAGAAGAAAACCAGGTGCATGCTAGGAATCAGACATCACACTGTTATTGCAACAACTGTAACACTGAATGCCTGAAGACATTGGACAAATGCTTTCAGATTTATTAGTGAAGATGATTTCTAACCTATAAGCTTCTCCCACAGAGAGTATTAAGTAGGAGTAAGAATGGATAAGACATTCTTCAGATAGACAAAATCTCAATGGTTGTACTTTTCACCTGTCCTTTCTCAGAAGGCTATTGGAAGACGCACATCTTTAGAATGAGTGAGCAAACTAAGACAAAACTTGAGGTTTAACATAAAAGTGAAGCCCAGGGATTTCCCAGAATGAGAAGCAAGGAAGATCCAAGATGACAGCTGTAAGGCTCAAGACATATCAGACTGGAGACAGAAAGAAGACTGTCAAGGATTTTGCCAAGAAAAAAGTATTAATGATAGATTACCTGTGTGGTATTTGTTTGTTGTTTTTATCGAAGAATAATTGACATACAATATTGTATTAGTTTCCAATGTACCACATAGTGATTTAACATTTATGTCCATCACAAAATTATCACCACAGTAAGTGTAGTTACCATTTGCCACCAAAGAAAGTTGTTACAATATTATTGACTATATTCCCTAGGCTACATTACATCCCTGTGCCTTATTTATTTTATGACTGGGAGACTGTGCCCCTCAATCCCCCTTCACCTATTTTGCCCACCCTCCCATCCCTCCCCTCAGGCAACCATTAGTTTTTTCTATGATTCTATGAATCTTGTTTTAGATTCTATACATAAGTAAAGGCATATAGCATTTATCTTTTTCGGACTTATTTCACTTTTGCATAATACCCTCTAGCACTATCCAAGTTGTTGCAAATTTAAGATTTCATTCTTTTTTATGGTTAAGTAATATTCTTATTTATATATGTACATAAAGAAAATATGGACACTTGGGTTGCTTCTATATCTTGGGTACTGTAAATAACACTGTGATAGGAGTGCATTTGTCTTTTCTTGAGATAAAGAAAATTTTTGTTTTCTTGAGATAAATACCTAAACGTGGAATTGTTAGACCACTGTTTTATACTATACCCAAAACTAAACTCAATGAATTAAAGACTTAAATATAAGACTGAAAACCATAAAATTCCTAGATGTAAATGGGCAGTAAGTCTTTGACATGGGTCTTAGTGATTTTTTTTCTGGATCTGCTTCGTCAGGCAAGGACAATAAAAGCAAAAATGAACAAAGTAGACTACATCACACTAAAAGGCTTTTGCACAGTGAAGGAACATCGACACAATGAAAAGGTAACCTACTGAATGGGAGAAGATATTTACAGATGATATTTCCAATAAAGAACTACCATCTACAATATACAAAGAACTCATAAAATTCAATATAAAACAATCTCACAAACAATCTCATTAAAAAATGGGCAGAGGACCCAAGCAGACATTTTTTACAAAAAGATATACAGATGGCCAACAGGCACACAAAAAGAGGCTCAACATCACTAAGGATCAGGGAAATGTAAAACAAAATCACAATCAGGTGTCAATTCACACCTGTCAGAATGGTTAATATCAACAAGAAAGAAATAATAAGTGTTGGAGAGGATGTGGAGACAAGGCAATCCTTGTGTGCTGTTGGTAGGGATGTAAATCAGTGCAGTCCCTATGGGAAACAGAATAGAGGTTCCTCAACAAATTAAAAATAGAATTATCACACCAGCCAGAAATTCCACTTCTAGGTATTTACTTGAAGAAAACAAAAACACTACCTGCATGTTTATATTGAGAGAAGTTTTATAGCTATGTTGGCTACAACACTGATAAGTCGTTAGAAAAATAAGTTATGAGATGATGAGGGTATTTATTAACAGAGTTGCAGAAGAAAGGAAATATCGTAACAGTAGGATGTTATGTCAGGAGCAGGCATTTATTCCATTTTTTTTTCACTGCTTGTACCTTCAGTTCCTAGAATAGCACCTGGCATATTCTAAGCACCCAGTGAACATTTGTGGAATAAATGAGTACATGTATGATTTTACATTTTTCTCAATAAATGAAAGTCATAAAAATGTAAACTCATAACACTGATTCAATCAAAATGTGACAGAATTTTATTGGCAAATTGAAGGTGAGGAAATGTGTATGAGTTGGAAGACGGAGGGGGTGAGAAAATGCAATTCTTTTATTCCAGAGTCATAAGATATTAGCTAATATGTAAAACTGAAAAAGTCAAGAAATAGAAGCATATCATTAGACATACAGAGGAAAATATCCAAAAAAGCAACTAAGAGGGTTTCCAGTGTGGAGTAGGACCACGAGGCACAGGGAGATGTGGAAAGAGACTGCTGTGCTTCTGCTGTTGCTTGCTTGTTTTCTTTTAGGTTTCTAGACACTGTCCTCCCCCTCCACTCCATTGAAGTATAGTTGACATACAATATTATATTAGTTTCAAGTATACAACATAGTATTATCAACATTTATATATATTACAAAGTGATCACCATTATAAATGGAGCTACCATTGGTCTAGATACTTTCTTAACTTGGGTTTCTCAGGAAACAGACTCTGAGAGCTAGTTCTGTGTGGGGAAGTTCTGGGAGGAATGCTGTCCAAGTCTAGAGACAGGGAGGAGGTGAACCTCAAAGCAGTCACAACAAAGACCTTAGCTGACCTCAACACTCACATGGGGCTTCTCTAGCTGGAAGGCCCTTCCCAGTTGTGCAGACTTGAACAAACAGCTGGATCCTTTATATATCCTCTCAGCCCCATCCACTACTCACTGGATATGGGCACATCCACTGGAAGGGGCTTGACTTTGGGCAAAGTGGCTTCTTTAGTCAAGGACAGCTCCAGTGAAGGAATCAGCTGATAGCCACCAGCTGGCACTCCTAGTGGTCGAAGTAACTATGCCTCTGCTCCAGAGTAATGGTGTCTCTGCACTAAAGTAATGGAATACTGGGTGCTGGGCAAGGTTTTGAGCTATGCAGAGGTATTATTTTGATAAATGTTAAATTAAAACTTCAAATTAATACATGCTTATTGTTTACATTTAAAAAGGTGGGCATACAATCTGCCCCCGGACATACAGATTTTAATGATGAAATCAGAACCTAAAACCAGATTGGCCCATCTCTAAATCTCAACTAGTTGTGTGGGATTGAATAACCGAACCATCTCTGAGATTCTTCCCATATAAACATTCCATGAAACTAAAATCTCAAGGCAATAAGCAAAATCTTTGCAATAACTATTGTAAACTTAGTCCTTGAGAGGAAAATATGTTTCAGATGCAATCATTTTATTATAACGTGGTTTACTATTGCCATCTTTGCTAGCCAACAAAGACACTGTCTAAATTTGAAACTTGTCTGTTTTGAGTAGACATTAAAGACCTTATTCTTAGAACTGACCTGTTTAAATATAGGTGGCTGCTGTCTCCTGCGTCTATACCTGTAATAGCAGATCAGTATGCTAACTTTCTGTAGAACACCTGAACTCAAAATGAGCTCATATTTAGAAAATATTTAAGAGCCTTACCAGATTGTGCATGAAGGCCGAAAGATACTCATTCTTTGTTTCTCCAAAGCCTGGACTCTTCAGGTGCCCAATGTTTGTGTAATAGATTATTTGCCCCGCGAGAAAAGAGGCGTTTTGTCTGTTTTGGATTTCTGCAGCCCAAGTGCCTAGAATAGTAGCTAGCCCATACTAGGTACTTAATTTACTCAAACATTTGTTAATTGAATACAAAATCCAACTTTTGAAGTTGCGTTTGGCACTGCAGCTACACATTCCATATTCTCATAAAGTCAACTCTGGAAATACAGCGTTCTCTAAATCAGATTATAGTACTTCCGGTTTGTGTTAATGAATTTGCCACTTTATCAGTAGACACATGTGTGGTGATAATGCTTTTACTATGGTCCCATCTTTTCAACAAGAACCACCGTTCTATAGTCCTCTTAAATAGCAGAGCCGGAAATTACTTGGCAATCACCTTTTCTTTGAATGAGAAACAGGGCAGAATCAGAAACACAATACCTACATAGAGAGAATTATTTTTTTAAAAAAGTAATCCTTTCAAAACTTGAAATCAACTAGGATATGGAGGCAATTATATTACAGGAGTTACAGAGCAATGAAATTATTCTGTCCAGTCTTTTGCATAAGTGGTCAGGAATAACATTTGCATATGTTATATCATATTGATTCTTGTAGACAGAGACTCAATAAAGACAAAAGAACACATGCAAAAATAAATGCCTAGGAGGGAAGATACAGAAGACACAGATGGAGGCATCTATTATATTCGGCTTTACAATAAAACAACAAAAATAATAAAGCAAACAAAACCAAAAGTAAACAGCAACAACAGCAAAACCCCATCCAGGTCAGTTCCCTTTAGTGTAAAGTGTCTATTTCTACCTTGTCCTTGCTCATTTCTCCCACATGAAATCTGCTTTGAAATGTCATCCCCCCCCCCCTTGCCAAACAGAATAGATAGGGCAGTAAGAAACTAATAATGATAATAATAATAATGAGAAATGGCCTCAGAGATATATTTCACGTTTCTTTCTTTCTCCTTGTCTTTCTTCAGAGGAATAGCTTCCCAGCCAGTGGGGCATTAATCATCAGAACAGCAGCTCCGAGATAAAGCCTGGGTGAAATTTCATTGTGCATTATAGTGTGAGTTGTGGGTGCATGAATATGTGTCTCTCTCAGTATCGGGAAGGAGAAAGTGAAGAGGCAAAGGAGAAAAATCTGTCATTTTATATACTCATACTGCTCAAGATGGTCAGGACTGGTTCCCCATTGTTACTGCGGATTAAAATCATTCACGTCCTTCTGCTTTCATCAGAGGTCACCTCTCAGAAAGTGGGATAAATATTATGACAAGTTAAATTCTAACTACTTTTTTTTTTAACCCATCTGCCTTGGGGCATGTACCAGAGTAAGGGACAGGAGGAGGGGACTGTGGAACCAGGAGCAGGACTGTCTGATGGTATATGTTTTTCCTTGTTAATCCTCAATTGGGTATCCGTTCCCTCAGTTACATAATGCTTTGGGTTAGCAATTCCTGTTTTGAAGATCCCTGAATGAAGTGTGGGGAGACTGTCTGGGAGAGACGGCTAAACAGAGGCTACAACTGCTCAGCAAGGAGCTGTAAATACCTACTAGATCCCTGCTCCCCAAAGTGAGGTCCACATACTGCAACACGACAGCATCTGGGAGCTAGCTACAAATGCATCATCTCAGGCCCCACCCCAGAATGGAGTCACGATTTGTGCTTTAAAAAGGTCACCAGGTGACTTGTGTACACAAAACAGTTTATGAAGCACTCTTCTAGCCAATACATGCAAACACATGAGCATCCTCTCCCTCCCTTTCTTTTTTAATTTTTATTTATTTATTTTGAGAGAGAGATAATACAGAGGTGGAGAGAGAGAGAGAGAGAGAGATTGGGAGAGAATCCCAAGCAGCCTCCATGTTGTCAGTGCAGAGCCCAATGCAGAGCTGGAACTCACAAAACGTGAGATGATGACCTGAGCCAAAAGCAAGATTCAGATGCTTAACTGACCGAGCTACCCAGGCGCTGCCTACTTTCTTTCTTATGCAGACACATACCCACACAGACACACACCCACACAGACACACACACACAGACACACACACAGTTGGGATGAGAGAAGAGGCTGCATTATGTACACAAGTCAATCAAATTTCCATCAAGTAATTCTCTCAGTGACTGCTAGCCACCACAGATATGGTGTGCATGTATTTCCCCAGCCATCTCATCCCTGCATGATGAGAAAACCAAGGAGAACCTTGCATTCTCCATTTAGCTAACAGAACTAGCTCTCTAGACAACCCAAGGCATTAATTAGATGGTTTCAAAAGGCAGGGCTGTCATAACAGCTTCAGTGTGTTTCTAATTTTTACAATCATTCAAACATGCACCAGAAAGGTATGAAAGCACATCCCAGCCCTCCTACTGCCTTGTCAAAGACAGAATGGAAATATCCATCTTGAAAGCTGGCTAGCAATGACTGCTATTTGAACCTCAGTTTAAATAAGAATCATTGATTCTTTCTGATGACTCAAGAGACATTAAGTAGTTTATCTTCTACATAGAGGTGGTCATTGTGGAATTCCTTCTGAAAGTTTTCAGCAAAGAAGAGGGAAATGAAAAGCATCATTATTTGTATCGTGATTTTAACTATATCAAAGATATTCTATTAATTTCTCTCAACCTTAGCCATCCAATCCATGAAATGGGCAGGTGGTTCTTAAGCAACATAATTACAGAGTATTTATGCTTATTGTCTCCTCTCCTTTCTTCAACTTTCCTTGTCTTTCCTCCAGTTCATTTATCCAGCCACCAGCTGTTACAGTATGTGCAAGGCACCACATTAGATACTGTTGAAGATATTGGAAAAAAATGTGAATCTACTCTTAATGCTTGTTAAATGAGGAAAGAAAGTGTTTTCCTTTGATAAACATTACTGAGCCCTTTTTTGTGGCAGGTGCCATGCCAGGACCTCAATGCTGAGTGATGAGCTGCATAATGCTCTTGCTCTCAGTGTAGTGGTTTCTCATAGTATCTTCCATCAATGTTCTTTCAAAAGATTCTGAAGACAGGTGACTGTGGAGCCAGCGGTGTCATAGGGTCATGACCAGGGATAAGTGGGTTCATATAACATACTCAGCCATAAGACAAAAACAAAAGAGCTAACAAAAGCAGGTCGAAGATTCCCACCGACCTACACACACACATACAACCAGATAAATGAACCTCAAGTAAATTTTCTCTCCATACCAATGAATAGAAGCAGTGGGTCATTAGAAATAATTGTTATTTACCTATATTTAAAGGTAGGTTTTAGGAGAATTAAGAATTAAGTAATTTGGAAAAATAAGAAGGAGAAGAAATTGGAGAGGCAAAATGGGTAACATTATATTTCCAAAAGTGTTCTGAAAACTCTGAGCATTAGAAGAAGCCCTTGTTATTATGACAACAAATAAGCCCTAAGGAAAGAGAATTTAAGACCAGAAGTGAATAATATGTGCACCAGATACAAGGGGACCTTCCTGGGACTCATTATTATTAAGGCAAAAATTTAAGAGCAGCAAAACCACTGCTAATGACCACTGTCACTGGTGAGCCCCATCAGGGAGGGGACCTGTCGGGGGTAAGGTACTTGGAAGTGAGATCCAGCCTGTAAGTATTAAGAGGTGTGTGTATTCCCTGAGAAGGCGCTGGTAGATTTGTATGTTTTGACTAATACCGACTGAGGGTTTACCTATGCTGCAGAGCTCTAACAGTGTCTGAGACAAAGATCCTGCCATCCAGGAACTCACATACCATGAAGTAGAGACAATAAACAAATAAATATGTGACATAATGTCAGGTATAAATAACTGCTATGGCAGACAACAAAGTACCAGGTAGTAGAGAGTGTTCTTTTATAGAAGACGGTCAAGGAGGTCCTCTCTGTTAAGGTACCAAATGGGCAGAAACTTGGATGAAGTAAGGAGTGAGTCATGCAAATACCTTGGAAGAGCTGCTTCAAGCAGAGAAAATGACCAGTGAAAAGATACAGAGGTGCTTGATACGTTCAAGCTGGGCTGGCACTAATGACGTATTCATCTAAGGTATAACATTTAAGGGGTGCCACCCCAAATCACTTATTCAAGACACATGGTATTATATTGCAATATTTTGGAGTCAATATCAATGCAAACAATTTTCCATAAGCAAAATATCAACATTTTAAATACAGACAAGATCCAACTCTGCAACTGTACAACCCTTCTCGCCTCTTCTTTATCTGGGCCCTATGTTCAAGGAAGATCAAGAAGACCTATGTATCTGAAGCAGTGTGGCAGAAAAGAAGGCCAGAGAGCAAGGAGGAAATCCATACATCACACAGTAAGGATTTTGGCTTCAGACTTAGCCATGTAGTATGTTGGGTGATTGGCAAAACCACCTGGAGCTTTAGAAACGTTGAGGGTCCTCTACAGTGAGTAGTCAAGAGCTGACCCCACTTTTCTCCTGGTTGTTCAAAATAAGAACCATCACTTTATCAGCAGGTCTGGTG
The DNA here is from genome assembly GCF_024362965.1 of Panthera pardus. Taxonomy (NCBI): domain Eukaryota; kingdom Metazoa; phylum Chordata; class Mammalia; order Carnivora; family Felidae; genus Panthera; species Panthera pardus. The sequence goes on along the minus strand of NW_026526810.1, from coordinate 116,134,622 downwards.
AACTTTCTATCCTAGAAATATTACATCCTAATTAGAATGGCATCTCTACAACTTCTCACAATTTGTAGGTTTCCTGCCTGTCTATGATAAGGACCTTCTCCTAGGACCCTTTAAGGGACTAACCTCAGCTTTGCGAAGTACTGATCCCATCCACTAAAACTAAAGTATTAAAGAGGGGACCAAAAGAAATGACACTGTATTCTCTTCCCTGGCCTACTTGTACTATCAACATATAGGTCTTTAAGAGGTAGGTAAACCCACCAAGCATGCACGCGCTCTCTCTCTCTCTCTCTCTCTCGCGCGCTCTCTCTCTCTCTCTCTCTCTCTCTCTTTTCCCATGAGAATGATGTAATCCCTGAGAGAAATTATCACTGGAGTCTTACCAGCTAATGAGAAAATTAGAGTCCAATTCCCTCCCCCCTCAAACTATTCTTTGAGAGGGGAAAAGAAAGTACCTGCATGAGTGTAAGGAGAAGACAGAAGATATTTCTTGGCTGGCAGCTTAAGTCTAATTAGACTGACAAATCTTCAGCGCCTTCCCCAGTTATAAGGCTTGGCAGGAAAGGAACGAGCCCTGGAGCCGCACATTATGTAAGGCTGTTAATCAATATTAGTTGAGCCCTAATCCTAAAAATAAACTTCCCCTGGAGGTTTTGTTGTCTAGTGGTAAAAGTGAGGGCTTGGAAACTGTGTAGACTACTGTCTCACTTCTGTCAAGCCGGTGGCAGAAAGAAAAAGGTGGAGGGGCCCTGAGGGGTAATTCCTTAGGCAAGTGCAACCATTCCTGATACCACGTGATCTACCTCCCATTATAAAGCATGATATTTAGGATGAGGTAAATAGACTTATCTTGTATCCCAATCTAAGACAGTTTGGTTACTCGAAGAACCTTGAGAAAATTTGGCGTTCTAGCCAAAATCTCAAAATGCCATTGATAACTGTATTCTGTAAATGTGTGGGTCATGTGTTTTGTTGAATCATATAAAATTCCTGATACTTGACCATTTCAATCTATAAAAATGGCAATTTCATACACTTTGCCCTAATAGAACACTTTGATGTAATAACCATTCAGCAAAGCCAATTCCTACATCAGAAAATGAAAGACTTTTCCACAGAAATCTCTTCTAATTGAGGAGTTGAGGGCTCTGGTTCAATCTGGGACATTCAAAGGAAATCCTGGGTTATTATGGGGTTGTATAGGTCTAGACAAAATTGTTCTCCTGTACTGGGGAAAATTAAAAAGGGAAACTGTTTAAAATGGAACCAGGAGGCCAAGCTCTACCACTCTTGGTCAATTTCAGGTCCAACAAGAAGAGAGGGACCTGGTAAGTTGATAATACATTAGCTACTACTGTACTCTCCCAGCAGGAGTTAAGAAAGCTTTTCTCCTCCCCTGGTAACAGCCCAGCAAATGAGAGACCTCCACAATTCAGCCAATGAACAGCCACTAAACTTTGAACTCCCAGTTCACTCCAACACACTTACTGTTTATGATACCCTTCCCAACTCCCTTCTTTTCTCTATGAGACCTGTCCTCTCCTGTGTTTCCCAGACATGCCTATGGTTTTCCTATAGCTTGCTTGTCCCAAATTGTAATTCTCTGCTATTCCCAAATTAACCCATTTTTGCTGGTAAAATAACTGAGTTTTATTTTTAAAGTTAACATGCTTATATAACCAATCATACAGGACATCTAAGCCTTATGGGGATCTGTGAGTTCTGGGAGAGCCTCTTGGTTTGAAGTGGTTTCCTTAAGTCTAGGATTTAGTGAAATCCTAGGATTTAGGATTTAGTGAAAACTTATGGGTAGGTCATGGCCTAAGTTCTTTTCATGCATAGTCATATTTATTACTCACCACAATAGGAAAAGTACTGTTATTGTTATACCCATTTTACAGATAATGAAACCAAGGCTTAAAGAGGCCAGTCAACCTGCCCAGAGATACACAGCTAAGTAACTAGAAAAACTTGGAATCCAGCTCAGAAATTCTTACTCTAGAGTACACCCACTTCCCTCACATATATTGGAACTCTACCTGAAATAGGCAGTATGAAGGATCAAGTTTTTAAACACTTTATTTATTTTTGAGAGACAAAGAAGACAAAGCATGAGCAGGGGAGGGGCAGAGAGAAGGAGACACAGAATCTGAAGCAGGCTCCAGGCTTCAAGCCGTAATCACAGAGCCCAATGCAGGGCTTGAACCCACAAACCATGAGATCATGACCTGAAGTCAGACGCTTAACCAGTTAAGCCACCCAGTCACCCCTGAAGGAGCAAGTTTTTAATCCTAAGTTTTTTCTTTGTTTTGTTTTGTAATAGTCAATATCAAAGCTGAAGTGTGTTTTTTACTAGTCCCAGCCTAAAACTGAAAGCAGACCACAAGGAGGAATTTCCGTATAGGTGCTGTTACAAAACCTAAAAAAACTGGCTTCCTTCTGGAATTTTTGAAAGTGGTTCATCTTCAACTGCCAAATTTATGAGTTCGAGGTAAGAATGAAGTCTCACAAAACTCTCAAGTCTTTCATTTCTACTGTTTATCAGGATAGCTCCAATCTGGCTGAACATTGTGATTTTCTGGTAATTTTCTGGTGCCAGGCAGCACTGGCCAATGTCAAGGTGACTTTACCAATGCCCAGCACAGAAAAAGTGGGTCACAATCAGTATCCTGCTAATAGCATATAAAGGATTCCAAATGGTGATTTGCACAGAACACACTGAATTCTTTCTCTACTGATAACAACTCGGTCTGTAGGCTTAAGGTAAGAGAATACACATTATTTTTGGAACTTCTTTCCTCTTAGCCGTTTCCTGCCTCATAGGAACAATTTGGTTCTGGTGACCACAAATTACCAAAGACTTTTATTTCTCACTTTTGCCTTCTTTCCTGAATGGGTATCAAGAAATTTGAACACAGACTGAGTTAAACTTTTCCATTTAAGAAGCTGACCTATCGGTGTCATGATAGTAACCCTGACACAGAGGTCAGTTGTAATACAAATGCCTGCATAATTGCTTGGGCACCCCTGGTAGTAAAACCAACAGGAAACCCAGTGCAGTTCTCTCCTCTTGGTCCTCTCTCATTTAGGTGAGTGTGGGGCCACGAATCTCAGAATCTGGATCTCTCGCCTCTCACAAACCTCCTCTATCCATTCTTTGTTCCAGTTGGACTTGGTTCTCTCTCTCAGGAATTACCATCCCTGATTTTGACAACTTAGCTTCTGATATGTAGCCAACTGAGATTTGTTTCTCATCACCATGTACCCAATTATACTCATCCTACAAGGTCCAGTTCCATTCCCACCTAATTTGTGGGATCCAGTCAAGCCATCCCATACTAACCCCTTCCTCTCCCCATACCACTACCATTTGTGGGTCACTACCTCATATTGATTGCTCATGTCAAACTCCATGATGGCAATGTTTCTGGTTCTTCTTTGTAACCTTAAAAATATGTGTGGATACATTTCATAACAAAACATATTCTTTGAGGCCCATAGAACCCCATGGTGGTTTAAAATGGAAGAGAAAAGGGGCGCCTGGGTAGCTCAGTCGGTTGAGTGTCCGACTTCGGCTCAGCTCATGATCTCATGGTTCGTGAGTTTGAGACCCAAGTCGGGCTCTGCGCTGACAGCTCAGAGCCTGAAGCCTGCTTCGGATTCTGTGTCTCCCTCTCTCTCTGCCCCTCCCCCTGCTTGTGCTCTATCTCTCTCTGTCTCTCAAAAATAAATAAATGTAAAAAAAAAATTTTAATGGAAGAGAAAATTAAAGATGAGGAGTGAGCTATCAGAGAAGTCCATTCCTGAGATCTTAAAAACTTTTCATTTGCCAGGACACATTCCAGCCTTCAAATTCTACCTTGACCCTCCTTCAAATCCCTAGCCCCCCAAAACTGCCTAGCCCCCACTGTGAACTACAGATGCTACTGACAGTGGAAGCAGACCCATTTCCTGAGGTAGATCCTTGCCTGAGAGGGTATTGACTTCCATACCAAATGTTGAGGACAGAGTATAATAATGTTAAAACATATTTAATCTTATTCTTTAAGACGTACCTGTTTTAAGAATTTTACTTATATTAACTCAGCTAACCTTCACAACAATCCCATGGTGTCAGCAGTACCTTGGAATACCCTTCCCTCCCTCTAATTTTACAACTTGGTAGGCTTATATTAGTTACTAATTCTTGCTCTCCTCCCATCGATAAGTGAGGTTAATGTCTCCCTTCCCTGAAACTTGGAACAACTTTCTCTAGGAGCCCTAAACCGCTATGAAAGAAAGCCTAGAAACTACATATAGGGGGTCATGGATCCAGCTGAGTCCAGTGTTTCTAGTTAACCCACCAAGTCACAAGGTGTGTGAGTGGAGCCAGACTCTCCAGACCAGTCACTGAGTAAACTCAGTCAGTTCCACGTAGAGCAGAAAAATTGCCTTGCTGAGCCCTGCCCAAACACTAAGTTATGGGAAAATTTGTTTCATAACAATTGCTAACTAGAACATATGTTGTGTTAGGGTCCCCTCCCTAAGGAAAGAAAACACAAAAAGACAAAAAACTCAAGGTAACAAGATACGTGACAACATCCCTCATGACCTTGTAACATGAGACCACTTAATCAGACTGCATGTTTGTGTGTGTTACCATATATGGGAGACAAACAAGTAGAAAATATATAAAAAAAAACTATGCTAGGTGGTGTTCAGGGCTCAGTTCTTTGGGTATGAACCCAACCGAGCAGTGCCAGCATGAATAAAGCTGCTGCTTGGAAAGAAAAGCCTTGGGGTGTCATGACTCTCTGTGCTAGAATCCTGCTACAATGTGACTTGCTCAGAGTCACTTAACTCATATGAAGATCTAGGTTTTAAACCCAGGCAGCCTGACTCCAAGTACATGCATTTAACCACTGCTATAGCCTTACCACTGAAGAAAAAAAATAAAACTACCCAAAGCACATTGATCATCCTGAAGGGAAAACTGTCTGTAAGCCATGCCTCAGTCGCTAAGTGACAGGTATGTAATAAAGCCTTTTTTGTTTTCCAATTTATTCAATAAATATTTATTGAGCACCTACCTCTATTTAAGTACTATTACCCACGCATTCACTTTCTCAATGTACTCATCTGCTTCTCAATGCACCCACCTGCTTTCTCAGTGTTAATTTTTTTTTTTTTTTTTTTTTTTAATGTTCAGGAGAGGACCTGGAGATACTCTCCTTAATATAGGGTGAAGACCTGATGTTCAAGCACCATAGCTGTGAGTAATTTACACAGTGCATATGATCCACAAGCAGTTCTCTAACAAAGAAGAGCATCAGAAATATCAAAGTAGTGATTACTTCCAGGAGGCTGGGGCATTGAAGGGCCATGTCAACTCAAAAGCTATTTGTTTATGTTCACACACAGGTAAGAATAGCACTGAAGGCACTTTGCAGGTTTCCTTTGATCTGAAATCAACACAAATCAAAGCCAATCGGAAACAAACTGCCAAATGATATTTTCTTAGCTTATGTTTAAAGAAAGAACCACTGGAGGGGCATCTGGGTGGCTCTGTCGGTTGAGTGTCTGACTCTTGATTTCAGCTCAAGTCACGATTTTACGGTTCATGGGATTGAGCCCTGTGTCTGACACTGTGCTGACAACATGAAGCCTCCTTGGGAGTCTCTCTCTCTCTCTCTCTCTCTGCCCCTCTACCACTTGTGCATGCACACGTGTATGCTCTCTTTCTATCTCAAAATAAACTCAAAAAAAAAAAAAAAAAGGAACCAATGGATTTTTGTATAACCATATGGTTTTACACCAGGTTTTGATGCTTATTTTGTTTTTCCTGGATGAGTCTAATTTTAGGACAACCCTGGTCCAGCAAGGCTATCAAAGCAAAGGAAGCCAGAATAGAGTATCATCTAGAAAAGGCTATAAGATTTCATACATGATCGTTCTGGTAAACGTGAAATCCAGTCTTTCCCACTTTTTGTTTTCTCCCAGAGGTCAAAATTTTATGAGTGTATTTCACCCAAGAAAATTAGCTAGATCACATAGGGCATATTAGAGCTTCTGAGACTGACCTTCCTCACCCAAAATCGTCAGAGTCTGGGAATTGTCCTAAATCTTGGGTCCCCAGTCCAAACACAGGCTTGATGTAATCTGTACTTGAGATCAGAAAAGGGTTGGAGACAAGGCAGGCTATTGCATTTTTATGTAACCTAGGGCAAAGTTCTTATTTGTTTTAATTTTTTGTAGTTTCCAGTTTTTATTTAAATTCAAGTTAACTAATATACAGTATAATAATAATAATACAGTGTAATTTAATGATTCATCACTTACACGTAACACCCAGTGCTCATTACAACAAGCGTCAGGGCAAAGTTCTTCTGGCTAGTTGGCAAGAACAAAAAAGTCCGCAATCCTTGGCATGATATTATTTCCTCTAGCTAATCTTTACAAAGAATATGGAGCTTTTTAATCCCTCATTCCAGTTTCATCCAATTCTGCTAGTCCACTGTCTTTCCTCTAAGAGTTTGTATTTACAAACCCTTAAAAGCAAAGAATGTCAACATATTTATAAGTCATTTTTATAGCCATTGCAGAAGCAAAAGGAAAGTCATGTAGATGAAATCCAATTATCACTGGACTCAAAGGGAAAGAAACACACCAGACAGGAGGCTATTAGAGAGAGCATGCTCCAGCTGTCCACATCCTTCACAATGACAACAGGTTCTATGATGTTCAGAGTCATAATCACTTGCAAGACTTCTGTACTTTGTACCCTACTCTTCTCTGGAAGCTCTGGCTTCCTTAGTTTTTGGAAAGACTCACTCAGTCTGCTCCTATGTGAATATCTGCTGTAAGAGGGAAAGCCAAAAACTGATAATTACCATAGCTTAGTCCCTATATCCCTATGTATCATTAAATCGTCCTGAGGTCAGTAAAAATTTGGTCTTGAAAAAGACTGTAGGACCAGCCATTCCTATGAAGAAAAAGCCATTTGTTCCTCTGCTTCCCACAGAGTTAGCAGAATGTATTATGACAGAAACAGAACAAGTCTGCCAGGACCTGTGCAGACAGAACTATCCTTTCACCAACCATAAACAGATCTGCTCTTGAGCTATAGAGAGTCATAATAGAAATATATATTGCCTTTTATCTTCTTTTCAGTGAGTAGAGTGAAGTGTCAGGAGTTATTGCTTTAATATCAGTAGGGAAGAAGCTATTTCTTTTTCCACCATGTATGTAGGTATACATGCAAGGGCACACACAACTATACGACTGCTATGTTAACCAGCTTCTTAGCCTTTCTAAAACACATAAAATTGGCCTGGTAACATCATCAGTGCATACAGCTTCAAATTGTTACTGTGGGATCCTGTAAGGAGCTGTCTGGATATTTCTGCTTAAAGAAAAGGGAAAAGGAAGACAACAGTTTTACCTCTACTTAACTCACATAAACTTAATTCAGAAGAATGAGAACACATAGGGGGCTTAATTGATTATTGACTTTATGTTTACAATGCCCACTGAAGCCAATGGAAGGGTGATGTCAAAGACTCAATTGAGCCCCTGGATAATGTCTTAAAACTAAGAAACAGAAAGGACAAGTACTGATCTACTGAATCATCTATAAACACTAACTAGGCTAGGGGTAATTTCCCCACAAGCAATTGGAATGTCTTATTTTATGCCACAGCATTTAAGGCTAATAACTCGATTAACCTCCTATTCCCTACTAACTAGATTTATGAAATGCCAAGGGAGTCAGCAAAGCATTAAGCTTTAGCGTGGGTATAATTACTTTTAAGTGAAAAAACAAAAAGTGTTTCCACAAAACTAAGGACTTCCTACGTAGCTAAACTCAGACCTTCACAATTTCTAATGTAATCAGGATCTTGGTCAAATACAAAGGAAACAAAATGGATAAAAAATAAGTGATTGATCAACACTTAAAAATTTAAACAAAGACTGCATTTTGTAAGGATTAGTTAAACTTCTAGCTTCAATTGTCCTTGATTTAATGCTACTCATTGGTCTCAAGTGAATGGTTCATGTTTCAGCAAAGCCACGAAGAGGATGTGAATAGAACTGAAGTAGGATATAGCCTTTCCTAGGATAACAAATTTTCCTTCCCCCTTTTCCTTTTTTGCTATTGAAAAGAAAAGAAATGAAATGAAAGGAGGGAGTATTTCATACTGAAAGTGTTAGCCATTCCTCATTTTGAATAACAGCCTTACCATTTCAGCGATAAATATGATAGGGATAATAACCCATGAGTGCACATAAAACTTTTATAACTTCTTTAGCAATGACTTTGTCTTTCTCTACTCCTAGGTCTTACTACTATAAGTGTCTATAGGCATCCTTCTTACAAACATGGTAAGTCAGATACTTTAGCAATATAGCAACACTGACATTATAGTAATGTCTCAAAGACAATCAAGAAGACTCAATTAATAGTTGTAGAAAGGCTTACCTGAATGCTTGCTGTAGAACGATTTTTGCGGGTTGTAGTAGTAGCCATTGTAGTGGTGGTTTCCATGACAGTGGTAGACATTTCTGGTGGCATGGAGGTCGTCTGTGTTGTTCCCAAGATTGACGGGACTTCTCCCACCAGCCGGACACTTCCATTGATTTTAATATTGGGGTTGTTCTCAGCCGCCATGTTCAGTACTTTCAAACCATCATAATAGAGCCCAGAGAGCTGCCCTTGGAAGAGACGTCCTTTGTCTTTTCCGCCAATGGCTATTTGCGCCTGGGTGTTGAAGATGGTTAACTGCCGTCCTAGTGGGTTGGGTGGAGGAAACATTATTATTCCCATATGTTATCTTCTTTGTCTTACCTGGTCTGAATGGACCAGGTATCAAAACAGCCTTCCTTGAGCAATTGAAGGGGAGAAAATTGGATAACAAAAACTCAATAGATAGTAGCAAGTAACATTTCACTATGTTTATCTCTTCCACTGTCTAGCTGAATATCCTAGATAAACTGAATAATTGAGTCTCTATTTCATTATTGTGAGGAATGAGAAATATTGGTTCAATGATACAAAGCACTGAAGTATTCTTGGTGGGTATGTAGTTGTGGATGACAGAAAGTAACCCCCAAATCAGGTGATAATAGTAATAAATACCTATTGTATTCATTTTTACAGTGTCACAGAATAACAACTAAAAAGAATTATATATGGCAAACAAAAACTCTGTGAGGTAACTTATGACACTGAATTAAAAAAAATAGGTCTGATAACTAAATTAACTGAAATTAAATTTCAATTAAAGACTTGGATTCATTATAGATATGAACAGTTTACTCGCCAAATACCTCATTTGCTACATAATACATAATATTCTATCTATACTTGACGTTTATTAAACAATAAACATCATGACAGATAATTTCCTATCTCTTTTATCTTTGGAGAGGGCGGATTATGGTCACACAACTATATCTCTCCCTAAAATATGGGAAATAAACAGGCATTGATAATGTTTCTGGGGCAGGGGAAAATGTCATTCCAAATCAATGCATTATAAAAGAAAGGATGGGTATTAACGAAAAAAAGAGACACAAAAAACTCCTTAAAATGATATAAAGGTATATTAATGTGTTGAAGACTATCAGTAGCTCAACTTATTTGGAGTTCCCATTTGGAGAACCATTTGTGCTTCTCTGAATAGAAAATTATCAGAATGAAATCATGACAGAACAGAGTCTAGAATAGTGCAACTCAATTTATCTTCCTCCCAACTACCTCCACTTAAAAAAGCCTCTCTAGTGCCAGGTCTTTCCCAGAAAAACCTAAACAGCTTTTTAAGGCCAAGGCATTCTATGCTATTATTTCTCCAGATAATTCCTCCTGCTTTTGCATATGGATAAGTGGGGGAAACTTATTAATGGAATTAAATATATCCTTTTTGAATTTTTCTCCACTTAAGTCAGTAATAAAACAATGCTCCACAAATTCTCAATCTAATCACTTGGATTATTTTTAGCTATAAATGACTGGAATGTTCTGTTATTATTGCCTGATTATTAAAAGGGAGTTTATTTTTAAAAGACTAGGGTTTCTGCTCCACAATCTCTAATTTGAATAGAGGCATACTCTGATGTTTGGGCTCTTATCCTCTACCACTATTACATGTTCTTTAACTCTATACAATAATTACCTATCCTTGAATTTCTGGTATATAATGTGGAATGCCTTCTGAATGCATAATAATGGATGAAACAAAAGAGGCAAAGAAGGGAAAATGCATCTGCTCTTTATACAAGAGTCAATTCTGCTCATGGGGAAACTCTTAACAGCATAGTCAAGAATAATTTATAAATAATACCTTTTTGGAAGCTTCAAACACTGCAGTATGGAGAACTGACCAAAGAATTTTGTTATAGTGAAAATGATCTACACTCTATAAAAATATTTGGAGCATGGAAACGGAATCTGTTGGACTTGATAACAGAATTGTCCAGATGCTAAGGGAACAATCAAAATAGATCTAATAGATTTCCATTATTTTCCCACCAATTTCTTCAGTGCTCTGTGCACATACATCATCACCTGCCCTTTGGTCTCTCATTTCTCACACAAGATGCAGCAAAATCTTCAATGAACAATAACACTGGATAATGACCTGCAGCTCAAATCTCTTTACTGTTATTTTTTGACTACAGCTTTATCTAGGAGCCCTAAGCTTACTGCATAAGAAATGTTATGATGGAAAGGGAGAATAAATACACCCATATAGGCATAGGCATAGGCATTGGGGGCAGCTTAACATAATAAAGAAGAAGCTGCCTAAAAGGAGATCTCTAGGCCTCAATTCAGTAGCTTACACCAGATAGCCCAACGTCAAGCTATCCCTTCCATTCACACAACTGTTGGCCAACAATAATATTTACTCATCTCCTTTTTCGTATATGCTTTAGCATTGATGATCAGTTAATAGATATAGCTAGTTATAGGTAAGAGATTTCATATTTCTAGTATTTCTTAAAGCACTTCACATCAATAACAGTCCTCACCTTATTTTCCTGGTGATATCATTCTGACAATTATTACAAATAAAAAGAGAGAGAAAATTGAAATGCAAAGTTGAATTACACTAGCTAGAAATGATGGATCTCTTTCATTCCAGTTGCCACATTACACTCCATAAAGTGGTCTTTGCTTGTTCAAGACTAACCCAAGCATGGAGAAGGGCAAGGCATGTTTTCTGGGCTACAAGATTAAGCCACTGCTCCATTTCTGGCTATGGTTGTGATCTCAGAGAGATCTGAGTAATTATTTCTTGAGAAGAAGACACTAGTTGGGTGAAATAGGGAAGGAGGTTGTCTATGCTTCAATTTTCCATCATGCTATGGGAAGTGTATGGATTTCTGTTTGCTTATTTCATGGTCTGTTTCTGGCTATATCTGTTTTTCTTTTGGTTATAGACCCTTTCCTAGCCTTCTGTACCTTGGATTAGGAAGTTAAGAGTAAAGTTGGCAATCACTAAAGTAATAGTGGGAAACTCTCAGTTTCCCACCATCTCTTCCTCTCGTCATTTTACCTCTCCAACCTAAGCAGGAGTAAGGGAATAAACTGGGAATCAGTCATCACTACCCTCTCCCTAAAAAGCGATATTATAAGGGACTGACTGGAGAAAGTTTTATCATTTGCCCCAGATTTCTCAAAATCAATGCCAGATTTCATTATTGTTATTCATTATGATCAATTGTGTTTTTTTTATAATGAGCAGCCATTATATCTATATCTATAACCCAAACTAAGAATTGTTCTATTATCCATAATACTCAATTTGGTTATACTAGTACTGGGTTTGTAGCAGGTTACTTTCTGTTTTGTTTTAGGTGCCCATGTTCTTGGAAGTCATTATTGCTACCTCATTTGGATATCAAGTTCACATACTGCTTAAATTAAATCTTTGCACGTCTGCAGACAGTGTCACACAAAGACTAATTAATTAAACCTCAGAATACCCTTGGGGAATAGGCAGTATTATTTCTCCTCTCCTCAGATGGGAAATCTGAGATATAAAGAGGTTAAGTGGATTGTCTAAGGTCAGAAAGTATCAGTCAATAGTAGACAGAGCCAGAAAACAGACTCAGGGATGTTGTGACCCACATCTCTTCTCCAATGACAGAAATAACTTCAAAGAGGCATTCCAAGTACTTTCCTGATACGTCTGCCTATTCATCCTTCCATCTTTACCCTTTTTCACTCATTGTCTTTACAAGGTCTTTTGGTATATATTTTCTACTCCTTTTGAAGGGAAGGTTAGCTAGACAGAGGAAGGGGTAAAGCAATAGAATGAATAGATGTTACTCACCCAAAGTGTAAAAAAAAGTAATTTCCGTTAAAATAATGCAGAAGAGAGAAACTCCAAGATTGCAAATACCATTTTCAATATTATATGCATATATGAACATATACATACTTGGTTAAGAAACTAGAAAGCCGCCCTCCATCCCACCTGAACCACCCTTCCCCCTCGATTTGTTGTATATTTCAAAGTGTCTTTCTATATGAAAGCCAACTGATAACAATGCTATCAGCAGGAAAACTAAAAGCCTACTCATAACTTTATAATGGTTTATACAAATGAAAATGCCTGGCATGCTCTTCAACTTAGACTTCAAAAGGCAATGGAGTAAAAGAAAATATTATTAACATAAAATTGAAAGAAAAAAAAGTTCTCTCAGGCACATGAGACTCAGACATGCATCTAGTTTTCTTCTCCTTTTTTAAAAAGTGAGGCAATCGTAGTCTTTAATGTTAAAGGGACTTTATGAGCTGGTGATTACTAAACGAATTATTTGCTTTTTAGAGTTATTCTTAATTTATTTTTAATTAGACCACATACGTTAAAAACAGGGCAAACAGTTAAGTCTCAGTGAGGATTTTCCGTGTTTAAGGGTCTGAATGTTGTCACCCAACTTAAGACTGTAATTAAGCTTGCTTAGGTTGCATATTAATATATTCAATTACTTTTTGTGTGTAACTACATCAAATCTCTACGAATTTTAAGAACCCACTGAAGGTCTTGAGACAAGAGTAGCTTGCACTGGCTCAGGAAAGAAGGGAATAAATAGCTTCTGAAAATAGAGAATTTTCTTCATTGGAAGATAATAGTTTACGTCGTAACAAATAGAAGCCACACAGAAAATTCTAACATCAGGTATAACCGCTGCCCTCTTTTATTAACAAAGTGGTTGTTTTCTTCAGTAAATCAGAACTGCTGTTTTGCCTTTCATGAGCCTTTCTTTTCCAACGCATTGTCTTAACCACTTCCACTTTTGTTGCATAAATATTAAACACATAAGGGTATTATACAACCAAAGTGTAAAATAAGCTTTTTTTTTTTTTTAGTTTCAGCCAGCAACTAGGACACAATTAACCTCTTATGAAATACTTTTGCCTCTGTAAGTTTGAATCTAAAGGCAAAATTCATCTTTCTCGTTCTTTCTTTGTTTAAAAACAAATTGTTAAAAAAACACTGCTCCCCTTAATAACATTTGTCTTAGGCAGTTTATGTTATAAGAGTCGATCTGATGATTGTTTTGTTATCCATGCTAGAGAGTAAAGCCAAAACAGCCTCAAGATGTAAGTTTAAAGAGTACTTTTGAAATTTCTTTAGAAAGCTTTGGTATAAGAGGTAATTTAAAACAAATTAACAAATAATGTCATGCAGTGGTTAAATTGCCATAATACATTTCTTTTTTAGAGGATCCTGAAATTTCTTGTTTGTGGTTATCACGCTGATAGCAAGCTAGATGTTAGTCCCTTTAACTGTATTTTAATGGCAATGTATTATAGCATGATTTATCAACATATGGCAGGTGGAAGCTGACACAAATTATAATGAAAATTAAAACAGTCATTTATGCAGCAGGCGATTATCATTTAAGGAACATTTATTTGCAGGCTTTAAAAATGAGGGTTTAGAATCAAATGATTTTAAAATGAAAGTTTTAACGACGGTTACCTTTTTCCTGCAGCCACTCCTCTACGGGCCGGTTATATTTGAAGGGGATTTTCTGTTTTACCATTTGGAAGCGTTCATTATCAGTGTTGCCTTTAAAGTTTAAAAAACAGCTTAAAAAACAATCTGAAAAGTCAATACGTCATTAAAAACATCCTAGGTTGTTGGTTTGTTTATGAAGTTTTTAGAGATAGATATCAATTTATCTTTAGTAGAGGTGGAGTTGAAGTCACTCTGCCCATGGTTGACAGGTTTGAGGTCAGGCTAGTCTTAGCTATGCAGTGCTCCATCATCATATTTTGGAAATGGAGCATGAGATGGGAATCCATCTCACCCCAACCACACCTCAATTGGGCCAATGGAGGCACAGGATTTTCCTGGTTTGTGAATAATTTGCCTACCAGATCAGCTTTATCTATGGTAGGAAACTTGCATTGTCTCAGTCATGCATGATCTACTCTCACAGTACTGAACCCTATCAGAAGCATGGGGTCATGTACTTCCTTATTCTCAAGTGTTTGTAACTGCTCTAACTTCTGGTGGAGGGAAGAAGACAATTTAAGTCTTGATGGCCAAGGGTGACTTCTTACTCTGAGGCCTTGGTATCTCATCAACTATGTTAAATAGAGTATCACAGATGATTCTTTACATCTCTATTCGTCTGTCCGACTTGTTCTACATTTTAAAAAAGAAGAAAACCCAAAGTAAATATTTGTAAATCAAAGCAGCTATAAATATAGTGATAGAGTATTAGCAGACTTTTAAGTACCTAAATTTTATTACTACTAATAGATGCAAGCTTTATATGTTTATCTAGTTTCTCTCTCTCTTACCTTTCTATGAGAGGTCCTTTCTGAACAAGTATCTATTCATAAAGCCTGTTCAGGATACCTCCTTCAGGCATGAAATATCTAATTAATTTCAAGCCTCAAACATAATGCTTTTAACTGCTACGATGCCCCCTTATTCTTTTTGCAACTGTTGTTACCACCCTGGATGATTTGTCTAATTAGGACAGACTTGGAGAGTAGTATTGTAGAGATATACCCCTAATGAATATGCTTCAAATCACAAAATAATGAAGCCATGTTTGGGGAACTGTTCTGTCTCATCAACCAACCTCACAGTGATCAAGCAGAAACTAGTGAATTTTAATTCATGAATTTTCACTCACAGCCCTTTACTGGAACTTAGGGAATCCCATTCCAAATTACCAACATTAAAAATGAAATAAAAATTTCAAAACAGGTGCTCTTGGAAACGATTTACAAAAAAGTCTAAAAGCCAGAAAGAATGTTAGGATTAAATATAGCAACAGGCCAAGTTAAAAGAAGGTCACCATGGCATTTCAATCTCAGAGCCACCTTCTTATAGGAATTATTGACAGAGAAGATTCCACATGTGACTAAACTAGTACCTGCCTTCCATGAGGTATAAGATGGGAAAGGGGTGGCTATGTTGGGAGATGTTTCCAAGATTTCCCATTCATTTCTGCTATGAACAAATGATTTAAGAAGGTGACTCATTCTCCTTCCCAAGGAATAAAAACTAATAACAAAAACAACAACAAACACAAAGCTCATGAAAGAGACAACTATGGATCTGTATCCAGCCTCCATCATGGCATCTTCTCTGGTTGGGATAAAACATAATATTAACATATCAAAGGATAAACTACAATGAATGGAGTATTATTTTTTACACAAATAAAAAGGAAAGGGAGAGGCTGCAGGCAAGGAGAAAAAACAGAAAGGCAACTTCTTGGGGCGCCTGGATGGCAAAGTCGGTTAAGCGTCAAACTTGGACTCAGGTCATGATCTCCCAGTTTGTGGGTTTGAGCCCCACGTTGGGCTCTGTGCTGACAGCTCAGAGCCTGGAGCCTGCTTCGGATTCTGTGTTTCCTGCTCTCTCTCTGCCCCTCCCATGCTCATGCTCTCTCTCTCTCTCAATAATAAATAAATGTTAAAAAAAAAAATTAAAAAAGAAAAAAAAAGGCAACTTGGTGTTTCAAACTTCAGGGCAAAAGAAGTTAGTTTTATCTGCTAATGTAGTTACCAATTAGAGATTATCATAATGTTCCTCCTTGTTAGATTTGGGTATTCAGAATTCTATTAATCCAAAATGAAGTTGGGTAAATTCTTACATGTCTTCACAGAAAAGGAGCATGCACTTTTCTGAAAAGAACCTATGTCTCTAACTGTTAATCTTACCCCTAAAGACGACAGACAACATGAGGGATACCATCCATCTTCATAAGCTTTGACCCCTCTCAAGTTTTAGTTACAACAAAGCATTATACTGAAAGATGGCAAATGGGTTGTGCCAGATTCACCTTAAATATATTCTATTACTTTGGGTTTTCTGTAACTTGTTGTTGGCTGCAACATTAATATAGTGATAACCGTCTCTCCACTCACTGTGGAATGGATTAGTGAAGTCGATAGCAAATATAAAGCTAAATATTCGTAGAAACATGCAGGGTAAAATCAGTAGTATCCAAAATTCCAAACTGCCAGAGTTGTATATGCACTAAATTAAGTAAATTAGAAAGCACAATGATTTACTTTCTCTAAATACATAGGGGCTCTTGGTCCTCCTAAGCATGCCCTCCCCATACACTCTGTCTCAAACCTAAAGCTCTACAGAAGATAATTTTGAGGCATGGTACACGCTAGTAAAAGAGAAAACTATGTTGGGTAATCAATAAGCGATATGTTGGGAGGACAGCATAGCCATGATTCGACCTTAGACCCATGGGGAAGTGAAAGAGAGAGAGTCATTCTTCTCCATCTCAGCTTTAAAGACATTTAGAAAAAAGTTTTAAGTTTTCCACACCAGACTGATAGTGTCTGGCACTAATGATAGTGATCTTGCATACTGTTAAAAGTTGTGAAAGATGGAAGGTCATTTGGAAAACCAAACCGGTTTAAATTGCCACATTAACATTGTTCTTAGTCTCTTTTCATGTTCTTGTTGGTTTTTATTTTAATTTATCTTAAACATTAGTAAGAACTGTTTTAGAAACATGTGCATGAGAATGAGTTCATTTACCCCAAGCCCCATTTGCTAGACTGACTAAAGAGTAAACAACCTTCTAAACATAAGAATTCATAGAGAGCGAGTACCCTGAAAGCTGAGCAAACCTTGTAAAAATTAATGTACATTCGTATTAAATCCTTAATGACATTCAGTTGTACATTTCATATAGCAACCAGTATGAAAATTTAAACAGAGTGAAATCAATTCTTCAATAGAAAGTAATGATATCCTCAAGAAAGAATGGCCTTATGAACAGTAATGTCATGATGTCACTAAAACGAGACATATGTGCATTACTAATTAGACCAACAAAATGTAATGACCATACTTCTCAAACACACTGAGAAATCTATAAATTATACCATGAGATCTTTAAATAGACAGTTCTTAAATTACTATATAGATGTGACACTCACCTACAAAGAACTGAGCTTTAGAAAAGAAATTAGTCACATTTTATTCTACTTAAAATAAAGGTGTGTAGGTGAGTGTATTTGTGTGTGCGTCCATGCATTTTTTATCAGAAATTGATATTTTTATGCCACTGGCCTCCTAAATTCACTTGCATTTGTATCATTGCTTCTAATTATTAAGTGTTTCAACTCCTGGAGACGCATACAACAGGCACTGTTGAATTATAATATTGTGAAGAACAGAATACTCTGAGGTGAGATTATTGAGGCCCAACTGGTTCATACATAGCTTCAAACTTTATTCAGAAATACCTCGTTTCTTACATTTGAGTGAATCTATTTAGGATAAAAAAAAGAGAACAGAGTAAGTAAGACAAAGAAGGCAAGTTGACCCTTCAACAGTTCCCCAATACATCAGACCCTCTTTGTTGTCAAGCACTCCCAGAGGAGTAAATTTGAAATTTGTTGTCAGTCCCAAAGGAATAAGTATTCTTTAAATAGAAGAATGAAATGATACAGAGAACTTTTGTATAGCAAGGAAAATAAATTTTACAACACCTTTATATACTCTCTTGGTCCAAATGCAGATCCTATTCATTAGCTATTATACTTAGTTTCTTTAAGCCATAATTAATACAGCACAGGAGTTAAAAGCATGGGCTTTGGAGACCAATTTAGCTTTGGATTCTAACTTTAGCATTTAATAGCTGTGTGACCTCATGCAAGTGACTTGGCCTCAGTTTCCCCATTTCCCAATTCACCATTGGACCTAGTATAAGATAATAAGAGGTACAGCATATTCAGAACACGAGTATGAAAAACATTCAAGTTTTAAAAACCATTATTAATACAACTCAGTTGTTCCCTAATGATCTAAAGGGTGTACTTCCATGGCCTCAGGACTTTACCAGGCCTCCATTCAAAACATGGGCATATTCCATTTGGTCTGACAAAGGTTATCTTTCAAACATCAATGAAACATAGAAAAATAAAACATCCTAAATATCCCCTAAATCTCCTAGCTGTTGCTCTTTTTAGATTTCTGAGTCTTTTAAAATATACTCAGCTAACCCCATTTCCAAAACAAAGTGGGTTTCTTAAACCACTGAAAATAAAGGAACAATTCAGGCATTGACTAATGTGATTTCTTGGTCCAGCCACAGGTAATGAGGATATACTGCTTCTGTGTTGAGGAAGAGTGTCCTAAAGGTTCTGGCAATTTGCACCAGGCTGGCAGAAAATTCCTATAAATACCATCCGAAATGTTGTCAAGCACATGGACATGCTAATAGGAATACTGTAACAGCATTCATCTGTGCAAAATTAATGCCAGAGGTATTTTTTTTGCATTTTGTTTTGAGTCCTAGAATAAAAGGGAAAAAAAAACGTTTTGTTTATTGTTTTCTTGACACTAAAAAATGAGACCATGGGTCTAACGAACAGTCAAAGAATGAATACTATGTATTAGAGCCAGAGGCAAAAGAAAATCGATGTGAGTAGGCTCAAGTAGTAGGGCTTTCAGAGGTTCTTACAAAGTCTCTCTCCCTAAAGAACACTTCGTGAGTTTCAAAGCAAATATAAGACACTAAAGAAAAGGAACTGGGGAAATTCTCTAAGCTTGGCTCTGGTCTCCTTCCTGATGTTGACTCAGATGAACTCCCCTCGGAGTCAAAAAGTGGGCTACTGTGCTACCCAGAGGGCACCCTGAATGTTTGGCCACTTGTAAGTGATGGATTAGACCTCAACAAAAACCAAATAACTAGTATTTATAAAGCGCCTTTCAACCAAAAAGTTCAAAATGCAATTATAAGCATCATCTCATTAATCCTCAAAACCACCTTTGGGGCTAAAGAAAAAAGAACTATTTATATACTATGGGCTTGATCCTACCATGTGCCAAGGAAAGAAATTAATCTCTTGGAGGAGAAAACTGATCAACTGGGGGAAGTGAATTAACAGACTAAGAGCACAAGGGCATTATTAAGTAAGCAAGATTCTCCAGACTTAGTTGGGTGGTTCTGTGAGCCAAGGGATCCACCTTTCCCAAGTGATGAGATGCTTGCTTCTGGAAAGCAGTATGGGTCACCCAGGCATACCCTAACTTGGCCAAGGAATCTTACTATCTCATGTGTTTTGGAAACGTTCAGGAATGGAAGACATATGTGGAAAACCATATTATTCCCTTCCTGTATCAAAGTAATTTTGTATTAATTCACCATCTCTAGGCTACTGGAGTTAAGCTGTTGAAGCAAAGATGGCTCAAACATGAACGAAAAGAACATTGGCTGTGGAGTCTGAGAGACTCTGGGTGAAATCCTATCTCAGACATTTACCATTTCTGTGAACTTGAACAATTTACTTACTTTAGATGACTAGAGTTTCTTCACTTAAAAAAAAAAAGAAGAAAATAATAACTTTTATTGCAAGGTTTTATACAAATTAAATGCAATAATCCAGGAAAGAGCTTAGTTTAGGAGGTGTTCAAAGAGGTTGAGAATGGGGAGAGTTTACAATTTATTTTAATTCTCAGGATCTTTCCCTAACACATGTTGAGAGATGAGGACCATGTTAGAGATGTAACCCTGGTCAATGTCCAGGTATCCAAGTGACCATGTCTCAATTCCTTAATTTTTGTTCCTGGCTGAGGTGAGTTTTTGTGCAAATACGTTAACATTGAACTTCTCTTTCATATCCCAAATCTAAGTGAAAGTGCCACTTCTGTTGAAATGTAATTATATTAAAGACCATTTACACTGATGCAACAATGAGAACATATATTACCAGTCCCTACCCTTTCCCTGCATGTTGATGCCAGTCTCAACTCTCTTTCTGAAGCCCTTTTCCCCTGAAACTTCTCATTTCTCCTCACCCATAAAGGATACTTTCAATCCCAGAAATATTACTAAAACAGGACTGCAATATCTTTGTTTACATAATTTCAAGGAATATTTTCAAGCAATTTCTAATGGAATCTGCTTCAGTACAATAGATCTATGTAGCATCTATTCTTTATTTAAGAGCCACTTTCAAAAATGACATGCTACAAATTAAAATATAAATAGGCTACAAGATTTTATTTCCTTCCATAATTATTCCAAAATACGAACTAAAGCTAGACTAGTCAATAGCAATGTCTGAATTTTGTCTAGTTCCTTTCTGGTAAACATGTTTAAAATATCTATGTCTTGTGTCTTCAAGCTGTATTTTCTTCATATATAAAATGAGGATTATAATAATAACTGCAACATGGGGTTGCGGTGAGAACTAAAGGTATATAAAGTCCTTAGTACAATGTGTGGCACAACTTAAGTGCTCAATACATGACTTGTCCCCATTGTTGCTATTATTAAAATACTGCCCAATTCAAAAGGGTTAAACTCAAAAGACGGTAAACTCACAAAAATTACTTCAGTACACAATTTTTAGTGTCAAGTCTTTTCAAATTTCCTTTTGACATGAAGCGCTAATGTCCAGTCTTCAACCATTTGACATATGACCCCTTCCAGATCCCCCCAGGCGCCTTTTATTCTTATCACTTATTTCCTCCTTGAGGCAAAAGCCACAGTGTTATTTTGGGGTCATTCTTCCCTGTGATTCATGCATCCCTGTGTCTTCTTGTGTCTCTTTAATCTGTTTCTTTCATTTCTTTCTAGCAACTTTCCTCTCTCCACTCCCTTTTCCCTTTCATTCCTGTCATGCAGAGGAAATCAAAGTCAATGTTTTTAAAGGCAGAATGTTAGAATATTTGGTAAAAAGAAAAAAAAATATCATGCATGTGCAGTGTTCCTATACAGCTCAGAGGATAGGTAGGAAGTATGGAAGGACAACTTTAATGGGTAACAAATATAAACATTTTCATCCTCATCAATAGGAAAGTCACACCAATATCAACATGTCTGATGCCATGATAAACCGATACTGTCGGAATTCTTCTGTTTAGATCTGACGGAACTGCTGGTATTTATAAATTATAGGTCTTCTAGACCAACCTCAGAACTTATACGTACAAATGAATATATTATTCCCAAGGGATCTAAAGACCACAGTCACTGTATTGTGTACTACCCACCCTTGATCTGGTTAATATACTGGTTTGCAACACTTGTCTAAACAACCACATCATGGGACTGTCACACATGAGGCTTATTTCCAACTAAAACCCAGCACGATTTCTAACTGAATTGCTTTCTGCAAAGTTTTGGCCATCTTACGGTCATGCAACACTCTTTATGAACTTCAAAGCAGGACTTTAATTACACCCCATTAAATTTATTCATTTTTCTTTCATAGCAGCATTCCGACCTGATAAGAAAATGCTTAACTCTAGGCCTTTTGTCTCTTGTAGGAGACACATTTCTCAGCTTTATGCCATCTGCAAATTTGATAAGCATAACTTTGTGCTTTTATTCAAGACCCTGAAAAATTTACAGAGTAGGATTTTGTGATGGCTTTAAAATGTCTACAAATTCTTTAAAACTCCTTTCTGTAAGACACGGGGCTTGATTCTCCAACCTTGCATGTGGGCTCTACTTAGTACGGACTCAATTCTAAAGAACAGCGTATGTTGGAAGTGACAGTGTGTGACTTGAGAGACTAGGTCAAAAAAGGCACTGTGACTTCTCTCTCTCATTTTCTCTCCCTCCCTCATTCTCCCACTCCCTCTCAATACCCATTCTAGGGAAGCTAGTATTATATCATAAGGACACTTAAGCCCTTTGGAGAGACCTACATGTTCAAGGACCTGAGGCTACCAGACCCTCCATGCCTATGTAAGTCTTGAGATGACTGCAGACCCAGTTGCGATCTTGATGCCAACTCATCAGCCACCTTGATCCAGATCCAGTCAACTAAGTTGCTACCAAATCCTGACCTACAGAAACTGTGGGATGGTAAGTTTTTGTTGTTTTAAGCCACTATGTTTTGGGGTGATTTGTTACACAGCAATAGATACAGGGAACTAAAAAGCTTCATCTGACTGTTTCAGTTCAACTAGAGGCAGATCTTCTTAAGATACTGTCATAGCTCTCTTGATATTATACTCTTCCAGGGAAATGAAGATACACTGTGTCTATAACATTCTCTCATCTGCCAGTTTGCTAATGTCATCCAAAGGGAATTAGACTAGTTTGGTAAGACTTGTTTTGATGAGCCCATGATAGTCCTTAGCCATTATCAGATTCTTTGTTAAATACAGTTAAATGCATAATGATTTTTCTGTTACACAAAACACTTGAGAATTTGTATGTATCATTCTCAAATTTAAGAGATTCATCCTTCTTTACAATGTAAAATTTGGGACACTTTTCCCAACCTAGGTTTCTCTTATGACTGAGCAGACATTAATGGGGGCTTGGGTTCAATTCCTTAAGCATCAGGGAAATTATACATCTAAGACCCAGAGATTTGAACTCCCTTGAGAAACTCTATTACCATTTCCTCAGAGTAAAGGAGAACTGGATTTTCCTATTCATTTGTGCTTAGTGGCCTTTACATTCCTTCCCACCCCCCCACCCCCACCCCCAGCTTTTACATTCTGAGGGAAATTTTCCTTTCTAGATGACGCGTTGGTGACAGATGATGTGTAAGGGTGAAGGGGTGGGCTTGAAGGGAAGGATACACAACCACAGAGATCCTGCTTAAGCAAATGTTGTTATGTTTTATAGTTTAAAATGCTGCTTCTGGGAGTAGAGTTCTTTGGAACTTACAGTTTATATTTTGGGAGAAGGGGTGTACAATATTAAGGTGGAAGGGATTTCAAAGATTATCTAAGAAATATATTTTCCCTATTCGAATGTTTCTCAACCTTCCCATTTAAAATGTCACTGGAGGGGCGCCTGGATGGCGCAGTCGGTTAAGCGTCCGACTTCAGCCAGGTCACGATCTCGCGGTCCGTGAGTTCGAGCCCCGCGTCAGGCTCTGGGCTGATGGCTCGGAGCCTGGAGCCTGTTTCCGATTCTGTGTCTCCCTCTCTCTCTGCCCCTCCCCCGTTCATGCTCTGTCTCTCTCTGTCCCAAAAATAAATAAAAAAAAAACGTTGAAAAAAAAATAAAATAAAATAAAATGTCACTGGAAATAGGACTTCTAGCATAGGCAAGCATCAGAGACTACAGATTTTAAAGATAACCCTCCCCCCCATCAAAGGTATTAATTAAAGAATTGTCTGAACTCCTATTTGTTTGGTTAGATGGCATTTCCGAGGCTTTTCAAAAAATGAACTAGTTGGCAGCCACGCATCATTTGGTGCAAGATTCAAAGGTCAGATATACACTACTGCAATGTGGTACAAGAATCAAAATTTTCCCCGGGAGGAAATGACCTCAGGGAATGCAATAGTTGTAGTATATCTTGAATTCATACAATGCCTCGTTAACTCTACTTGGCAAATTAATTCAAATTGATTTGTTTATGAGAATTGCAGCACGGCCTCAAATCTGGCTATAAACAAAGGGTAATGATAAACAATGCATGGAGCTCAGAGAAAATGTCTATAGAAAATTATAGATCAGCAAGGGGACTGTTTTTATAGCATAACTATCTTTGCTAAAAAGAAAAAAAAAAGGTGCGGGGGGGCGGTGGGGAGGGGAGAAGAAAAGCAAAGGAAAAAAAATGAAACGGACAACACAGCCTATACAAATTAAACTCTTTTCATAAATAACACCAATATATCACAAATACTCAAAACAAAAGCAGATAAAGTATTTGAAAGTATACAAAGGGAATATAAAAACAAGATTAAAATTTTAAAAAATGGACATTTAATTTTTAAAAAAGCAATTAACTCAATTTAGGCACAGTGATAAGACATGCTGAGGAAAATAAAAAAAAGAAGAAGAAGGCAGCCATATGATATGGCAGTTAGAGCCAAGATTAATTCCAAAGTGTCATACTTTAAAGAAAAAAAGTAGGGAGGGGACAATTCCTCAGTGAAAGCCACTAGTTTACAACTTCACATTGAGTCCTGAATTTAGGGTTGAGAGAACGAATGTGTAAGGAAATACAATTACAGCTGTGACAACCTTTCCCAAGCTTCCTACTAAAGCTCTCTGAAAAATAGCTACAGTTCCATTCTGATATCCACGCTCCTTTGCAATGAGACGTTGCCACTCCGCCCATCAGAGCTTTAGTTTACTTTCCTACCCCTTGATTCTGGGTTGGCCCTGACACTTGCTTTGTTTTGCACAGGGCACATTAGCAAACAGGATGTAAGTGGAGTTTTGAATAGCCTTGGCATGATAGTGCTGCCCTCTCATGCTGCTGAAGCCCGAGATTGCCATATCAAGAAAGCCAAAACCAGTCTCAGCTCCTGGAGGATGAGAGATCATGAGAAGAAAGACCCCAGCCATCCAAGCCACTCCTCCAGTTTAGCTGAGGCCCCAAACATGGGCGGGAGGCCGTCAAGACCATCTAGCTCCATCCAAGCCAGCCGAAAAACACACCTATAAGACCCACAGACACATGAGCCAATCAGTAACAAAGGTTTGGAACGATTCTGTTATTCAGATACAGCCAGGGAGTTGGGAAATCCAGCAAGGACTGGGAAGCAGAGACTGGGTAAATGAAGCAACTTCCTGTGTGAGGGTTTCCATCAAGGACCAACAGAAAGAGGGGGAGGTGCTCAGCTGCTATCTGTGGAGTCAGAGGAGCTTGTGTGGTGCAAGCCTTAGGGGTCCTGGAATGGAGACAGGGAGGCATCAGGACCTGCCACCTATATTTAGCCCTCTTGTTCATTCTTAAGAGATAATTATCTATTCGAAGGAAAGGGATGCAGTAACACAGCTCCTCAGAGGAGAGGGACAGGTCAGGAAGCTGAGGAAGCCGGGACAGGGCAGGAAAACCAGAGAAGCGCTGATACTTCTCTGGTCCCCATTTCTAGCTTGGACCAGATTAAGAGTGGGAGGGGGTGGGGCTGACTCTAGAGGTAACAAGGGGCTATTCAGCAGCTTATGTAACCTCCTGTCATCACTATTCAAATGAGGGGTAGATAGAGGCTTGTAAGAAAAGCAGGCTGGACTTAATGGCAAGATGTTCTGGAACTGTAGCCCCTACTTACCAATGGATTTTTTTTTTTTTTTTTTTTTTTAACTCCGTAAAGGATTCCGTGGGGAATAGAGAAGGATTGCCTTTTTTCTGAGCTAACATTGCCTTTACTCCCATCCCTTACTCCAACCTTCGAACCAAAGCAAACCATTGATGTTCCTGCAGGATATGAATAATCACTGATTACAAATAGCATTCCTAAGGCTTAGAATAGAAAGATCAGCTTCACCACACTCCCTACTAATACAAGACAATAAAAACAAAGCAAAACACTGAATTGAAGACCAAAACCAGACAAAACAACATTCCCACCTTGCAATTTTGGCTTTTAAAAAGCAGGCCCTGCCTCTTCAACTCCTTTTAAAGCTAATGGATCAGCGAAAAGTGACCTTCATAAACTCACTGAGGAGAGTTTAGAAGTTATTTTTCCAGGACTTAATAGCTGGTGTCAGAATTGTATTACGCTAGCATGGCAGTTGGATTGCAGAAAGAAGCATCAAAACAATCAAAATCTAAGGGATTAAAGAGTAAGAACAACTAACATCTAGATGTTTTGACTGACAACTCCAATGACACATAGTTGTCAATAATTAGAAGTATGTCATGTTTCAAGTCACAACTCAAGTATTAGTTCAAATTGTAAATGTATTGGCCAGAATATCAATTTCTTAAAAGAAAATCAGTTTTTTTAATACTTTTAAGAAAGTGGTCAACAATTCTGCAATATTATCCATACATTTAAAATATTTACTTAGAACCCAGACTCCTCTATCCTGCAAGTGAATATCAGTTCTTGAGGGCATGTTTTGTTGCTGTTGCTATTGTTTGGTATGGAACTACAATCACCTTACAAACAAGATTTAAAGAAAAATCTTTTCACACCATCCTACTTCCACAATCCCTTTTCTAACACAGAGTGTCATGAAATACTGACACATATTAAGTGCTCAAGAATATTCATGAAATTGATGACTAGACTACTGCTACCTCAAACAGAGGCAGGTGCTCTGACTCCAATAAATTATTAACTTATTATCTTTGAAAGTTTAAATGATTACCAAGGTTCTTATAACCTCTTAAAACCTATAAATTTGAAATATATTAATAAAATATTAATAACTCTCCCTTCTTTTAACTATTTAATATAAAATATTAAATAACATGATATTAAATCTTGGTTATCTGAGGACTATCTAAAGATCATTAGGCTATTTTATGCTTCAACATATTTATTTGTGCTGACGCAAATGCAAGGTTTTTAGTATTTACCCATTGATGTGTGTGTGTGTGTATCCTGTATAGAGAGAATTTATAAATATCTCAAAGGAGAGAATGTCTTCATATATTCTCCATAGAGCTTTGCACCTTTCCACAAGAAACAGCTCCTAGATATCTATAAGAAAAAAATATCTAGGATTTAAAGAAATAACTGAGAATAATTTCAAATGACATTCCTAGTGATAATGGAGTTGAACAAAAATGCTTTTCAAGCCAAAGAGGAGAAATAAGACAGATCTATTTTCTTGGTAGAAGAAAGGCAAACTGTATCATCTGTAACATTGCAAATTATACTAGTCAAATTAGAGTAGTCCGTTTGTGTTGAAATTTCTGAACCAACCAAGAAAATGTACCAGATGATCTAGTATTATTACCAATCTAATTGCTAAGTTCCTTTGAATTTTACTCGTTCAGAAACCCCACTTTTATCTTTGCAATAATGATCCAAGATATTAAAAGAAGGCCCTTGAGTGACTCGATTTGCCTACTGAAGTTCATGCAGTGTCTGCTGATGCCTCATTGCTGTCTTGTCAAAAAGCACTGAGAACATGACTAAGTATAAGGCACAATTAGGACCAGAGATGAAACAGGTGAGAGAAGCACATGCAGTTTTCTTGTTTTGATGTTTTCATTTTGGATTATCAGGGATGGTGGCTTATTTTAAATCACATTGGAATCTTTACAGGTTTTTAGATTTCTGAACAGGGATTGCAATTTCCCATCTAACCAAATTCAGGGATGCTGTCCAAAGATGTATCTTATTATTTTTTTTCTTTCCAAGATTTATATCTGGGTGTGACTCTGAAAGGGAACCTAGACACAGTGATTAGTAAATAAATAAATTTCTTCCTTAATTATGCTGTTTGATTTAAATATGTTCTGATTGAGGGGCACCTGGGTGGCTCAGTTGGTTAAGAGATCAATTCTGTTTCAGCTCAGGTCCTGGGCTCATGGTTTGTGAGTTCAAGCCCTGTGATGGGCTCTGAGCTGACAGTGCAGAGCCTGCTGGAGATTTTCTCTCTATCCTTCTCTCTCTGCGCCTCCTTGCTCAACAAGCTTGCAATCTCTCTCTCTCTCTCAAAATAAATAAATAAATTAAATATATATATATTCTGATTGAATAATGGTCCAATTCCTATTTATTATTCACTTCCTAGTACAAAGATTTATAGAGATGGATGCTTAATAAATACTTACACAGAAGGATCTGCATGGTTTCTGTTAACAAAGGAATGCAGATACTAGGGTTGTTTCTGTCCCTAGAAGTTGGCTGTGACAATTCGGATTTCAGGTGTTAGTACCCATTTAAAAGGCAGTGAAGTTTGAAGGTACACAATTACTGCTCAAACTCTTGAGCAGTTAACAGTTCACTTGTTCAAAGTAGCTGCCATGGAGGGGAGTGACACAAATCAAGAAATCAAAGCCACAAGCAAGAGGAACAAAGTATACTTATATTGATTATTCTCATTGACCAGAAAAAATTAAAGCAACTACAACCTGACAGAATGATGCAGCTATGTAATTATGCAGCCACAGAATGAGCTGGATTTACTGGCTGAAAAGTTCATTAATGTTTTGGCCTGAGTGTTTATTGGTGACCTCTACAACTACTAGTGCATTTCAACCAGATCACTAGAAGGTAGGGCTTGGAAGAAGTGTTGTGGATGAATTTTGTACAGCTACTGGGGATGGGAATAAGGCCAGAGAATTGTCGTAAAGGCCTGGGATCAGAGTTGGTCAGGACTCTGAGTCAATGTGTTGGCAAAGCACCTTGCTCAGTTCAGTGGCCTTATTTCAAGAACAGATCTGTTAAGAGTATTTCAAAATTCCCTTTATGGACCTTCTTGGAACTCAAAATTCTCTGAGGTCTTAGTAGAAGAAAGCCACAAAATGAAGCAAGACTGTTAGATTTCACTTGGTTTCTCCCCTCTAGGAGATCTCAATTGCCCCCTGGGAGCAATATCTTCTTTTCCATGTATTAGCTTCATTTTTTTTCCTCTCTGGAGGTCCAGCTCCACCCTCACCACACAGAAAATTCAGTAAAATTCCGGCTATTCATTTTGAAAGTCTAAAAGCATTTTGGTTCTATTTCAGTTTGTACTTCACTTATATAAATTCCTATTTTATTTGAAATAGTCAACAGCTCACAACAGTTTTATATAGGTTTGAAAATGACCTACTAAGTATTTCTAAACCTTGGCTGTCTGAGAAGATTTTAGATTTATTTTTACTCTACATATATATCTATGTCAGATTTATATTTAGTTATTTTTTAAACTTTCATGGATGCCTGAATGTTCTTTTTCTCTTCTACCATTTTGTCTAAGTACACTGGGAAATTCACTCTTCAAGACCTATAGTGAATCATCTAAAATAAGATTTAATTTTGACAACAAAGAAAATTTCCCAGTAAAATTTCAAAAGCTTTTCATAAGAAAAAAATCTGTTATATTTGGATTTTATTTAAAATGAAATTAAGTATATTAAAATTTCTTTAAGTTTATTTATTTATTTTGAGAGAGACAGAGACCGTATGAGTAGGGGAGGGGCAGAGAGAGAGGTGGCTTAACTGACTGGGCTACCCAGGTGCCCCAAAATTAAGCATATGTAATGCTTGTAAAGGATACTCTTTACCTTGGTGTACACTGTTGTATATACACAATGGAATCAAAAGTCTTCAATAATTTCAGCACAGATGTGCAGTTTAACATTTATTGAACACCTGCTATATTGCCACTTTGAGTCAAAAAAAAAAGAGGTGGGGGGAATTAATAGATTCCCCCACTGTGACTACTTTGCTTGGGTGGTAGAGAGCAAAGTCTGGTGGTATATGCTTTCTACTCTGAGAGTGGAAACTTTGACTCTTATTATAGTCAATACTGAGGTCAGAAAAATGTGAAGGGGCTGCCATTTTCTATTAGTAAAATCTGGTCTTCCTTAGTTTGATTTTTAAAAATTTAAACTTGTGCATGCTATGCATATACATATACATACACATATACATACATATATAAAGTAGAATCTGGTACTTGTTCCTTTAATAAATAGAAACAGATTCTAAAATCTCTAGAAGTGAACAAAAAGAAATAAGCTGGATCACATCTAAGAAGAGTCCACCCTAGAAATGGCAGATCAATGGCCAAAAACAGAATAAAAGCATAAGTAGGAAGCTCCCAACAACCAGTTAGGGACAACCAATGCCAAGAAAATGAAAAGAAGGTTCTCTGGGACTCAGAAGATGGACATATCAGTGAGTGGGTAAAAGAAAAGATAAATGCTAAGAGGTCAGCTGGAGCCTTTATGCAGAAGGGCTATGGAGAATAGGTTAGGGAAGCTGAGCTGGCTAAAATAATAAATAAATAAATTCAAAAGAAAAGTATGCAACTCCCTTAAGAAGTGTGTGAGAAAGAGTGTATTTGGATCACTACCACTTACCGTTACAAGTAGAAGTAACAGAACTAGAGAAATATTAAGGCTTTTAGTTTGTTATTTTCAGATCTTGTTCTAAGCAATGTATGACATAACATAAATGAAGGTAGAACTGAATCTGTGTCTTTGGTGTTCAGTTAAGAAAGCAGTGTATGGTTGGATTTTTGTTTAAGTACAGGTACATGGATTGTGTGTCCCACTTGTGTATTTCTTTATCCTAAATTAACCTCACCAGTGGGTCTACAGTACTCTACTTAACAATACTATTTTCATGTCTCTCAGATTTAACTCATCCACTTAGCGATTATCTTGTTCCCTTTATTCTTAACAGAGATAAAACAATCCACAAAATAAAGCTAATGGATCACTAACAACAGAGCTATAGGCTTCAAAATATGCATGATCTAGATCGAGGACTCCTTAACTACAACCAATGGGTAAATCTGGCTTATAGTTTCTTTCTGTAAATTGTTTTATTAGAACACAGCACTGCCCATTCATTTATGTGTTGTCTAGGGTTGTTTTGCACAACAGCAGAGTTAAATAATTGCAACAAAGACCTCATAATTTGCAGAGCCTATAATTTTTATTATTTGGCCTTTTAGAGGTGAAGTTTCTCTAAATGAAGATATCAGGGGGGCGCATGGCTGGCTCAGTCAGAAGTGTATGTGACTCTTGATCTTGGGGTTGTGAATTTGAGCCCCATGTTGGGGGTAGAAAACACTTAAATTAAGTTAAAAAAAATAAATAAAATAAAATAAAATAAAATAAAATAAAATAAAATAAAATAAAATCAATCAATCAGGTTTTCCATGCCTATGTTCAAATCCAAGTTGGCCTCATCACCTACTAGTTGTAGGATACTGGAGAGTATATTACTCAAACTCTTTGAGACTCTGTTTCCTCATCTCCAAAATGAGAATATTAATAGAATCAATTTCTAGGATGCTGTGAGAATTCAAGGTGATACTCCGTGAGCCTGACACAAAATAAGCACTATATCAGTGTCACGTATTATTAATTAACATTATTCCCCTAAAATCCCTTATTCAAGGATATGTTATAATATCCTCATACCCTTGTCCAGGATACACAGCTCTCACATACTTGCAGGCATTTGGAATGAAGATTTCACCATTGAACTCCGAGAAAACCACATTTCAATAATGTGATTAAAATGAAAACAAATTTAGTTTAATTAAACATTGAGACTGGCAATTGTGCATCAGGCAGAAACACATTTCTAGTAAATGTTTAACAATGTGATTACAGAG
The DNA here is from genome assembly GCF_024362965.1 of Panthera pardus. Taxonomy (NCBI): domain Eukaryota; kingdom Metazoa; phylum Chordata; class Mammalia; order Carnivora; family Felidae; genus Panthera; species Panthera pardus. The sequence goes on along the minus strand of NW_026526810.1, from coordinate 116,103,185 downwards.
TGTACTGCATGCACTGGGATGTGGAAAACAATAGTAAATTTGCATGTGAATTTACCTCTGTCAGCCAAATGATTTTGAGCTCTATACACAATACAAACTGAAGTACCCCTAGGAAACAGATGGAAATATGGGGTAAGAGAAAGAGAGAGGAGTATAGGAACAAACAAAAATCTATATAGAATCCCAGTGTTGACACCTTCTGCACCTGTGACTGCAACAAATGTGATCAGCTCCCAGAACCTTGGCTTATTCTTCTATAAAAGAAAGAGATTAATACTTGTCTTCTGTAACCATTGGGCAGAGCACACTAAGTGAAATAAGGTATGAACAATGGCTGCCCGTTCGTTCCTTCAGTGTGAATGTTGCAGGTTGTCATGTCACAATTTATGCTTCTGTATGTCTAGGTAGGTAGGGGAGCAGAGTTGGTTAGCATTGTCCTAGAGAACCCTAGGTCACATCCCAAATTCTATCCCATGCTACTCTCATCTGGTCCTCAGGCTCCATCAGGTACTTATGTGTGCCACTGAATCCAGATGTCACCTGCAGTGCCTTCTTATGCTACTTAGAACTGTAGGTACAATACGGTCTAGTGCACAGAAGCATTACATTTGCCTCCCAAGAGACACAGGCTTGAATTCCAGGTATTTGTGTACTAGCTTCAAACCCCGAGAGAGCTAACCTAACAGGCCTCCATGTTACCATTCATAAAATGTTGATAAAAATAGTCTCTTCCTCTTAGGGCTACTTTAGAGATTTAATATAAGTTTTAGTGTGATGCCTGGCACTTAATAACTGCATAATAAAATTTAAGTATGAAAATTATCTTGCTTGTGTATATGCCCTTCTCTTTCACTAGGCTATAAGATCCTTGAGGGCAGAGGCTTTGTTTTATTTCCCATCCTCTACCCATCATTTGGCATGGATTCATATGCAAAGTAGGTTTTGAATTAATATTTGTTGAACGGTGGAATGAATAAATGCATAATAAGGAGATCACTCCACTCAAACTCATCCTGTTGATGAGGATGGGGGATTAGCAACATCTCTTCTTAATAAAAAGCAACATCAGTTAGTGAAGAGACTTCTGAAGTGTCACTGCTGCTTGAAAATACAATATAAATTTTCTTCTGGCCCATTATCAACTCATTTCCAACATACAGTTTGATATAACCTTAGCTTTTGGCTTGAACTGTCATTTTCCACTTATATGCCTAAGTCCCCAATTGTTCTTCTGCAGCACCGTATATCAATCATTGGTATGTGGCAAACCCCTCCATCGAGGCACACACAGAGCATCAGGGACTTACTGTAAGGCTATAAAAGTACCATGTGAAAAAGAAAGCATCTCATAAACCAAACTAAGTATCAGTGGGAATCAAATCCAGTCCACATTCACTCCATGAACTGAAGATTAAAAGTGTCCCTTTGTCCTTGACTCATTCTCTCTTTCCTCCTCTGACCCTGCTTTGCTCCTTCTTCAGCCTGCTGGGGTATTGACAGGGATTTTAGAGGAGTGGAAAGTCTTTATCTCTTTGAGATGAGCTGCAATATGATTACAATCGATTGAGTGATTTACAGTTTAGAGTGCCTTTCATTACCCTCTGTGCTTTATAGAATTATAAATGACATACTGTGTGTGAATATATATTATTATTATTGGATATTTATGCACCGCCTTTCTATAAGAAGCTCAATGTTCTTTTTAGACTTTAAATAACTACAGGGACCCTGCAACCTTGTATAAGACTTAAACTGAAGAGACTGAAGTGGGAAATTTTTCTATAAATAAAGCTACACTCTTGGACAGGTCTTAGGGCATTTGATGTCCATCTAACTCTGGGGCAGAGAGAAAACAGTACAGGATAGTTGCATTTTACGGTTAGGATAATGATTCTGAATTTTAATAATTAAGACCCATTTTGTAGACCAGAATTTCTATTTATTATCTAAACTGGAGCTTCTTGGTGACAATAGGAAAAATCAAACACAATTCACTTAGCCTGGTTTTGACATTATGCAATATTTGATGATTGGCTTAATTTGGAAGAATCTGTGTTAATTATAGATGCCTTGCATAGAATGAGATGTCATTAGTACTTTTATGTCACATTAATCTCAAGTGAGCATAATTTAAAAATCACATAAAAGGTGACCACACTGTATTTCTAATCTTGAAAGTGTTTGGTTTCCTATGTACATGTGCTCATTATTCACAGAAATTAAGAAATCCTTTTCTTTACATATCTAGTTAAATGACCTTAAGGGTCTGGAAGTGACCCTCAATTTTCTCTTTACTTCTCTCACTGAGTTCCTAGACTATAACATATATACCATTTAATGTATGATTAAGTAAATAATTAACATATGGCTTTTAATTTGTTAAATTCCATCTTCCCTTCTAAATCTCAAGGCAGTCTATGAAAGATGAGAAAAGCATGAACCAAGACCCAAGATGTGTACCTCATAAAGTCCTATAGAAGTTTCCAGAAACACTATTCTTTTGATGAACAACTCTCTATATCAAAAGCACTGCCCCATTTACAAATGAATTCTGGATAAATAATGTCTTTAGTCACTATAATTGCTGTCATATTATCTGGTGTAAATCTTCATAATGGTTACAAACTCCTTTGCGTGTTATTTAATTGTATCATAAATAACCTTGAGTCATGTGTTGGTTTAGTGTCTCAGGGACATGTGTCTTGTGTCCATGTGTCATGTGTTTATGAGTTCCTTTTCCCTCTATCCCAAATGTTCCCTTCCATAGGGTGTGTGTGCATGTAAACATATATGTGTATATAAATGTGTTTGCGCTTGTGTGTGTATTCTTGTCGTTTTGTGGTGGTTATGTTTAATTTTAGCATTAGTTAAAAGCTCACAGTTTGCCTTGAAACGCTTATCAGCTTCTAAGAGACATTTACAGGGACAGGAAGACTCTAGGTTTGATAGCAGTAATTGTATTTAACTTGTAAGAGACGAGGCTATTTATCTTGTGGCTGGGAATTCACGGAAGAGAAAGGAAGGTTGCCTGATAAAACAAAAATTAAAGAAAAAAAATACTATGCACCCTCTCAAAACTCTCCTATCCCCCAAGCAAGACCATTAAACAGTAAAACAGACTTTCATCTAATAAAGCCCTTCCCATCCATGTAGAGATGGTGCTAGAAGGTAAAAGAGGATTGTGAAAAGAAAGAGGCTGCCAAAGTCCCCAAAGAACTAACCAATGTTGTGGAGCAAAGCAAATGTCATAAATGCCCAGGGAAATGCTAACTTGTAACTTGGCAGAAACTAGAGATTTAACCTGAGAGAAAAATTCTGTGAGCTAGTCAAGTACCTAAAGTCTCTGAACAGCTCCTATTCTAGGAAATGGGCATAAAATTAACAGCGATCTCAAGGGTTGTACCAAGGGTAAATAATATGTTATACCTGAAATGGGAAGTAGGTAGGAAATGCTCAAAAAGGGTAGCCATCACCATCTGGACGAATTTGGTTGATAGTAGCATCTGCCATTTCTATATCTCTGGGATAACAATCCCATGATTCAAGTGGAGTGATTAACCAGTGATTGTACAATGACGAAATACATTAGGTGAGTTCAGAAGGTAAATGAAGGTAAATGCCCATGAGTTTATTGATGATGTAAATATTTACATTTATATAATAAGTAAAAGGTAATAAGAGAGAGTATATTCTAGTCCTGCACTGTCCAATATAAGCCATCAGCCACTAGCCTCATAGTGCTGGCCAGAGGACTGAATGTAAAAAATGTATTTAAATCCTCAGTGCTTAGGACATAATAATTGCTCAATAAAAATAAATTTTCAGGGTCTCAGTCATATCAGTGGCATTGCAAGTGTGGCTAATGTGGTTAATTAGTGGTTACCATGTTGAACAACCCTGTAGTCAGTCTGAAAGGAGAAAAAAGAGTCATTTTTAGCTTTCTCAATAACAGTGATTCTCAAACCTACCTGCATACAGAATGACCATGGGAGCTTTTTAAAACTACTGATGCCTGGACCAGTGTTTTTCAAATTTAACACTCCACACGGATTACCTGAGTATCTTATTATAATGCAAATTCTAAATCAGTGGGTCTGTGGTGAGGCCCAAGATGCCCCATTTTTAACAAGCTGCTAGGTGATGTTGATGCTGCTGATCTAAGGACCACACCCCAGACCAATTAAATTAGATTACCTGAGACTGGGGCCTGAGAACTGGTAGTTTATAATAGTTCCCAGGAGAATCTCATTTGTAGCCCAGTTAAAGAACAGTGCTTCATAAAAAGATAAAAATTAAAAAAAATCTACTGAAAAGATTTTGAACATTTTTAAAATAGTTTTATTAAAAAAATTATGTTTATTCTTTTTAGAGAGAGAGATAGAATGTGAGTGGGGAAGGGACAGAGAGAGAGACAGAGACAGAGACAGAATCAGAAGCAGGCTCCAGGCTCTGAGCTGTCAGCACAGAGCCTGAAGAGGGCCTCCAAGTCATGAACTGGGAGATCATGACCTGAGCAGAAGTCTGACGCTCAACCAACTGAGCCATCCAGGCACCCCTAAACATTTTTTGTCACCAAAGACTAACCCCAACAAGTTACAAGTCCCTTATAAGTAGAAACTCACCTGTTTGTGACTCCTAATTCATTCCTGACAACAAGTTGAACTACTTAGCAGTCCAAGGATTCAGGATGCACTGGTTTGAGAGATTAATTGATACTTTTTGTGACCAAATGTTCGAAGAACTTATTTATAAGATGGTTTTTAAAATGTACCTAGCAATGTTCAAACACATTCATTAAGTGAGCTTCTCTCTAGTTGCCATTATATCTGTACAGTCTTGAAAACATGTTCAAATCGGGCTTTCCCTCTTGATTGTATTTACACTTGTTAGTCCCCTTGCAGGATTTCACGATTGGTTTTTATTTTTCCTCCAGTTGAACTGAAAGCAACACTGGTCCTGAATGGATGAATGAGCAAGTAGATGGGGCTTGTTTTAATGCTTGCTTCGAATCTGGCAAGGCCTCAAATGTTTGCAGGCAAAGAGAAAGAAAAGGAATGAAAACCTCCTGGGTAGGAATTAATGAAAACCCAAGACCTGAGAAATTTCAGCATCATGTCAAGAACATAGACTTGTTTTTAACTCTTCAAAATCTCAATAATTGAAGATGAGATGTGGACAAAGAGATCTCTCTTATTGCATGTGTACTGTGTAAGCTATAAAAGGACAATAAGCATTTGAAATAAAATATGTTGGAGACTTTCCATAACTCAGTGCTGTTCAGCCAGGGGTAACTGTGTCCCCCAGAGGACTCCTGGCATTGGAGACATGCTATTGGCCTCTAGTAGGCAAGTTAGGGAGGCTGCTAAACATTCTGCAATACAAAGGACAGCCCCCTGCAACAAAGAATTATCTAGCCGCAAATGTCAAGAGTGCCAAAGTTGAGAAACCCTAACTAACTGAACTGGTCCAGGCAGGGACTTCTACTTGAGAATATTTCTGGTGAAAAAATGAAAAACAAAAAACAAAACAAAACCCTAATAACCTAATGTTGGTATCAATAAAATCATGACTCTAAGAAATAGGAAAATGGGTAGGAAATTTGAATTAGTGCAATCTGAAGATCAGGATAGGAATCTTGGCTTTACTCCTTCAGCTGTGTGAATACTGGGTAAGTTATTTAGCCCCTCACAGCCTCAAATGTAATCTGAATATGGCTATGGTGGTAATAATACCAAACTTGGTAGCTCTCACAGGACAGAGTGATGCTCCAATGTAATAATGCATATGAAGGCACTTTGAGCATCACTAAGCACTATAACAATGTTTTTGCTTTCAATACTTATAAAGACAAGATTCTGTGGAATTTGACATATTCAAATATAAAGAGTTTTCTAATCTACTGTCCTAGAAGAAGAACCACTTCAACATCCTTTTGAACCTCTTCTACATCTTTCATGTTCTGAGCTGGGTGGTCAGACATTTAAGCTCAGGTCATCAGGGGGCATTTTACTGACTGGAAAAGGGGAATCCAATCAAGAGCCCTTCCAATGAGTTGCCATGTAATATGAAGAAAAAAAGAAAAGCAATGGATACTCTGGTCTCAGCACCATCTGCAGTGGGAAAAGAGAAAGTCCTATACATCAGAGCTGCTTCTCAGGCTTCAGTTTCCAGGAAGCCTGTCTCTGACCTAAAAGGCCTCTTACTGCATGCACCCTGCTCAGGGTTCTAGTAGCCCCAGTGACATAACCAGCCACCCAGGCATGGCAGAGAGGATCTTTAACAATCCCAGTCAGCTCAGTCTCCCGGGTTGCCTGGAGCTGGGGCTAAAATTAATCCCTCACGCTTAACTCACCTTTCACCTCCCCTCTCTTGTCCCCACTACTGCATTGTGTCAAGACAGTAATCAGAGGCTTTATAAGGAACATTTGTCAGCACCTGGATGCCAGCTCTGGGCTGATTCTTCTTTTATTTCCCTCTCCTGTTCCTTAGCCTTTCTATTTTCAGGTTCAAAGAAAGAAGTTGCTTTTGAGTTCTATCCTGAGAATTAAGTGATATCAGATCCCAATGGCTATAGAACGACTTTCATTTTGGATCCTTCCTGATTCACAAAGAGTCAATACCGCATGCCCTGGACCCAGCTGGTTTCTAAATATTTCACAGTGGGATGTTTCAGTAGAGCCACATAAAATCCTATGAATGTCCATGAGAAGATTTTGGAGTTGACCCATTCATCGTGATACACAGGGACCTGTTGGGCAGGAACACTTCCTGAGAGCAGGCCCTCAAAATGAGATAACTTATGTGAATATGCTGTAGGAGCTCTTCCATATTTCTTTACTGTTTAGACATTAGCAAGAGACAAGTAGCACAACTAAAGTCCTTTTGATGGTTTCTATACTTATCACAGTGAATGAAATAGGATAGCTTGGGAAAAGAATACATCACTTTTGTAGAAATTGTGTCAAGCCTGCCTGACCAGATGTCTTTTGTTCCTGGATGCCCAGATACAGGGCGTATTTTAATCTCACGGTTTAATATAAATTAAACCTTGCCAGATTGCTCTGACGATGCTTTAAATTTAGTTAAGAGGATCCTTTCAGTAGCAGAGGGAGAGAAAGAAGATATCCAAAAATCAAAAGGTGACCACTCCTACGGAATCGAGCGGAACATAAGACTAGAATGTTTCAAAGGTAAAATGTTTCCAGGGTAAAATAAACATTTACCCTTTAAAAAAATCAAAAATAGTTTTGGACTTTCTAACGCCATTTTCCAATCTAGGCAATGAAGTATGATGGTCACTCCTTCAAATACTCAGTCTTCCTTCAACTGCTTCATGGAAGCATATTGTCACTGTTGCCAGGAGGACAGCTTGGACTCATTACAAATGAGTCTTTCAGCACAGCTCAAGAAACCTTTTCTTTTCAAAAGGATCTTTGACTCCACATCTTACAATAACCACCTCTGCGTGGTGATTGGTACTGACCTATGTAATAGGACACTTAAAAAAAAAGAATAAATTTAAGATGACACAAGAAGAGAGATGCTCATTTCTATCCATGCATTTTTCAAAATATTCCCCAATTTTTGTGGGAGCAATAGTGGAAATTGTGCCCAGTTAAGAATGGGAGAATATGGTCTTTCACATTTACTATGTGACTTTAGGAAAGACACAGCATCTCCCTGAGATGGGCACAGTGGGTTGTTTAATAGTCAGTGAAGTGATCTGTTTGAGTGAATACATAACAGTCAAAAAAAAAATGCTACCCAAATGGTTGATCATTCTCATAGCTAACATTTATTGAGTACTGAATTAAGTAACAGAGTATTAGGTTGAACATTTTACATGTATTCAACTCAATCTTCATGTTACCCCTGGAAAGTATTACCATAATCCCATTTTATAGACTAGTTGACAGAGGTTGGGAGGTTAAATAACTTGCCCAAGGTTACTGGTAGGAAGCTGGATCCACAAATAGGAAAAATACACACTTAGAGAACCAAACAAAATAGTAAAAAATGAGAATGTGGGGAGAAAGAATGTATTTTTAAAGCATAACGTGACAGAGAAGAAAAATCATATGTGTTAGAAATTCTTACACACTTACTTTATGGTACAGTGTTGTTGTATTTTGAATTACATGTGGGGAGAGGCACTAAATATTTCAGTGCTTATGGCATTTCAAAATCTTACTCCAGCCTGCCTTAGACTAACAGCTGACCAACTCCAGCCACTTGACTCCAAAACCCATACTTATAACTGCCATACTGTATCATGCTCTGTAATAATAATACTTATTATTACTAAATAACAGTTACCAAGGATTACTAGTAACAATTGTTTTCAGTGGTAAGCAATGACATTAAAGAAAGGTTTATTCTGTTTTGAAAACATAGTAAGCAACCCATAATTTGGAACTAAAGATACAAAGAGATAGGCACACAGCAAGGGTCACTGGTTTTCTTACATATCTGTGGTTATGAAATGGCCATTAAAGAGTCTTCAGCAAACTTCTGGGTTCTACACTGGCTCAGGGCAAGTGGTTAATATAAATTTAGAAATCTTTGAAATTCCTAATAGAAACACAACAAATCCTACAGCACTACCAGTGGGGCCAATGATAACATGCATGGAGAAAGAGCGATGTTTCCATTGAGCAAATGAACAGCTTTTAAGATCTCAGGCTATTTTGATTCCCCTGACCACCCATCCCCCAGAGTTTAACCACAAAACATTTAAAAATCACGTCTCTTAGTGTCTAGCAAATTTCGATGATGATAAGAATTCATAGTAGCTGCTAATACTTCTGGCTCTCTTCAAAGGCTCAAAGATAAATGCATGAGGTCATTTTGTGCTTTAATCTAACAAGTGCTAAGGGTATGACAAGAGACTCCCAGTAAAGGCTGAGCTGGCTATTGTACAGAGACTGACATGGAAGATAAATGGGTCGGTGAGGCTTTTTATTTAAATAACTTGGGAGTCTTGTATGCTGTTTGTAGATGCTCTCATGATTCTTAAAACATAGGAAGACTCTGGCTATGGGATGGGAAACAGTAGCACAATTACTTCTGATTGGTTTTTTAAAGAAAATGAATCCTGAATTGGGCATGAAAACCATCACAGCCCTCAAGTCATTCAAAATTCTTGGGCCACAAATAGGTAAATTTACTCGATGCTATCTCCAATGATAATTATTAGCTCCGAAGCTCTTAAACTTCTGGAAGTGTGTTTTGGGTTTCCTTCCTCTGTGCTCACTCCACTAATTGACAGGATGGCAGTGAGAGAATTATGGGGTAGAGTTTGAAGTGTAGCAGACAGAGTAAAACATAGCATCATGCCCACACTGGTGAAAAATTCAGTATTCTGAGCTATTCTCTTGCATCCAGGTGATGATTCAATTGTGGAACAAAGACCCTTCGCCACAGTATTTTCCCTTCTACTCCTGGAACGTTTACGATCAGAATTGAGGGCCCTTTTCCTGGGAGAAGTGAGAGATGAGAGGGAAAGCTAATGGATCATTTGAATGATCTCTTTAAAAGAAAGCGACCTTTCCTCCCTTTGCCCTTGATTTGGCCATCTGGCTCTGGGAGTTCGCTGGCAAATGATCCTTGACCATAAAATTTAAACAGATGATTAACCCCTCTCCCTCCCACACCAGTTTGCTTGCTGTTAAAATGCCTACTAGGACCACTCTCTGAATTATCAAGGAAGGTTTAGTGTAAATGAAAGAAAAAATTGGCCAAGTCAACCAGATGAATGAAACTCCACTCTTAGTTTTTCTCTTATTATTACCCTGACTTGATGGTCACCATTCTAAGTTTAGTAAACTTCATTTTACAGTGTTTATGAAATCTCTGACCATCTGTATCTTCAACTTCATCTGACTAAATGCCACCACAGAGTCCAGATCTCAAACTGATTATTCTGTGATTATCAACAATAGCTCCTGATAGAGAAGGCACCCCTTTCCTCCATTGGTCATCATTCGCAATGCCCTGGAAAACCTACAGTAATCATCTTTAGTATGAGCCAGTCAGGCAGTATTCCTCAGGTTAACATACAGTGTTCAGTGCACAGTTAGTAAGTCTCCAGAAGCTCCCTACACTGAACCAAGCCCTACAGGAATACCTTATCTTCTCATACAAAAACAAACACACACACACACATGAATGTGTGCTTAATATCCAGTGTTTCATGATTTGGTGACAGTTATGAGAAATCAACACTTAGAGTAAGAATGGGAGAGCAAAAGATGGTATGTGGTCATTGACAGTAAAGCATGTACCTGTGGGATAATGCTCATTCACTGGCCAGTTGTCCACCTGAAGTGTGGCATTGCCGCCGTTCCTGGTGAAGCGCACCACGTGGTATTTACCATCATTTACAGGGGTTCTCTCCTCTTTGATGGAGATGTCAACTGTGCCAATATTGAAGACAACTCCAATTTTCCCCTGTTCCTGTGATAAAGAAACACAAAAGGCATAGTTATCACCAACCATAAGGTTTTCTCCCTTTAAAGTTGATCTTCCAACTAACAATAAATCTGTAGGTACCCAGAGGGAGCTGTCAGCATGAAGTTAACAATAGTATCCCACATTTCTCCATGGGCTTTCATCCTGAACATAAAAACCAATGGTATAAAGCCACCCAAATTGCTCTCACAGGCTGCACTGTACAGGTTACATCATTTGATTGCTCTCAACAGATATCAAAGCTGGAACCAGAGAACTACCTAACAACTGTGTAGTGACACTGCAAAGTTGATTTCTGTGAGATGAATGAAACCTATTTTCTAAGAGAGGTAATTAGACACTGGACTCTAGATCACCTCAGTTTAGATTAAGGATTAGGGAGGAAATATAAGCATGCTTGTGCATCGTGGGAGGGGATCAAGCTCAAGGGAAAGTGTGCATTGAATGGTTAGAAAGCAATGGCAGAAGGGTTAGCATTATAGGTCAGCACCTGATGATACTTTTTTTTAGGTCTAAAACACATAGAACATGTACCCTCAGTAGAGGCCAGTGAAACTGAGCTTGACTTTTCAGGGTCAGGCGACTGCCACTCTTTCCACACTTGCAACCCTAATCCTAAGGTTCATCCAAAGAAGGGTGTCATCTTCAGTGCTATAGTTTTATGCTACATAGCAGAAGAGAACCTCAATGGCCCCCCAAAAAGACTTCTGGTGGGGGGGAACACAATGAATTCCAGAAGAGTGACACTATGGCAATGAACGTGAGGATTATGGTGAAGGTGGAGGAGGCAAACATAAACAATGCGAATAAAACTCCTGCTCTTTCTTCTCCTCCAGTAATTTATTATAACTAAGGGTTGGGATTAGAATTCACAATGAGACACAAAATGGAAGTAACCCTACTGATCACATATTTCAACCTTGTAGAAGGGTATCAGGATGTGGGATGTCAGGACAGATGGGCAAGGAGAGAGGGAGACACCTTTTTCCACTTCTCTAGTTGTCTGACCTACTAGCTAAGCAATGGGTTGGACATTCAAGGATAATAAAATTTAGTGGTAACCCTGCCCATCGTATTTGTTCACATATTGTATTGTATTTGTTCACATAGTCTTCATTATTCTCTATTTCCTTATTCAAGAATTAAAAGGAGAATAAAAAGGAGGAGGTGGAAGAGGAGAGGGGGGAGGAGGAGGATCAGGAAGAAGAGAAGGAGGGGACAAAGGATGAGAAAAAGATATGGGGGGGGGGGGGGGAAGTCCAGAATCCACATAAACAAGATGTAGGAAAGATTTCACAGAATCTCAGATTTGGTAATTGGGTTCATTCATTAATTCATTACATAAATACAGTATTTATTAAGCACTTGGTATGCTTAAAGTCAATAAATTAAGACTTCTGCTGAGATTTTAGGCACTGGTTTCCATATAGTTTGGTATACTTCACTTATTTTTTCAAAAGACAGGCTTTCTTCATCTTGCCAATTTTCCTTTAGTATGTGAACACATCTTACTCCTGATAAAAGAATCAACAGGTACCCAGCAGTCTTTTTTAAAATAAACTTTTTTTAATGTTTATTTATTTTTGAGAGGAAGGGAGGGGTGGAAAGAGAGGGAGACACAGAATTTGAGGCAGGCTCCATGCTCTGTGGTGTCAGTACAGAGCCTGACGCGGGGCTCAAAATCACCAACTGTGAGATGATGACCTGAGTTGAAGTCAGACACTTAACCGACTGAGCCACCCAGGTGCCCTCCAGGAGTCTTGATTTTAGAAAGTAGGAGCCTAAGCTAAGAAAGGCTGCTTTCAGCATGCAGGGATGCTGTGATACAGGGCGGACATCATTATTTCTTTTGTGCCCTGATAGCACAACTTGCAATGTAAAATGATGTCTGCAATTCCCATGTTCTGTACTCTGAGAAACGGTGCCTCCTCAAATGGGGACTAAATGCACTCATGAGTTCACAAATCCCTGTTTATTGTGACACTATGTTCTCTGGGTTTTTTTTTTTTTTTTCTACTTCTGCATCTCCAGTACTAAGTAAAGTACCTAGCATTACAATGGATAAATGAAACTGATGATAAGGTTTTCTTTTTGCATCTTCCATGCCCATAATTAATAATGTTATGATCCACTTTATTCTTTCTCCTTAATTCTCTAGGAATTCTGAAAAGATAATATGATTTTTCTGCATTCCCCTAAAGCGTTGGCCTTCATTTCTAAGGGGGTTTGTGTGTGTTAGAACCTACTCATCCTTATACTTAAATAAGCAGGGCTATAGTAACCTCAATCATAACCTGTTTAGCAGAATGAGAGAACTGGAGGAGTTAAGAAACCATGACTGCAGACACCATTACTCCTCTGCCCACCCCACAAATGTGGGCTGTTTATTGCACCACGGTTCTTCAATGAGAAACCACTATATAAATCCTGGATACATGGAAAGGACTGCTGGTGATTCAATTCACCTCTGAGTCACTAATTAATCACGGATGGAGAACAGTTTTAGGCAGAGAGAGGAGACCTTTAAACCAGCATTCTGCTGCTTTTCAGCAACAACAGTGGCAAAGTACAGTTCTGGCTGAGTGAGTTGGCTGATCAGCGAGATATATTCTTGGGCAGATTTTCTGCAAGATCCATAATAGATTCAGGGGAAGAAAAGATTTAATCTCTGCCAGAATAAATATTTGGTCCTTATCTGAGGCGCCACACATTTGCCACTGCAATCACTGCTTCGGAGAGATCGTCTTAATCCTGCTAGCTCTACTGCCAATGTCAATGGAGACCCTTATACCCAGATGTTTCATTGTGTTTCCCCACGGTGGTAAATGTGGCTGTGCTAGACCTCAGATGTGGTCTCTTTACTTGCAGTAATAAGATTTCATTACTGCAACCTCCTTGTCATTTGTCATGGGACCACAGTGGCTTTATAATCTGTGGCTAACTGCTTTGTCTCAGTTCATTATAAGTCTTGTGGCAAGTGCCCATACAGTTGCCGATGGTTGAATCCATCACGCTCAGCTGCCATGAAGATAAACTCTGCTGGCTCATGTGTCCAGAGAACATTTGAGGGATAAAATCATTGGCTTTGGAAAAAGCCCTGACTGACCTTTGGGCAAGTTACTTAATTTTTCTGAACCCGTTTCTTAATAATGTATTACGGGGACAGGAAACCAGTTTTCCAGGCTTCCTAGGACCGTTATAAGGCTAAAATGATATGATTATAATCATTAATATACCACTTTATAAGAAGGAAAATATCATTCAAATATAAGGGATAAATGAGATCATGAGAAGGAAAAAAATCTAAACATTTGACCACATGCAACACCCTGTGAGCACCAGAGAAATTAACTGGTTCAATAGGATAAACATGGTTTTAGCATAGCATGGTTCAAATAATACCTCTCTCTGGTTCTGAAAGCTATATGACCTTGGGCAGGTTATTTAACTTCTAATTTCCCTGCTCTAAAGGGATCTGTGGAGGAAGGGAACAGCGAATTGCTACCTTTGAAGCTTTTTGTGAGGATTTTAGGAGAACACACATGTGGGAAATGCTAGCACGTGGCTGTGCATACTTTGAGACTTCAATAAATGTCAGTCATCTTGTCCCTTTCTTTCCCCTCATTAGTATAGTTGAAAGTGGTGGCACGAGCTAAGGACTGGCTAGTTTGGCAAGAGTGTCATCAGAAATATTATCAAAATAAATGTAAATTTTAGCAAACAGAACATCAAAAAAAATAAAATTTGCACCATTGTTTTCCTGTCACAATTTGGTAGTTGCTCTCTCTTCACATTCCTTGGTGCCTTTTATGAGCCCTTTCAAGACAAGCAAAGTGTAGCTACAAAACAGCATGACTATAAATTTTAATAACTCCACGCCCATCACCACTAAAGTTGCTACCAAAGGCAATCAGTTCAATGTATGTTTTTCCTTGATATTAAAAACACAGACAAGTGGTAAATCAAAAGACATTACCAAAGAATCCTCAAGTGCAATAAAAAAAAGTCTATTAAAGAAAAAAAAAAAACACAAAACCAAGACTGAACAGCACAAGAAAACAGCTGTCTTTAAATAGCCAGTAAGTCATTCTTCATCAATAATGACTGTTTACGAGCCCACCTGGTTCCTCAAATTAGTCTGGCTCCAGCTTTCTAACCTTCCATCAGCCACATTATAGTTATTGCTGTGAAGGTGACCCATAAGATACTACCAACACCAAGGTCATATTTTAGAAGCCGAGATGCACAGGGGCAAGACAAATCCTCAGGAATAAAGACCTCCCTGAAGGCAGTCTCTTCATTCATTCCAGAGTGCCCCCAGGGAAGGCAGAATGCACCATCACTATTTTAGAAAATTGCAGCTGACAGAAACAGAACTGGAACTCTCAAATGTATGCCCAACAGATGTGCAAAGGAAGTTCTGAATATCTTGACTTCTAGGCTTCCTACAGAATCTGTGAGTTCAGGGCTAGGCAATAATACAGGAAGAACAACAGGTATGTGATCCTTCTTGGGGCCAGACACTGCCAGGTCAGGTCTGGCACACCCATTCCAAAGTCTGGGTCACTGTAAATAAATCAGTGGCAGTGTTTATTACATTCTTCTAGTTTCTCACATTATGGGCTCATAGGAGAATTTCTAGTTCCCCTTGGGATATGGAGGGCCAAGAGACCAGTGTTGACTAATAAATTAGGTGTCACTTCCAAGCCACCCATTAAACTGCTGGTGTGAGACCCACCAGAGCTCTCCCATGGTTCTCAACCACTGCATCCGGCAAATTCCTGGCCGTGGCCTCTTTTTCAGCCTGCGCCATTGAGTGAGGATGGCAACAAGCCAACTTGCAATGGACATGGAAAACGAGAAACAAAGCTTGACTGCTTTATGCCACCAAATATTGAATCTGCTTGTTACTGTAGGATCACCCAAACTACTTCAAAGAACAGAGTAGGTGCTTGGCAAGTAGTTTTTAAGAGAATAATTTTTGAATTCTCAAAATTACCCTCCAGATTTTTTAGGTGAAAAAGATGACGATTCAGAGAATAGGGGATTCACACAACCAGTAGGAGATACATTTAAGATTTGAATTCAGGTCTGACTTTAAAACCCATGTATTTTCTACCATGTTATGTTTCAGGCACATGTATTACATGTTGCAATTGAGTTATTTATATAATAAGACAGTGTATACATTACATATCATAACTTTATGTTTGCTTAACCTATCTAACCCGTATACCTAACCTAACTATGGGTATTGCAAATATAGGGACAGTAACAGGTGCTCGGTAAATGTTAAGTTAATGGATAAGTGAATGAATGAATAATGAAGTAGAATGTGTGGCTTTGGTAGAAAAAAAAATTGTGCTGATAAGTTTTTATAACTTGGGAGGCTAAATAGGTTTGAATAGTATATGATAATGAAAAGAGTTGGTCATCCATATTCACATTTTTTTGCAATAAATCTTAATCAAAACATATAGTCTCACTGTGCTTTATATAAGCGATCAATAAAAAACAAAAAGATAAGGTATGGTTTTGACTCATCAGATAATTTTGGCTGAGGGAGAATTTTACTGAAGTTCTCTAGGATAAAACACCCTTGTGTTTAGGAGAACACAGTATGGACTCTTTTCATAGCTAATCACTATCTTCCAGTGAAGATCATCAGGCCATTCTTTCAATGTTACAGTGTCCAGGTTCTAGACCCAAGAGAATTGTCAGCTAATAAATAGGGAGTGTGTACTTCCTGTGTGCAGAGCCATGTACTATTGAAGGATTCAAGAGAAGTAAGAGACCAGGTCTCTCCCTCAAGAAGTCTAAGCCCATCAGGAATTACCCAAGCTGACAAGACTCCACCTGTGGAGCTTGGAGATGGTTTGGACTTTCACTATCATCCCAGTCCCCTTGCCTTGAGGTACTTGGGTGAGGTGGCTGTGACAGTAAGGGGAAGGGAGAAGAAAAAAGTCTGCTCTGGTTTTCAGAATACTTTGTATTTAGAATCAGAAGACCTGAGCCCATTCAGGCTCCACATCTTGTTGTCCAGGTCATCTTGAGCAGGTCATTCAACTCTCTGTACAAAAGAAATGAGAACAACAATACAAGACACAACAATAACACCTGTGTTAAATGGAATTTAAGAGAAATGAATAAAATATTGTCAAATTCTCAAGTGTTCTTCAAAGGA
Organism: Panthera pardus; assembly: GCF_024362965.1. Classification (NCBI taxonomy): domain Eukaryota; kingdom Metazoa; phylum Chordata; class Mammalia; order Carnivora; family Felidae; genus Panthera; species Panthera pardus. The sequence continues at coordinate 116,086,531 of NW_026526810.1, read as the reverse complement.
TGGTATAAAAATGAGGTCAATGGTGGGGAGTGAAGATGGTGGGGATAACTGGGTGACAGAGAAATAGTATGACAGATGATGAATGAGTTAGAGGCTTTTGCACACACCCTACAGGATACCACTCTATTTAAAATGCCTGTTTCCCACTCAAGATCATCAACTCCACAATCTGTACTGACTGTTCCTAGAAAATTTATGTTACATGGCTTGGAAACAAATCCTATTTTCCTAAATCTGCACAGGTCTCAATGACCTTTGCACCCACCCAGCAAAACTGCATCCACCTTTCCACCTGCAGCTGTGCTTCTACTGTTGTTGCAACTGATGTCTGGTTGTGCTAGGTCAATCAATTAAAGTGGATTAGATCCACAGACTGAATTACTAACAGAGGGCCAAGAGAGATAAGACTGATAAATAGCTCAAGACAGCTCCATCTCTAACTCCAAGCAAAGAGAGGAAAAAAAATAAAATAAAATAAGAGCAAGCACGGATGACAGCTCAGGACAACAGGAACTCTGACCTGAATGGGGGCAGTCAAGGAAGGACAAGACAGCCAGTGCAAGTAAATAAGATGCAAGTCAGAGCCACAGCTCTAACGTCACTGGTCGCAAATGGCATCCTGAGTCACCATGTCCTTCAAATCTACTCTGAATGCTCACTTCTAATCCACAGACCTAATGTCATCCTACCTTGTTTGGTAGTTAAGTCTGACCACAAAGCAAAAAATTAAAGTTCATTTCAGTAGAAGCCCCAGTGCTGCACCTGGACCAGAAACAGTCTTCTGACAGGATTCAGGCAACAGCTGGCAGGGCAGTGATGACTACAACCCAGTACAGGTTGAATATCTCCTATAAGTGCCTTGCCTTATCCCCAAATCTGTACCGCAGATGTGAAGAACTACCCAAAGGCTTTAATTTTTTTTTAAGTTTATTCATTTTTGAGAGAGAGAGAGCATGAGCAGGGGAGGGGCAGAGACAGAGGTAGACACAGAATCCGAAGCAGGCTCCAGGCTCTGAGCTCTGAGCTCTCAACACAGAGCCTGACGAGGGGCTCGAACTCACGAACCGAGAGATCATGACCTAATAAGCTGAAATTGGACGCTCAACCGACTGAGTCACCCAGGTGCCCCCCAATGGCTTTAATAAAGAGATCCTAGGTTTTGTGCTCACAGTAACAAACTATAATCCTCAAAATAAAGAAAAAAAAAACCACATTTCAAATCACCTAGAACATCTTACATCTTACTTATATACTTATAAAGTGTGATCCTGGGACCAGCAAGCATCAGCATCACCTGGGAACTTGTTAGAAATACAAATTCTTGGGGCGCCTGGGTGGCTCAGTCGGTTGAGCGGTCGACTTCGGCTCGGGTCATGATCTCGCGGTCAGTGAGTTCAAGCCCTGCGTCAGGCTCTGTGCTGACAGCTCAGAGCCTGGAGCCTGTTTCAGATTCTGTGTCTCCCTCTCTCTGACCCTCCCCCGTTCATGCTCTGTCTCTCTCTGTCTCAAAAATAAATGAACGTTAAAAAAAAGTTAAAAAAAAAAAAAAAGAAATACAAATTCTTGGATCTAACGCCAGACCCTCTGAATCAGAAACCCTGAGGTGGGGCCCAGCAATGTGTATTATCACAAGCTCTCCAGGTAATTCAGATACTTGCTGAAGTCTGGGAACCACTTCCTTATGTCTTGGTTCCACTAGGCCAGTGGATTCAACAGATTTTGTGCCCAGGGACATTGGGCAATGTCTGAAGACATTTTTGGTGGTCACATCTGGGAATGGGAGGTGCGACTGGCATCTAGTGGATATAGGCCAGGAATGCTAATAAATATCCAACAATACCCAAGAAAGAATTATCTGGCCTCTAATATCAAAGTGTCACCATTGAGAAACTGCACTAGGGAGGACAAAACTTCACACAAGAAACATCTATCTATAAAGCATGTGCGGCATCACAGAAACTATTCTACAAACATTTTTATATATGGGTCTACTTTATTCCTCACAATGCTCCTTCTTTGAGGTATATATGCATATATACATATACACAATGCTTTCTTTCTCTCTCTCTCTCTCTCTCTCTCACACACACATACACACACACAATGCACGTGTATATAAGTGCATGCTTGTGTGTACACACGAGAATTCTCACATATTTGGTCCAAAATCGTGATTTAGCCCTCAAAGCACAGGGTGAGCTTTGAGCATCTTTGAATACCTGGAGTCTCTCCCTACTCCTTGTTGTACTCAAATGTCCATTTTACAAGTGTAAAATTGGAACTGCAAGCTCACATGACCACAGAGTGGCAGGTCCGGAATACATGCCCTGTGTTATTTTCCCTGTCTGGTCTTGGTAACCACCTTCTCTTTTAACTAGCCCCTAACAAAGTGTCCCAGTATATCTCCCAGCACAACAACATTAGCTGAAAGTTCCAATTCCAATTTCGTCCCTTGACTCTTCATTCCAGACTAGGTAATTTTAGTCAGTTTCCACAAAGATGGATGATCATTTTTGAGTGGACTGCCAAGGAGAAACTCCTCTCCCCAAACTAGATATTCCAGCCCAACGATGAGCAGCAGCTCCTCCACAGAAAACAGACAAATAAGCAGCCAGTAGTAACCTTTCAAGACCTACTCTGTGGCTATAAGGAAACCTTTTGTGATTCTCCAAAGTGTTTTATTATTTATTTGTCTTTTAAGTGACAGACTGAGTTAACATTATAGCTTCAAGGCGAATGGACCTATGTAAATAGTAAACATCAACAAAAATTTCTGGTTCAATAAGTAAGGCATCCTCAGTCACTTGCGTTGATGAGTTCCTACTCTAAATCCTACCCCATTTTCTAGATGGGGGAAAAATGTATGCATGTTTCAGAACTGAGAGATTTCATATTCTGGATTATCAGAAAATACAATACAGATTATTGCATGTTTTAATGATGCCTTTGGAGAATGGGCATGCAAAAGTTACAGGAGACAGATTGGGCTGAAAGAGAGATCAACAAATAGTGGGCCAGATCTGGCTGTTGCCTGTTTATGTAAACAAAGTTGTATTGGCAGATAGCTGTGTTCATTCACTTACAAAATGTCTGTGGCTGTTTTTGCACTACAACAGCAGGGTTGAATAGTTGCAACAGAGATCTTGTGGCCCAGAAGCGTAAAATATTTAGTCCCTGGCCCTTTACAGGAAAAGTTTGTTGACCCCTGTTATCGAAGCTTGCACAATTTAAGGGTAGCCATGTTTTTTGTTCTGTTTTGTTTTCAGTTTTTGATCTATAGTTTATATTTCCATGGTCAGAATAACATAAATATCAGTGGGAGCGTCAAATGGGGAGCCTGTACCTGTTCATTCAACTATTACCTGGAATATAGAACAGATTTCTAATAAGACAACATACATAAAAAATTCACCCGATGTATGTATGAACTAATCTATCTCGGATCCATTAAGGGTGGTTTAGATACTAAAATCAATTCAACAGAGCACTGTTTGAAGGTAGGCAGCCAAGGATACAGAGAAATAAATTAGAGGCTTCTGGCAAAAGATGATGGTAGCTAGAAATAGTCTGGTAATGGAAGAGATGGAGCGAAGTTGTAAAGTTATTAAAATTATAATGATATGACATTTCTTTCTGAAAATTTATCTAGTTCTGTGGAGTGATCATGTACATGCTAAAGTATTGGGATTCTGAAAGCCAGCACACATCACTCTGATGCCGGGACTTCAGTTTATTACATTAGTTGGAATGGGAGAAGAGAAAAGCATTGCTACCCAATGAGTATGTCTCCGTCTCCAAGGGCTCCAATGCATCTGCAAGAGACTTGAGTCCCTTGAATGATAAATGGTGATTAACTGAACTCTCTTGGTCTACCTGCAAGGAGAATCTACCGTGTCATCATCTATGGATGAACACACTGAAATAGGGGCTCATTTTTCCTTTCCTGGTTATCGTAAACAAAATGGCAAGCACACTCTAATATATCAGCAGCGCCTGTCTGCACACAGGGACGATGGTGTGTGTGTGTCCTGGAGATAGTGTTGCAGCTAGGTATTTCATCCAGGTGATACTTTACGGTCCTCCTCTTTGTCAACTATCACCACTGTAACATTCCTTCTGGGATCATATCAGCATTTCTAATTCAAAACGTTGATTCTGACCTATCCCCAGCCACCTTAATGAAAGCAACAGAGGGAAGAAAAAAAAATGAGATTTAAACAGCTACATCACATCAGGAGAAAGCGGGCCTTGCTGGCTTCCATGCCAGTGTCAAAGCCACTGCAGGGGAAGTAATCCGGACAAAGGAGCAGAAGTATATAAAGAAGACACTTTTCCTGGGTCCTGGGTGAGACTGGTAAAGGTGACCCCAAACAGGAGACTTGAAAGCATGCCACAGGGAGCTGACTCATGGCTTTGGAAAAGTGTCCAACATATCAACAACTGAGAGTTCTTTCCAAAGCTGCATGCTCTTCTGATAGAATAATTAGGAAACAGAACTCTTTATTTTAATTTACTTGAATTTAGTATTCCTACCAAACTGTAAACTGAATTACGTTACAGCCAAATGGGGAACATACCCCTAAGAAACTAGGGAGTCATCACTCCCCTATCATATGGCAGGCATTGGGAGCCATCTGGGAGCCAGCAGCCACAGCTTTAGATACACAAATTACCCACTGAGTTCACAATAAATCAATACACAATATAAAGAAGTGTTTATATTATCGCATTTAAAGGGCACAAGCATTCTTTCTCTCTCTTCTTTATGGATGCACTACAAATTTATTCATTTACATAAAGATGTCACATGATTTTATCCAAATGGTTAAGGAACACAGTGCTAGAGAAATAGAGTTGTGTGTCTACTTATGCCCATGTAAGTGTGTGCATGTGTTTGAATGAGACCTTAAAACTTAACATATCCAAAAGCTGGTTTCTTTGGGCACCTGGGTGGCTCAGTCAATTGAGCATCCAACTTTGGCTTAGGTCATATCTCAGAGTTCGTGAGTTCGAGCCCTGCATTGGGCTTGCTGCTTCGGCTCAGGTCATGATCTCACAGTTTGTGAGTTCGAGCCCCGCACTGGCCTCGCTACAGTCAGCGCAGAGCCTGCTTTGGATCCTCCATCTGCCACCCCGCCCCTCTCTCCAGCCCTCCCTTGCTCACGCTTTCTCTCAAAAATAAACACACATTAAAAAAAGAAAAGAGCAAAAGCTGGTTTCTCTGACCCTCTCTTTTGCTTATTAAGTGGTGATAGCTCAGGAGAATCCAGGTCCCTTTGTATCCATCAAACAGCATCTATAGCCAAGTTCTAATACAGCCTATCATAGACCAGACTCAGAGCAAACTGTGTATTTCAGAATAAATTAAACATGAGGAAGATTTTAGAGTCAACATGACCTCTAGGCAATGGAACTGGTTGGTCATTAGGGATCATTAATCCAGTAATGATTCAAAGACAGGACAGCTCCTCTAGGCCTGGTTTAGCCCAAAATTGTATGGGGTACCCTTTCCCATACAGAGAAGGGACTTTTCTCTGCCCAGGAGTCCAGCTTTCGTAACCAGTGTGCATAGATGTATAGAGCTGAATGAAATTCTACATGTATGCCCTCCCAGAGCTATCTTTGATTAACTAGGACTACCTTCCAATTATCCCACAACTTCTCCAGTATCTATTCAACATTAAGATAAACTGTTTGCATTGATTCTTTTCAACATTTAATAGAATGATTCTTTCCCCAAACAGATAATGTGTACTGTCAAGGTAGAAAATTCATTTTTATTTTCTATGTCTTCCTCAATATGGGGGACTCAATAAATGTTTAGCTGAGTGCCTGACACAATGGCAAAAGCATCTTTGCATTTTTCATAGGCAACACTTTAAATTTTTTTTTTTTAACGTTTATTTATTTTTGAGACAGAGAGAGACAAAGCATGAACAGGGGAGGGGCAGAGAGAGAGGGAGACACAGAATCTGAAACAGGCTCCAGGCTCTGAGCTGTCAGCACAGAGCCCGACGCGGGGCTCGAACTCACGGACTGTGAGATCGTGACCTGAGCCGAAGTCGGCCGCTTAACCGACTGAGCCACCCAGGCGCCCCATCAGTAGGCAACACTTTAGGACAGAGCACAATATCTCCATCTGTGGTTTATTTACTGCTTTTAAATTTGCTATGATTTTGCTTTGGGAGAGTGCTTTTGAAAATGTGGACCATGATCATGTCTCAGAAGACCATGGTCATTAATTTACTTCACACAGACTACTGAATAGTCTTCAGGATAATTGCCAACACACCTATGTGGCTCTGTTGACCTGGAAGTGAGAGGTTCAGTGATCCATTTCCAAGGCCTTCAATCTACCCAGCTTCTTTATTGGGAGAGATTCAAACTAAAGTCCTAAAAGTGAACACTACGATCCCATTATCAGTTTCTTTAGCCACTTAGTTCCCATTCAAAATCATTTTAACGCTTGAACTATCTAAGATATCTACCTACCTACCTAAGACTTCTAGAGAAACTTATTTTCATTTTCTGGCCTTCTTCTACACTCCTCAGTGTCTGATTCCTGGTCAGTGTAATGTTCAAGCTCTGCCCATTGGGAGCCCGTCTCCTCATCATAGTATTTTAGGGCTACCTCTGAGTTGGCTTTACTACAACTACCATCCATTTTCAGTTTGCACTAGACTTGCTGAATTGAGGATGTTTACAACATAGTTGTATTTTTTAAACAATACCTTTATGTCTCCAAATCAATGTTGCAGACATCAAAGACAAGTAATAGAAGTTTTCTAGTCAACTACCTACCAGTTTTACACTCTGCATAGGGCACTTTTGTAGGCCTATCAGAAGCTACACAAATGTAGTTGGAATTATTTAGCCCTCAAGAGTGTAAACTCCACTCCAGTACTGTGGAAAAGGGCAATAGCTTTGGAGTCAGAATACACGGATCTAAATTCTAATTGTTCACTTAATGCAGGTCCTGGAACAATTCACAAGTACTCTGGGCATAGGCTCCTCATGGGAAAGATAGAGACGGCATCCCTGAGCTTGTTGGATGATATGTAGGTGAACAAAAGGTGTTTGTGGCAGTGATGTGAAAAAATGGGGCACTGGAAAAAATACATCATTACAGAATAGATGAAGACAAAAGACAAACAGAAACAAGCACACAGTTCCCTAATTAAGACAGAAGGATTGAAGGGCATTGCCATATAATATTTCTAAGTAAACATCCACAGTTAGTCCTTGACAAATTTCCCAAGTGACCAGAGGCACAGGATTCATTATGTGCCCTTCAAGACAGAAAATGCTTCCTTATTTGGGAGAGGTCAGGCCAAGGCTGGGAAAAAGTGGGGTTAGAGAAGACATATTTAGGTAGCTGCTGATGAGGCGGTAAGGAGGAATAGGGGAAGGTTAGGAGGTTGAAGTCATTGTAATAAAAATGAGATTCAGTCCGTGAAAGGGAAAAATAAATACTTGACATATAAACATTTTACAATATCAACCAGCTGGTCTGCTTTGTAAAATTTCAGTAATGTTGCCGAGACAGAAACCTTTGAATGTTAAGGTAGACTCTCAAGGCTTAATACTTATACTAACAAAGTAAAAGCATTTTTTTAAGGTTCATAAACATGCTACATCTTAGAGAATATCTTCTCTCTTGCCCAGGTCCCTCCCCACATCCCTGGCAAATGTTTCTCTGATGATGGCATGAGTAGTTATGGGGTTAAGAAAACTTGGCTCAAAATAAAGATAAATGAAATCCCTTTTTCCCCCAAGTATGCCCTGCTCTTAATTCCCTTGCTTTTTGCTATAGGCATCTACTTCTAGCAAAGGAAGAGCTTTAAGAGTTTGCAAGGGCAATGGTTTATGCTGTGCTCACACCTGATGCTGGCCCAGAGGCTCAAGGCCATCAGGGAAGACATCACCCAAGTGATGCTAGAACACTCCCCTTTCGGCAGTTAGTAGTAATTTTAGTGTAGCTAACTAGTCACATCCATAATATCAGTGATACCTTTGAGTCATTTAAGGTAGTGATTAAGGTCAGAAGAAGGTAAAAATTTTAAAAAGAGGGAAGGAAGTAATGGGGAAACAGACAAGGAATTAGATGAGTGGAAGTAACTCTATCCACCAAGCCTCATCTGAAAGAATACAGAAAAACAGCTCCCCAAACCCTCAAACATACATGTATTTCTTGCCACTCTACTTTGTGCTGACTTCAAGAAACTTTCTGCAGGCAAATATCTAGAGGCAAACACCTTAGAAAGCCAGCTACAAGCAGAGACACCTTCTTTAGTAGACAGCAGGATGCACTTCTGATTCAACTGCTAAAGGATGCCTGCTGACGAGCCATACCAGACAACAAGGTCTACCTAACGAATGCACAGAAACAAGCACTCAGGGGACCTAAAACTCAAATGTCCATGACATACAGGTCTCATCTCCACTCTGGTGAAGCACAGAAAGAGGACCAGGAATCATGAATCTACCCCAGAGGAGCACAGTAAACAAACTACATTGAATCTAGGGGGCATACTTTTCAAAAAGGTACTGAAAATTTTTTTTGGTTTTTGTCTATTGATTATTTTTCCCAAGTAGATGCTTATTAATTGCATTATGTAATATCGAAGTTACCAATTCAGAACCTACAGGTGGGATCAGGCCCTCAGATGTATATTATTTTATTTTTTTAAAGGAAGGGGTACTCATAATATCTTTTAAAATGGGAATTAGTTTTCAACATTTAAAAATCAGTCTCTCATGAATAGTTTACATTTAAAAAAATTTTTTGAAAATAGTAAGATTTAGCCACACTGGGATAATATTTCTAAAACACAATTAAAGGGCAGAGTTGATTGGGGGGAAGAAAGGTACAAGATCCTTAATTCACCACAGTCTCCACCATCCTCTATTGCCTATCACCTGCAAAGTTTTGAGTTCTGGTGGCCATCTATCATCAAGTCTTCCTTGAGTGTGCTCTCTCTCTCTCTCTCTCTCTCTCTCTCGCTCTCTCTCTCTCTGGTATAACAGGGTAAAGAAGAAAGGGAAACTTCTCTGACTCTCAACAGACAATAGATTGAGGACCATAGGATTCAAGAAAAAAAATAAAAGAAAGTCCTTTTTAAAAAGATTCCATTCCATTGGAGAGTGTTATGCTAAGTGAAATAAGCCATACAGAGAAAGACAGATACCATATGGTTTCACTCTTATGTGGATCCTGAGAAACTTAACAGAAACCCATGGGGGAGGGGAAGGAAAAAAAAAAAAAGAGGTTAGAGTGGAAGAGAGCCAAAGCATAAGAGACTCTTAAAAACTGAGAACAAACTGAGGGTTGATGGGGGGTGGGAAGCAGGGGAGGGTGGGTGATGGGTATTGAGGAGGGCACCTTTTGGGATGAGCACTGGGTGTTGTATGGAAACCAATTTGACAATAAACTTCATATATTGAAAATAAATAAATAAATAAATAAATAAATAAATAAATAAAATAAAATAAAATAAAATAAAATAAAATAAAAAGATTCAATTCCATTTTAATCATTTATATTATTAGTCTGTCCCTTGCAGACTTTTCTGGTTTTTAACCCCTAATGTAATGTAATAATCAGAGGCTTTTGAGTAAGATAGGTCTGGCCTTGAATTTTAATTCCACCACTTGACCAAGTTGTATAGACTCCCTGAGCCTCAATTTTGTCACCCGTAATGTTGGAAAAATATTACCCACCACACAAGCTTGTTATGAGGATAAAACAATATATGGAGGCAACTAGCACATGATAGAAGATGCTCAAGGAATTGTACTTCCCTTCCCCTTTGAAGTGTTGGGATGAATCAAGCAGTCACTATCATAAAATCACACATACACATCTAAAGTGCCTGCCAAACTGTAATGACCCAACTGCTGCTACAGAGAGATGGCTCAGCTCAATGTTTTAATGTACTTTTCATGGACTGAAGCTCAACAACAAAATCTATCACTGTTAGGCAACCTCATAAGAAGGTCTGATTTAAAAAAAATAGACTTCTTTCTGAAGTCCAAAGTGTGGTAGCTACCTTCACCTTGACTCAGAAACACACCAATAGTAAATGTACATACACTTAGCCAATGAACAATAGGATTAATAAATGACAGCAAAGATAATGATAATAGAATGCATTATTGAAAGTTGCATAAGAGAAGACCATTCAGTATAGAAAGGTACATATAAATTTTATGCAAACACACTTTTAGTTCTATGAGTTCATATATCTGCATGGCTATAACCATCAAGAAAAATTTAATGTAGGCCACTGCTCTGGAACTACCATTTAATTTTGAGCAGACCATGATATTGAAAAAAAATTATTTTAGTTATATAACACACTTGCCAAATAAATCAAAAATATTCATTGCAATATAACAGCTAAAAAAAAACCCAGAATCGCTACTCTACCATGTTGAGATTTAAGTGGGCAATAAATCATAGCCCTCTCCATTCTGAATTCCAAGCCAATTGAGAAATAGACACAAGCGAAAGGATCAGCGAACTTTATTGCTTGTGGAACTGAATGCGGGAATACGTCTGGGACAGCACTCTGATCCAGCCACACATTAGGCTTCCTGCTCATAGTTCAAGGCCTGTCCCCTTCCCCACTGCCCCCTGCAAAGAGGAAATTGGCCTGGAGCTGTGTACTCCCAGTGGAGGGAGAAGAGCCCTCAGAACAGGAAGAAGAAATGGAAGGGGTCCCATCAGACATGCAGACCCTTTATCCAATCCCACCAACTAGATAAGGGATTGGAGAGAAAGGATAAGAAGTGTTACCCCAATATTTTCCTTCCAGGGAACAGTGGTTGCTTAATAGTATAGCATGGATGGGGAAACCATCTCTTTTTTAACACCAGAAGCCAAATAAAGCCTTTCCAGGTAACCCTACTGAAGCAGACTGACTTTTAAGAGGAGCTAGAGAACTAATCCTCAGGCATCTATAGAGGACTTGTTAATATAAGGTTGATAATATGTATGGGAATCTTGAAATGTTATTTCATGGTCATAGTGACACTTCCTCTCACTAACCAGTTAATAACGACCACTGTTTCTGCTGATTGCTGAAAATCTTAGCAACATACAGCTGATGTCTTGGATTTTTAGAAATCGTGGTGTCAGAAAAAAATATTAGAGAGAGGAATGTTAAATAGGACTTTTAAGCCAAGAAATTACAGTCCTAATTGGTAAGATTTCAGCAGGCCCATGGAACTTTCTTTATATCATGAACTTCTGCCTCCTTCCTAAGGGCCCAGAGATCTGCTTTGCTGTCATTTATGTCAATGCACCAGCCAAGACTCTTTAGTGCAGCCCAACTATGCTGTCAACCCCAAATCTCAAGGGATGCATATAATCACCATATTTACTGTGATGGCCCAGGCAATAATGATACCCACCGATTCTAATGAAACTAAAGTGCACGTGTCATTTTGGAGATGCTATTTGTTCAGGCAGAGTTGCCTGTCAGCTGTCTCTGGCCAAGCGATACAACCTGCAATTTAGTTAACAAACTGAGACATCATAGAAATCCGTGCTTATAACAGGCTTCCTTGATTCACTTGGGTTTTTCCACCTGTCTTACATATTGCAAGTCTCTAGCAAAGTGGCACTGGTGGGAGGAGGTCCCAGTGGAGTTGAAAAGACAAGGGCAAAAAAAAAAAAAAAAAAAAAAAAAAAGAACAAAAAATAAATAAATAAAAAGCAAGGAGTTTGCTAAAATTCTAAAATGGAATCTTCCCCAGAAGCAGAAAACCCAGAAAAAAAGCATTTCTTGGCTCCAGTGATTCAACTGTTGCCAGCTGGACAAATTCCAAACTGGTATGCCAGATCTTCCATTATCAGGTTCCAACCTTTACCTCCAGTATTCTTACCAAACTTCCTGAATCTTCTTCCCCATCTTTAATCACTGATTAATCCAACCATTCATTCAGCAAGTATTATCTACTCTGTACAAGACACTGTGCTAGGCATTGGTTCCAAAATGAACAGAACCATTTCTACCTTTCAAATATTCCTTGTGCTGATGCTCAGTCTCAGGGATGGAATGGATAGGGGTAAATATCAGTAGGATGGAAAATGGACTGAATTTCAAGGGCCTACTTTAAGGAAGACGAGAATATAAGGAACTGACCTCAGTTTAAAGGCTTCCAGGGAACCACCTGATAGGATGGATCTGTGGATTTTCGCAACAACTTTAAGAGATCATTTATGATCTATTTGAGAACAACCAAAAATATGGAAAAACAAAAACTATCTTTAGGTTACAGTGATATGGGAAAGCTTTATAATGGAAGTAGAATTTATATTCAACTTTGAAAGTGGACAGAATGTGGATGGCCCAATTTGGATGCTATTGTGTTAACAGAACTATAGGAATGCAAGATCCCTGAACTTGGCTTTGGAATCCAGGAAACCAGGGTTTAACCCTAGACTGTTTCATATGAGTCAGGTAACACTGAAGAAGCCGATTAGCCTGAGTATTAGCTTTCTTAATATTAAAAATACTTAGTCTATACACTGCATAGGATAGTGCTGAGAACTGAGATAATATATGTAAAAGTGCCTTGTAAATTGTAATGCACGATACACATATCAGAAGATCATTAGGTGCTGTACATTAATTGTTGATTTGACTTTGAATATACATGGCTGTTTCTTTTTCTAGTTTTTACTTTGATAATTTTTAAAAGGCTGTTTTCAGCCTCTTTAAAATCTTCAGTAGAAGCAGGAAACCCTTTGCTTCATACTAACTTATTTCTTTTATCACAGAAAATCAAAGTGCTCCTTGGCAATCATCTCATTAATCTCTTGGAGGGAGGTAAGTAAGCAGACGCATATTTTGCACAGTTGTATATATGAATATCAATTTTACTAATAGAAAAGCCTAACATAAACTTTCCTAAGTCACATAGTGAGTAGAGCAATCCAAAAATGACCCAGGCATCTCTTTACCTAATTACCTACTCTCCTCATTATACGCATCCAAAAACATTGTTCTCCCAGTAGACTTCCAAGTAAAGATCTGGCTTTCCAGCTCCAAAACAAGTAATACTTTATTTAACTTTTAAAGCCTCTGTTTCTTCATTTAAGCAACAATAAGAAAAGCTGGCAAACAGGAGTTTTATGGAGATAAAAAAGAATAAGGCATTTATAATATTTATGAAAGAAACCTAGTTCAGTATCTATAACCCATCAAATGAAAAGTAAAGGCTATCTTTTTTGTTTGTTTGTTTGTTTTATAGGGGAAGCATTTGGTTTTTATAAATCTCAAGGGTAGTTTCCCTGAAATATAGTGAGTTGAGTATGATTCTGAAAAACAATCATTATTAATAAATCCCATAATTAATTATTCCATTAATCAACAAACATTTGTTGAGCCCACATTACATTCTAACAATTGTTCTAGATACTAAAGATATAAAGATGGATAGAACACAGTGTAGGTTTTTGACAAGGTTACAATTGAGTAGATGAGATAAGACATAGGTTAAAAATAAAAACTGTTCAAGAATAGAAAGTGGTAAAGGCAGTAACATACGCAAACAAAATTCAACAGGATTTCAGTGGAAATGGTTATTCCCCAAGGGAGACCAGGGAAAACTTCATCACAGATATGATTCATAGGCTAGGTCATGAAAGACACCTAAGATTTCAATAAATGGAAGGAGTGAAAACAAGATTGATGAAATAGTATTCTATGCAATGAGACTAACATAATCAGAGGAAAGATTCAGAGAAACAAAGTCTGATCAGCAGATGAGTTTGGTGAGAGCATAATATACACTAGAGAGAAATGGATTTTGCTGGAATAAAAAGATAGGTTGATGCTAAATCATTTTAGGCTTTGAGTGGTGTATTAAGGAATGTAAGTCAATACTAGGACACCATTGAGTGAAATCATAAAAAAATTATACGTTAGAATATTTGAACATGTTGTGAGCAGATGGGGAAGAGGTAGAGGAGGGGAAATATAACAGATAAAATGGAGATGAGGTAACAGATGGCATGAGATCCCAGAAGAGGCAAAAGGGCAGGAGGCCAAGGGCACAGGTAGACTCAACTGTGGGGAAGGTGCAAGCCAATTTTTCCACTGAGACAGGAAGGAGAAATAGTTGCAGCTGTACTGTGGTGTACTGAGATCACCATAATTTGATAGATGCAGAAAAAAAATCTATACATTCATTCGTTAGAGACATTGTAGAAGGAATTTTTAAATTGAGGGGTACTAAACTAAGATCTTTAAGGTCCTTTTCAAAGCTAAGGCAGATGTACCAATAAGGTCCTCATTTTCAAAATGGAGAAAAAGGAGTCCTCACAAATATGGGACAAGTACACTTATTTAGAAGAGGAATAGGAAAATGGTAGGTTAAACTAGCTCAGAGAATGATTTTGTGCAGTTGGCAAAGAGTCTTCTAAGCCAAGTATGCATATTTCTGTTCATTATCACCATCACGACCACCACCACCACCACCAAATTACACCCAGCTTCTGATCTAAACATTTACTACCTTCTAGGCCTTTAGGAGCATTTGACTTCATCTCTATATGTTATAGAGATGAAGAGGAGTTGCAATAATCTAGCACAGCTTCACTAAGAACAGTCACAGGACTTTCTGTAGTTTGGGTTGCCCTTTTGTGCTCTAGAATATAAAATGAAAAAAATTTGCCTCTGGAAGCCACTGACTTCTCATCCTGAGTCCTATAATAAATGCACAATGAGCAGAGCTGAAACTAATTCCAGCATGGAACCAATCCTAGGTCACCTGCAGCCCAGAGCAGAGCCACCATGCTGAGCCTGGCGGAGATAAGCCAAACTTCAGTCAACCTCCTGGCTTGTGAACATGTGAATACTTAATATTGTTAGCCATTACATTTTAGTGTGGTTTGTTATGCAGCATTATTAAGCAATGACTGACTAATACACTGAACTTCAAGAAACAAAGGACTCAAATACTCTTTCTAATTGGTGTGAAGATTCTTTTAATTTTTTTAATGTTTCTATTTATTTCTGAGACAGAGAGAGACACAGCACGAGTAGGGGAGGGGCAGAGAGAGAGGGAGACAAAGAATCTGAATCAGGCTCCAGGCTCTGAGCTGTCAGCACAGAGCCCCACGTGGGGATTGAACCCACAAACCGTGAGATCATGAGCTGAGCCGAAGTCAGACGCTCAACCGACTGAGCCACCCAGGCATCCCTGGTATGAAGATTCTAAAGTTGAGACACAAATACAAGTGCCTCACCATATACTATACAACTTTTTGCTCCATATATACTGAAGAAGAAATGCCAACTTATATTCCTTCTTTGCTACCTAAATTAAACTTGCAAAATTTTGGTATTACAATCCATTCTAAACATTCTAAACAGCCACTGATAAAACAGAAAATCAGCTTCCCTTAGCCACTAGTAGAACCACTTCTCTTACATTAAAGCCAATGGTAGTGACTTATGGATATTGTGATTAGCTTCAAAGAGTTCTTTCTATTTGAGACCTTTAGTCTATTTTGCTGTTAGTAAATCAGTTGTCAGAATTGTTACTGTTTCCTCCACATTATGATAATGTAATTTGTACTCTGCCTCTCTTAAGAATGGATGGGCCATATCAGGTAGAATATATATACCACCAAGAAGCTTCCCATGTTGGAACTGAATCCAAGCTTGAGCTTTTGAGGGGTGTATATTTTTTCAGGAAATTCAACTTCCCAGCCAGGTCCAAAGCTTGTTCTCCTTAAAGAAGTTAAAATACATGGAGATCCTTTGGGTACTACATTTACGACTTTTCAAAGACCCTACTTGCAATTAGTATAAAAAGAGAAAGGCCACATTTTTAAAACTTAAGCAAAAGGAGTAGTGCTAAGACGATGAACAACATGTGCTTTGCCCATTCCAGGGGCTCCATGCATATCTCTTAGTAACAGTCAAGTTAGTGTGGACATCAGGAATGGGAAGACTACTCACTGCTGGTTTTGGAAAAACCGTTAGCTCCCAATACAGATATGCATGTTCCTTGTCCGGATCCAAAAGAAACCATCAAAAATTCATTATCATAGAATTGCTAAAAATAGTCATATAGAAGCATCCTCATTGACTTAAAACCACATACAAGCAGTCCTCCACAATAGCCTGAAAAATGTTCCTATGATATCATTAAAGGCAAAGAATTCCATTCCAAACTGGAAATATGTCACTTACTTTAAAACCCAAGAAAAAAATCAATTCACTGCTTTATAAATTTAATTTGGACTCACTGGCTTATGTAAATTCTCCCATTTCTTCCTGTTCTCTCTATTGGACAAATTATTGTTCTTTGCTTTCTACTCCAAAGAATTGCACCATAGGGAGAGCAAGATGAATAATGTCAATAATATCCCTACACAGATAACTGTGCCACTGTCAATGTCCAATTGCTGCATACACTGAAACCATCCTTCGGAAGTCTCTCAAGTACCTGATTCATTCATCTTGCCCTGAGAGGAAGTGGGACCAAGAAGGATTTATTATCTGAAATAGAAACCAAAAGGTAGCAGCCTCTATTCAAGGTCATAGCCAAAAGCACAACACCTGATTCTCTGCTACAATTCCTCTTTCTGAGCTACCTGTAAAAAAAAAAAAAAAAATTCATGACTTCAGCTACTTCAGGTTACCCAAACTGTTCCCAGTAGAAAGCCACTCTGCAATCTGATGCAAGAGGTTGGTCCTGAATTTGTTTCTTCTCCCACAGCACAAGTAAGTTCATACCCCGGTCATGACTGTCATTCCCATCCACGTGTCCTATCCTTGTCTGAATTTCCTTTTATCCCTTCTCAGAATTTGCCAATTATTACAAAGTCTTAAGGACAGTTAAACATTTTTAATTTAGATACATATTAAAACTGCTCCACAGGATAGCCAAAGTCACATTAGGACCCAACCACAACTATTCTAAAAGGTCTCACTTCCAAAAAAATCATGATCGCTAACATGTTCAAAGCCTCTCTAAATTTTATCTTGGTGAAATATCTGTAAGCACTTAAGTGTGTTTTCTCTTCTGTTATCTCTTTGCGTGTGTGCACAGACAGCTCTGGGTGTGGGTCAGGTGAGGGAGGAGAGAGAGTATGCAAATGAGGGAGTGTATAAGGGAAGGAGGCCAGTGACACAGAAGCACATTAGAGAGATGAAAGGCCAGGGAAGGGTGAGTTGCCACCTTGCTTGTTCCTCCCCTGGCAATTCAGTTCTGTCCAAGTAACTCTCGATTAATGCACCAAGCAGAGACATTTCACATTTCCTCCTTAAGATCATTCTGACAGCTCACCAGCTGTTCCATGCTATTTTTTGCCACGATGGCATGGGTAAGCCACAGCGCCTTCTCTGTTACTCTGCCAACAGCAATGCTGCCTGCTGTTCAGTGCTCAAAGTCTGTTCTACAACCCAAACTCTCCCTTCTTGTCCATTTTCCCACTCACCTTGCACAATAGTAATTTAAGAGTCATTATTATGTGGTCTTGGGGAAACCTAGATGGTGGTGGTGACTGATGCATGACAAATATAGTTAGGTGTACAAATAAGTTTTTATTCCAAGATTAATTAATACAAAAATACAAGTGTCCCTATACTGCACATTTGTATCTTAAATTATTTTCAGTACTTGAAAAGAGTGCCATTAAGCAGAGAGAACATAAGTACTGAGTTGGAGAGACTTGGATTTTGAACCCCTATTCTCTTTGCTAGCTCGATATCTTTCCCAGTATCAGTTTCTGCATCTGTAAAGTGGGTTTTTGTTCTATCTGAAGATATTAAGAGACTTGAATGAGACCGTGAAACAACGAGGTAAAGAACCAGAAATTGAATTTGAATTTTATAAATCCTGTTCAAATTTTTCCTCTACTTACAGACTTCCTTATTGAGGTAAACGAAAAGGAGAGTGATGTAGCATGGGGCATGATTTACACAAAATCTAATAAGCAATCTGTTTTTCAGGCTGATGGCATGTGAGAAGTCACTGCCTATAAAAGAGAGACAGCTGTCCAGAGGCAAATGCATTCTCGGTACAAGAGAAGGCACTTGACACAGATATAAGAATGGAAAACGCATGCGGAGGTATGGTGCGTAGGATGTAGAAGTAAGTTTCCTATATTTCCCATCAGCCCTCAGAGCATTATAATTACAACAAAATAAAAGTCTCATAATTTGGCTCTGAGGTTCCAACCAGACTAGAGTCTTTTTTGATCTCCCATGTGTTTGCTGCCAGCCCCAGGACTTTTCTCCTCTTCTCTGGAGTTATTGATAATCCCACAGTGGTGGGGTGTATCCTTAGTAAGATTCCCTTTCTGATCCACTGTTTGGTGACTATATATCTGACATATGTCCATCCTTGATGCTCTGCCTCCATAATCATTCCCACAACCCTGATTATACCCAGGCTTAGAGGACATGAAAGTGTCTTCATAAAGCAGTGGGGCTCCCATCTCTGAAGGTACAATGTTTAGGACACTTTGATTATGAAGTAAAGAATAACAACAATAATAATCACAATATTAACCCTTCCTTAACACTTGATGTGTATGAGGCAATGTTGTTCTAAGTGCTTTCAATGCATCTGAATTTGACTCCTGCTCAACTCTGTGAGGTGGATGGTATTATTATTATTGCCATCTTACACGTGATGGAACTTGTCCCAAATCACACAGCTTCTAAGTAAAGGAACCAGGATCAAAATCCAGGCTGTCTGGCTACACTCTTAATGTCTCGCTCTTGTGACACGTACACCATCCACTGCCTGTCTTTAAACAAAAAATTCATTGCTTTATCACTTAAAGGGGCATCAGCTGACTAGATGGTCTTACTTACGCATTGTTTCCTGGTCATCCACCTGACAGTAAGTAGTTTAGTCGAGTCATTTATCCTTTCAGAGCAGTGAAATGAAGAGGACAAATGAGAGGTCCTTAAATGCCTTTGCTAAATCGGCCGTCTATGCCCCTTTGGTAGAGGAGTCCAGGTCCCTGGGGTGCTGCTGAATCTGCTCCATGAGCAACTTCTGCTTTGATGGTCAGAGGACACTGTGGATGCAATGCTCCCTGGTGTTTTACACTTAGTGATAACTGAATGGAATTAATGTTTCCCTTAGGGAATACTCACTTTGATTTCTAGATCAAGTACCATACCCATGATGTGCCTGCTCTCTGCATATATAACTGAAAGATAATCACAGAGAAGGCATTTGGGTCTTTACCTTTCTTCCCTGGGTTAGGGACCCAAGGATTTAGGATTCACTTCATCAGAGGCCAACCCACACACTCTGCATGCCACAAAAATTATTGCAACTGATAGGGAACTAACAATGACAGCAGAGCGTGATGTGACAGGAAAAGAGAAT